>NC_026503.1:4933468-5274802 GCF_000182925.2 Neurospora crassa OR74A | reverse complement strand
CCCTAACCCTAACCCTAACCCTAACCCTAACCCTAACCCTAACCCTAACCCTAACCCTAACCCTAACCCTAACCCTAACCCTAACCCTAACCCTAACCCTAACCCTAACCCTAACCCTAACCCTAACCCTAACCCTAACCCTAACCCTAACCCTAACCCTAACCCTAACCCTAACCCTAACCCTGCCGCGTGCCTGTGTCCGAGCCCGTACCCGTACCTAAACTAGTATAAATACCCGTATTGATACTTATATTAGAGCTTACAGTACTCTTAATTTATTTTTTAATTTTTATTTATTTTTTTAAATTTTATTTTATTTATATTCTATAAAAAATTTAAAATATTAGAATTTCTTAAATTTGAAATTTTCTTTGTACTTTTTAATTCTACTTTTTAAATTTAATAATTATTTATTTGTAAATAGAAATTTAATTAAAAATATTAATAGAAATTCTATTCTTTACTTCTTTTAATAAGTAGATTTAAAAATAAAATATAAAGTTTAAATAATATTATTTAAAAATTATATAATTTAAAAGTAGTCTTTTTAATATTTATAAATATCATAAAATCTATTATACTAGGACGCTACGCTCTTTAATAGAAAATATTTAAGTTTAAAATAAATATAAAGATTTTATTAAAGTTAATTAAAATTTCTTATATTATTTTAAGTTGAATATTAATATATTATAAACAAGGGACACTAAATAACTTCTTTAAATACCTTACCTACTAATTTTTAGAAGGCGAGAGAAAAACTAGAATACTACCTTTAGAGAGATCTTTTAATAATTCTTTTTCCATTTTTAAAAACTTAACTACCACTAATAGAAATTAAACTTAATATAATAAAAAAAGAAAGTATATTAACCAAGTACTTAACTATTAAGTTAAACTATTTTTAAAAACTTAACTTTAAGTACCTACTATATATAAGGAAAGAAAATTCTAGAAAGGAAGGAATATAAAAGAAATTAAAAATTCAAAGTATTTCTTTTTTTTTTTTTTTTTTTTTTTTTTTTCTTTCTAAGTTTTTCTTTTTATACTGCGTACTCCCTATATTATAGGGCATTCAACATTGGATGTCAAATAAACATTAGAATTCGAAGTAGTATAGCCTAAACATTAAATATTCGAGAATGTATTTTTCCGCTATATGTTAGGAACGTAGGCGAAAAGTAGGCTGAGGTGACTACGGTCGTAGCCATACGTAGGGGACGGTAAGTTAGGGGTCAATCTAAAGATGTATTGATAGCTACCGACTATAATAAGATACGCTCCGTTGAGCTTCTTTTATACTTGTACAAACTCTATTCATCCGCTAACGAGCATTATGGAGCCTCGTACTAGTCTGGCGCCTCGGCGCGGTGCCGGATTATCCTTCCCGCGAGCCCGACCCGATATGGGCGTTATCGTTAGTAATCCTACGCTTCGGTTGACGAAGGGGAGTAGCAACCGCTGAGGTGCTTTTGTGCACGAGCTCTTAGCCTCCTGACACTATAGTACTAGTAACGAATCGTTCAACTAACCCTCTGCGCTACCAGCATGCAGTCCATGAGTTGCCGCAGCCGTTAAAGTGTAGATTGTACTCCCTATATCCCCAAGTAATATACTGATCGTTGTGCTAGCAGGTTTGGCCCTTGCAAGACCGCTTGAAAATATCTCCCTCCTTCGCTCTTTCGCTGATATGAGGAAGGTCCCTCTTGTAGCAGGTTTTCTCGACCTAAGAAGAAGGAGCTTTGGTGTTAGTCTTTTGGAGAAGCGATAGAAAGTATCATATGGTTTTTTTTGTGCACGCTGGGGCAAAGCACATACTCCAGCAACCCTGAAACTGTCATTGATCTGAGTTCCGTTAATCTGAAGTCCGTTGACCTGCGTGCTGTTGACCTGTGCCTTGGTGACCTCGGCAGTCTCTACCGGGGTAGAGTGCATAGCCGAAAACGCGGCAGCGATAGCGAGGAGTTTGAACAGGTTGGCTTGCATGTTGGGCAACAGACCGAAGCGGGAAACCCTGGCTCTAAACAAGTATTATCTAGCAGACAATACGTGTAAAGAAAACAAGAACTGTTTTTTAAATATTAATTGTCTATCAAATATTAATTGTCTCTCAAGCCCCTAAAAGTTAAAAGTATAGGGTATAACCCTCTATACTTTAGTGGTCTTTAATAGTAGCCTTTGGAAGGCAATTTAGAGGTACTACCTCTAAGATTGGAAAGTCTTCCGGAATAGCTTCACAAAAAGTTGGTCACGAATAGGAATCGAATATAGGTTACGAGCAAGAATGGAAATGAAGAACTACTTTATTAACCGTTTGGCCACTAAGCCAATTATTTATTTCTAGAGGAAAAGGCTAGTTCTTTCCGTTGATAAAGGTCGGGAAGGAAGGTAAGACTTTGAGACTTTAAGAAATTTCGAAATTTGGACCCGACTTCGAAGACACTGTATTACAGCGCTTACCCCCTATAAGAAACATGCATTGTTTTTAAAACATTGATTGTGGTTATTGTCCAACAACTACAATGCATGTCTGGAAACAGATTTTCCCACTACGGGAATATTGCTTGGTAACTTGGGCAGGATGTAGAAGAAAGTGTGAGTGTTGAGGATTGATCGGCTTGATAGTTCTGTTCTCTGGTTGTTCAGCAAGCAGGAGAAGGCTGCTCGACTTATATGTAGATATACTGACTAATTTATCGTGATTCCGTCCGGACCTTCCTGTCTGTGCCTTGTCGTCGGGCAGCATGGTTCCATAGTACACGGCGGTATTCCGGCGTTGTTGGCTGCTGAATGATGAGTCCTGTCAAGACAACGTGGGTCAACATGATGAAAAGAAGATGCTGGAGCAGGAACTGAGCCAGGCAAGGCTTCCTTCATGACTACGACAGTCCGGCTTCATTGGGGGAGGGGCTGCGTCTCGTACAGTATAGCGTTGACAGCCCCAGGGATCTAGATGTATGGTCTTTCTAGGTACCTACCAATCGCATTAGTGCGACCATTCGGATTGCTTGTTCAACGTACATACATGAGTACCAACGAGCCAAACAGTGAAACTCTTGGGAACGATGACCGTGCCTACCTCTACACCTCGCCTTGAGAAACGGTGGATACCTACCTATAGATGCTGGTTGGAGCAAAACTGGCCCCCAAGCTGACATGATGGCACCGGCCGACTGTGTGATTCACTTTTAACATACCACATTGACTAGGGTCCCTGGTAGCGAGTTCGTATTCTAATGCGACTGCCACTCATTGCCGGGTCCTACCTGTTGGATGTTTGTGGTATTGCACTGTCCTTTTCGCGTGGTAGGGTAGCAGAGTTCGAACAAAGCGCCGGAAAATGGTCTGCTCAGAAGAAATGCCTACCTACAAGGGCTGGGTTGTAATTGCCCTGAAAGAGCCTCAGCCCTTGGCACTTGCCATGACTGATGTCGGTTTATCCGGAAACTCCAGTCTTGGCCCAGAGCAGACGGAGACAACGGACGAGAACAGACCATCAAGAGAATATCAACAGGTACCTAGGTAGTTGATAGACTGTAAATGAACTCATAGCGAGCTTCACCGGTACAACTGGCAATATATGTCGGGGTAGCTGCTGTTGAACTCTGTCAAGCGCCTGCCATCAGTTTGCCTAGAGGTATCAAAGAACCACTATGCGGCTGTGGGGACGTTAGGTACACATGTAAGATTCGGTATACAGCGCCGACCCCCCGAGCCAACTGGCAACAGGTTGCATTGAGGCCTTAGTGAACGTAGTCCAATTGGGATCAGTTCCGGGGGCTACTTAGCGACACACCAATGCTACCACACGCCCCCGGGTCTCCCCTCCTCGTTCGTTTCGCCCCACTCCGTCCACCCCTCCACGCTTTGCTTACTACGAGTCTACGACCAGTCAAGGTCGTCACTGCTGCGGCTGGTGCTGTCCCCTTGTCTCCCGCCACCACTACAGTCACTACTCGAATCATCATCACCATCAGCACGATCTTTCGACGCTCCAACTTTCCACTACTCTCATCTACACGTTGCACCGCCCGCACCTCCGACGCCTTCCTAGTTACTTCTAATCCAACCACTTCTACTATCACTACATGCTTCACAAGCTCCTATACTCCCCTTTAGCTGCCCCATCGCATTACTACGCATTTGGAAAACATATTTCTTGCTCGAAACATTCAAGCCGCGCCGTCATTACCTCTAGGTACCTCTGTATCAACTCGCTAGCAATATGGCAGGCAAACCGGCGGCAAGTGCGCCTCAAACTCCTGATTGTCAACACATGTACCTTATGCTAACCATCATATTTATCAACAATAGAACTCCATGACTACGCCCCAAGTCGCTACTGACCAACAGCCCGTAAGCGACGACAAGTCTCTGAGCGATATCCGGAGATCAATGAAGAGGGACGGACAGGGCATAAGTGCGTTGGGCCTCGATGGCGTGCTCCGTAGTTTTGACGCCGAACGCAATGTTCTCGACGCGGTTGGCCTTAACCCAGCTCAGATAAGAGAATACTACGATGGTCTGCCGCTTCCCGAGAGACTGCGTACCGCCGACGGCCGCAACGTGTCCCGTTGGGACATGTTTCACCCCGATGCGGAGAATGTTCCGAAGATATTTACGGAGGAGGACAAAGCTAGAATGCTGGCACATAACGAGGAGATGGCAAAGCGTGGAGTCTCATGTGCAACCTGTGTTCCAGGCAAGTCGGTAGACGAAAGGGAATCGAAAGCTTAGGTTGATGGTGCCTTTTTGCTTTTCGCCATTACGAAATGTTCATGCCAGTCACTTCCAAGCCTCGAAGACAGGCCACAGTCGTGCGATGTTAATCCAGTGACCCAGCTCCTACCGCTGGTCGTCTGGCCTTGGTGCACCGGCGTAGCCGTTCAAGTTCAGTAACACGCAGGTCTTGGAGGTAGCTCGTGTGGCTCTGGAGGTTCGGAGCGACCCGTAGAACCACGCTAGACGCCTGTCTCGAATGGATGGCGTTGTTATTGCAGAGGCACCTGACGGGTTCGATCCGCAGTGTTGGTGGCTCAAGCATCAGTGCCTTCCAAACATGAAGTTCCAATGTGAATTCGAATGTCAGCGTCGCATTCCGTCGACGTAACTGAAATGTAACGTTCCTTACCTACGCTACCTCTACTTATCCTCATCATCCATTTCCATTCTACCTCAATAAACCTTCATTCTCCTTATCTCCACTCTATCCTCCGAATTCCACAACTAATCCCGAATTCGACAAGTGAACATCAACAACGTCTCACCTTACTATTGCCAAGCTTGGCTACCTACTATGTCCATCCAACTCTCGGAGCTCGTCCTTTCAACCTTCTCCAATGGCCTCGACACTCTCTCTCATATTATCGATGTCGCCGAGCAATATGCCTCTTCTCAAGGCCTTTCCGCAGATGCCGAGTACCCCAACGCCCGCCTCGTAGAGGATATGAAGCCATTCACGTTCCAGATTCAGAACGCTACAAAACACGTAAACCGCACGCTCGGCCGTCTTCAGGGACAGGTATTCCAGCAATGGGAAGATAAGGAGACCACGATAGCGGAGTTGAGGGAGCGAATTGCGAAGGCGCAAAAGCTTGTAGAGGAGGCGGATGCTAACGTCATTGATGCTTTTGCTGAGCAGCCGGCTGACCTGTGAGTCGAAGGGATGTTCTGTCGTTATAACTGAAAACGGAACATACTAACGCGAACATTTGATAGGGTCCTCGGTCCCAAGACCCTTAAGAGCACTGGCAAGGGCACTGTCCTCGGACACAGTATCCCCAACTTCTTCTTCCATGTGCAGACCGCGTATGCGATTCTCAGGAGCAAGGGCGTGCCGCTCGGCAAAAAAGATTATATCCAGAGCTTCCTGGCGCGCAACTTTGTTGCCTAAGTAGAGGTGCGATGACACCATGATGCGGGAGACGTCTATGACAGGAAATGAAGCCGGAAAAGCAGCAAGGGGAAATGAACATGCGTTGATCTTTGTCTAGGACCTTGCGAACCCAGTAACGAGATATGTCATATAACCGGTCGGCATAATAGTCTGCAACGGAACATCATTCTTATCACCGTAGTTTGTTGCACATTGCATCAAGTTGACATCTTGTTCTGGCTGGCCGGCCTGGCGACAGCAGTGCCCGCCATCCCATCACCCAATGCACCATCACCACGTGCAGAACCGCCTTGTGACCCATGGTCTAGCGACTGCCGAGAAGTCATCAACGCAAACGCTGGCTTCGCTTCCTATGTTCCGTTAAGAGACATCCTGACAGTCCTAGGATGCGTATATGTTGATGACTCTGTTATTGCTAAAAGTAAGGCAAGTGATTAGTATCCAAGTAACCTACTCTCCGCGAGCTAGGCTGATCCCTTCCATTGGAGCGAGGCGCACAGGACAAGATGGAGCAACCAGAGAGCATGGTATTGAGCTGGTATACACTTTGAGGTAAGAGGTTGGCTAAAGTACGTTCAAACCATCGCCTCGTCATCCTTATGCAGTCATCTACGCCGGAATGCTAGGAGCTAATTGCTTCCAGAAGGCGCACCTCTGCCCTCTCCCTCCCTCCCACGAGTTAGCATCCACGATAGCAATAGCATTCTCTAAGCCGGGATCCTTGAACTGCGTCACATTGAAACCCCATTGCGTCGGTGCCTGGTACTGCACACCACCTGTCTCATTCAGATTCACCAACTTTGGAGCACTCTCGGTCCAAGCCGGCCAAGCCGCAACAGGATGTGCGCTCGTAGTCCCCGTTGACTGTCCGTTGGCGAGCAGGCTGGTGATGGATGGGTTGCCAGTAATGATGAAGTTACCCCAGATGCGACGGAAGGCAAGAACGAAGTCGTTAGATTGGTTCTCGGTCTGCGGACCAAAGTAGCCGGCGATGTCGGTGCCGTGCCGGGCAAAGGGGACGGAGTATTGGTATGTGTAGGCCTTCTTAGCGCTAGAGCCGGTGAATGCAGAGGCAAACCAGTAGGCTGGGCAGACAAAGGTGGCTTCGGCGTAGATGTTGTAGCCGCGCTGTTGTTGGCCGTTGGCACCACCAGACATGTTCAGCGCGTTGGCGCCGGAAAGACCGTTCGTTTCAAAGAAGGGGCCCGCGCGGTTAGTTGGGTTACTGTTGGGGTTCGCGGTGAGGATGGAGTTGATTTGGGTCGCGGACAACTTGGGAAACTCCACCTTGAGCCATTCGGCGAGTTGTGACTCGGTGTCGATGTTGTTGGGGACAAACAGAGGGCCTTCGTTAGCATTGAACCCAACGAGAAGCTTCATACCGTTCACTTGCTTGTCGGCAAGCTGTTGGCTGGCAAGACTCATAATGTAGGCGTGGTCGGTGACGGGGTAGAAAGCCCAGTAGCCATGAGGAGCTTGGTTAGTGACAACGTAGTTAGCTTGTTGTAGTGTGGCCGAATCTTTGCTTTGAAGACAGGCGAACACGTCCCCACTGCTGGGACAACCGGCAGCTTGAGCGAAGGCATAGTATCTAGAAGTAGGGATAGCATCGTTGTAGTTGTACTGGAATGGAAGGTAGGGCGAGTTGACAATGGATTTGTCGAATAGAAGCGGACCCAGAGTACCGTTGACGGCAAGGTTGTGATACATGACGGAGCCGGCGCCAGCGGACTCGCCTGCGATAGTGACAGCTAGTGGGTTGCCGCCAAATTTGCAGATGAACAGCTTGACCCATGCGAGAGCAAAGGCCTGGTCGAGGAGGCCAGCATTGACAACACCCTTGTTCTTGACTTCTTGTGAAGCAAGGAAGCCAAAGGCGCCGAGGCGGTACTGGATGGAGACGACAAGGAAGCCTTGGTTGTTTGCGTTGATGATCTCGGTCATGTCCTGAACGTTGTTTCCCAAGCCGTAGCCCCCACCATGAATCCAGACAAGGGCAGGGAGGTTTTGCGCCTTGGCGGGGGCATAGACGTTGAGGAAAAGGCAGTCCTCATCGTCCTCAATTTGGGATGAACCGCCCACAGATGGGCTGGAATTCGGGCACTGAGCACTTTGTTTCGTCGCTTGAGTGATGGGGGCATTGGGATGCGGCGGTGGAAGACGCGGCGGTTGCCATCTTGCAGCAGTTGCATACCGGATTCTAGCCATACGCTGTCAGTAAGCCGCATGAAGCACAGGCTCAGAAGTCGATGTAGGACTGGCGCTTCTTACCCTTTCCAAACATTCACGCCGGTAGCGGAATTTTGTCGGCCTTGGTACTTGGCGTAGCCTACATCAACCGTGAGGGACGAAGACTGGCTACAGACAAGAGCATGCTTGTGTAGAGGTAGTTGCTGGTG
This sequence comes from Neurospora crassa OR74A, assembly GCF_000182925.2. Classification (NCBI taxonomy): domain Eukaryota; kingdom Fungi; phylum Ascomycota; class Sordariomycetes; order Sordariales; family Sordariaceae; genus Neurospora; species Neurospora crassa. The sequence goes on along the minus strand of NC_026503.1, from coordinate 5,266,507 downwards.
CTCTTGGTGAAAGGCAGTGATATTCTGCGTAAGCTCGGAGACAAAGTCGGTGGCGATGTCGGCATCGTGGACAGCGTTGCTGAAAGGACTTGCCAGTACGGCTCCAGTGACAATTAAGCCTGCTGCCGCCAGATGGGCTGCAAGATATCGAACAAGAGCCATAATGCTCCTGGACAGTCGGGGTCAAGTACAGAGGGCCGAGGAGATGGACAAGCTCTCGACCTTCGAGGAAGTCGACAACATTTTCATCATCGACTTCTTCCCCGCCCAACATCTCCAGCGGCAAAATGGAAGCCGGAAAAAACCAAAGCAGACTTCCTGGATGGCTAAAGACTGGCTAGAAGCTAGTACAATAGCCGCAAGCAAACACACTCGAGGAAGCAAGCCACGTAGGGCAGTGCCTTGCTTTGATCATCGGCAAAAGCTTACCATCTGAGCGGCTGTTTCGAGACCAACATGTTGGCCAAGCATATCGTCACCGATCAGGTTTCCCTCACTGGTTACGTACGTGCTATTGAAGTGGTGGGAATAGGGCCTCGCGCAGCGTACGAAGCCGACTATCTTGTAGTGAGTAGTGAGTAGTCGTTCAGAGGTAGGTAGGTATTGCTCTGGCTGGGCCGTCCGTATGGTGCGACTAACTAACCAGCGGTGCAGCAGAGTAACCGACTGAGATCGGAGGTGTGTTGTCGCGAACGCGGAGAGTGGAGGTATATGCGGATGCCCGTCATGGCTCGTTTCCCGGTCGACTAGGCTTGTTGTGTCTGTATACAATTGCGTTGTATGGGTCCCACATCGATGTACAGCTTGCTCTTGACGGACCTAGACTGTTCTGTTCTCACAAGGTTAGAGGTAGCTACCAAAGCGACAAGATGTTGATCCGTGGACCCTGCGAGCCGGGGAAAAACGTGGGAGAGAGTTGAGTGCGGGGTAAGACGAGATATGCGACTGGGTTGGAAGGTTGACAGGGACGGGTAAACAGAAGATGGAGGGTTGTACCGAAGAGACGCCGTTCGGAATATCTTACCCAAATACACGGAAATCCCATATGGACGGGCATTGGATAAATGATAGATGATCATCCTTGTAGCCCGTGTACAGGCAAGGTGGTTGTCGCTGTGTTGAGCCCTAGCAGCCCGAGCTAGTGCTCTTCTGAATGGAGTCTTTCTTTTCGAATCGTCGCCTCGTTCCAGTGAATAACTGAGATCTCGAATGGGAGCAGAAAGTACTGCCGGTAGAGGTAGGTAGGGAAGGGAACGCATAAAGCAGAGATTCCTAGAAACCAAGGCGGGGAAGTTTGTGGCACAAGATGATCCAACAAGTGGAAGCACCCGCCCGCCACCCGTTCGGCAAGTGAACCCCGCCTGTCATTCTGCCGCAAGCTTCCACTTCGGTCCCTCAGCGTGTCGACTAGGCCAGAGACGAATGCCCCGCCATTTTACCAACAGAACGGCATCACTGTAACGCCTGAAAGCGTCAACATCAGCTGCAATGTGCTTACTCACGTTGATGCTCGCGACTAAGCGATCCCGCCAACTACCTATCTGCAATCTATCAGCATTACAACATCGCGATGAGCGACTGTTCGGTACCTACTACTCTTCCGGCTCTGCGTTTCCCTCTTCAAGGGCCAAGATTCTTCATCCATGGTCTCACACAATGGAACATGTCGAATCCGTCGAACCCAACATCATCTATGGCATCACCTGGCATTTTCCCGGGCCTCAACCCGATTACCTCTACCGAACCCGCGGTCGGTGCCCAGATTGACATTTTCTAGTGAGGATGAATTGGTCACTTGGGGATTCAGGACACTCTTGCGTAAATCCTCAAGTCGTTCGTGCAATTTCTTCATTCACATCGCGTCAACGCATCTGGTTTGCCTTCTCTCTTTACGCGTCCATCTTCGCACTCAAAGGACTCCATCTAGCGTCAATACCCATGTTTCCACATGTCTGTCAAGAGGTACTTGTGTTACATTCCTAGAGGAAGTTCCTCGAAATTTGCAGTCCTGATATATGTACCTGTACCCACATTCCCTGTACCTTTACCCTCTGATTAACCGGTATCAACCTGCGTCTGCCCAACACTTGTCTTGTACAAATCCTGAACCTCAACTCCTGTTTTGTCGGAATGATGCTTGGACCCTGTAATCTCGTGGCATATAACACCAGGCTCTTTATCCTTGACGCCCGTACCGTTGAGGCAAGTGTTCTCGATTGCTTGTTGCCCAACAACTACATCAACATCTTGTTGCGGAGATTTACCACCACCTTGCATCCACCGCAGAGCCCGTGTCCCAAAATCCCTCCTGCTAGTCAAGAGTCTCTCACAGACCTCACCCGCCATCTTCAGCGGCCTCAAGTCGGGACCCTGTTTCAAGGGTAGGCCAATGCGATTCTTGTCGTGCGCTCTACACGCTGCCGAGAAGATGTATCCGGTGATGAACCAAGTCAACTCGTCATCCTCAAAGTCAGGCTCGCGAAAGTATGCGCGCAGCATAGGACCGCATCTATCGCGGGCGGTTGTCAATAACTCCCATGAGGATTGGTGCACTTTGAGCAGTGGGAAGCAAAGACTGCGCGATTCATCGTGCAAAGTTTCAGCAAGCTTCAAGAGTACGCACCGAAGCCGGGAGTTACTCTTATCCTCCTGGCTATTTGAGCTCCTCGAATTGCCTTCACTCTTGCTGAGGGTAATGGGCTCGATGTTCACCGTTGCGATGATATCCCGCAAAAGTTCCCTCGACCACGCCTCCAACTCCTTTTTCCAATTCGACTCGTGCAGCTTGATGAACTTCTTGGAGAAAGGAAGGCGGTCATCCCCGTCAGCGATCATTCGTGGTCCTTCTGTGGTGTACTGTGACCTATCCGCTTCCCGAGCTTGTCTCTTGCTCCTCTTCTTGCTTCGACCTTGTCGGGCCTTTGCTGCCGGAGACAGGCCGGCTTGAAGAGAGAACTTTGACATGTACTCTGGAATGTTCTTGGGAAGACTTCCCACGTAGAAGCTTGACTCGCCTAGTAGTTTTCGGGCGTGGTCCAGGTCTGGCCACTCTGCCTTGACCAGGCTTTCTGTGCGGAGGGCATGGTAGAGCTGTGTCGCATATTGGATTGACCCCGTCACGGTTGCAATCCTGATTGCAAACTGGTAAATGGCTACTCGGTAGTGGTGAACCAATTGGCCTGTCAAGACGGGTAAAAGCTCCAAGGTCTGGTGAGCCTTGGCCACAGGTAAACCGGGTTCTAGGGACCAATCCTTCACTTGCTTGACGGGATCGGAAAGAACAAGGTTCAGAAGCTTCAGTTGATGCTCAAGATAACTGTCCTCGCCGTGGCAGTTGAGAATACTCGACACATCCCTTCGTATTTCCGACAGTTCCCTCAAAGCTTCCCTTGCAACATCCTTTGTCTTCTTCCCCAAGACATGGTGAATATCCAGGTTGAGCTGGCCGGCGATAATTGCATAAAACGGCACCTCTTTCGTGTTCATCGTCTCCTGCACTCCTTGAACGAACATGTCCCTCACAGGATAAAGCCCTTCGTCATCTTCAAAGCCTTCCGCGAGCATGGTACACTCCGAGACGCAAAGATTCAACCACTTTGTATCTTTGTCCCACCCAACCCCAGAGATGGCGTCCTCATCACTATAGTCTAGTAGAGAGAGGCAACAGCCCATATTTTGCGTGGTGGATAACTCTATAAGTGTATTCAACATCATGCTTGGAAGCATCAAGTTGTGCAGAGCCAGCCCGTACGTGTCGTGAAGTAATTTTTCACGATCTTCGAAGCGGACAGCTGTCATGTCGATGCCGCGAGTTCTGCATCTGACAATGTGAAACAGCCGCATGATGTGTAGGATCCCTCCATGAGGCTTCATCACGCTAGTCACGGTGTCTGCAATGTCTCGAATCATGCCGATAGCGGTGTCGGTGGCGATGGATGCTGCGACATAGTCGGTGGTGCCGTCGCGGACGCCCGCCCAGATGTCCATGACAGCTCCGCGGATGATTGTGATGTCCTGGAATAGCATGCAGTAGGTAGCGACTGCATCGGAGCGAGAGGAAGGCTCTTCTGCTATGTATTCGGTCTTGTCTTCTTGAACGGCCGCAGGGTGATTGTTTTTTTTCTCGGTCTTTGGTATGCTGGGATCGGCGTCGACGACGTTGAGAGATGGCTGCTGAATTCGAAGAAGGCCAAACTGATTTGATAGATGTTGGGCTCCGTTCACCTCATCTGCGGTAGGGATCGCGGGTGGCATCTTCGATAGGAGGATCTTTCTGACTTTCTCCAAAACTTCAACAAAGTGTTGATGTGTGGCGTCGCTTTGTGGATCGAGTATCGTATCTTGCTGCTCTCCCAGAAGCTGCCCAAAGTTCGAACGCGCAGATATTGCACGGTTGAGGATGGAAACCACGGACGGAGACACAGAGATGGCCGGTCTCTTGGATCGCACGATGAATTCAGCTAGCGGCACGAAGTCTGCAACCGCTAGTGTGTAGGGCTTTGGCGGGGTGATAGATGTCGCGGTAAAGCTAGTCGCTTGCTCGGCCTGTTCTCGTGCTTTCCTCTTCAAGCGTCCTGTTGGCTTCGCTGCTTCTGTAGATGGGGACGAATTCCAGGAACCGAGGGAAAGTTTCTCGGTCGGGTAACCGCATATTCTTGCGCTCGAGGCCAGCCACGAAGCGATGGCATTGGTGTCTCGCTTGGACTCAGCGTAGATACTGATGAGGTTTGAGGGCAACATAGTTTGTCGTAATAGTGGACTGAATCGTGAAAACGGCCTCTAGTCGTATATGTGCAATCGGCGCAAGGGATGGCGAGTACTAAGGTAGGTAGTTGTGTGAAGTGAAAAAGCGTGAGCCCAAGGGCCAGGCACAAGTAGGTAGAGGTACCTTTCGTTGTCTCCAGACTTTACAGCTGCTAGACGCTACTGACCTGTACGCATGTGCGGGCATCTTCCGGGTGGACAGGCATAAAGCAAGCGGAAAGCATCCTGTCTCGGCCGGCTGTAGAAACCTGCACGGACATTGGGCGAAGAACCATTCACTGGGTGCTAGAAGTACCTCTATATTGAAGAAGCCAAATTGGCGGCTGCCTCCTCTTTTGACAGCCGCAACGTCGAGTCAAGTTCGCTTCAGATATATACCTGCCCTGGACTTAATGAAGCCCTATGTGTTACATTGCTGGATAGGTACCGAATTCAGCCTCCTCTTTTCGCTAATGGGTGACTTCTTCGATGATGGAGGTAATAAATGTACTCCTTCTGAGATTGGTTCAAGCTTTATATCTCCATTGTGTCCAGTCCTATTACAGGCGTATATTTATATGAAGCACCTGAAGTTTCGGACTGATAACTGACCAGCTTCAACCTTACCTAGGTACCCTTTGTAAGACTGAATCCGCTGGATACTTAGAGATGCCTCTAGGGACCTAAGTAGGTAGGTAGGTACCGTTATTTGGTGTTCCCAATGTGATGAAACCAACTTCCGGGACCCATCAACGTGGTGTTTCTCGTCACCCTTCTATTAAACCCCTTTGACTGTACCTACTTCTATTGCCTTTACTTCCATCTTTTTCATCATCTTTCCTCTCAAATGACACTCCTCCTCTCTCCCTTCTCGCCTAGTTTTGACTCTTGAGACGCGGTGGACAAGAATGCTGTTGGCTCTGCCTGTGCTTTTAACTAGGTAGGTATGAAAACCTTTCTAGCTAGCAGCTTCATTTTTGACTAATTGTCCATGCTTACGAGCATGAGTGGACTCTCTGGTGACTCGAGGTGCTGATATTATGAAGCGGGAAGGAGATTCAGGTACCTAGGCTGGCGCTTGGATATGACTGTCGATTGACTCACGAAAAGTTTTGAACACAAACGCTTCAACAGGTTTCAGTTCGGCTTGACTTCAATGTTGTCTAGGACATCGTTCCATGTTGCAAGCAATGACAACTAACAACATCTGAAAACCTGGTAGTGCTTACCAGCTTGTAAATTGTTGCACACTACGTTTCTAACAGCCTATTTCCATACGTGTTCCATCTGGAAATGTCAACCTTCAGCGAGTACACCAATTCGTTTTCTTTATCGATGGGCTGCAATATCCCAATGTAAGCTGTTGACAAAGGCAATTCCATCAACAAAGGCCTCATGGCGCAACGGTAGCGCGTTCGACTCCAGATCGAAAGGTTATCCGTTCAAATCGGGTTGGGGTCATCTAATTCTTCTTTTTGCTGTTTTACCATTTGACTCCACTCTCAATTCCAGCCCTGGCTCTGTGTTGTTTTGTGTTTGTGTTGATAAGTTTCCTTGCAATAATATCGTGACTTTGGCGATTGGACTACTATTAAATCGCCCGTACTCTTTTACACTTGAGCAGGCTTGAAACAGAACGACTACGACTGTGATTTTCAAAGTTTGCTCAAACCCACTCAGAACTCAGGATCAAACGAACACGGTCAACGTGAAGCTGCGAGAGAACATCGCCAAGGTGTCACGGCAGTCGTCGGTTGTCGTGATCCGGACACTGGCCAGGTGTCATATCATCGGCAACCCTAGACCGGGGGAATGTTGCATCCGATGCATGCAACCACACCTGAGCCAATATGTACCAATTCAAGGCATTGGAAAGAGGAGTGGTAAGGAACTGTTGGAGGCTCCGTGTGATGGGAAGAAAATATTTGACGAGGACGGTAATGCAACATCAAAATCGAGGATGCCAAGTCCCATTGGGCCTAGTACTTAGTAGTTTCGTGTGGGGTAACTTGGCACTTGCTTTCGGGGTCAAGTTCGTTGTGAGGAGACGACGATGTCATTATTGGCAACGGTCAAGAAAAAAACCGGCACTATTGTCTGCTATTTTTCAAGGAGCTTCCGTTTTTAGCGAGGTTAGAAGCTGCAGTAACGAATGGCCAATGCAATCAAGAAAGAGCAGGTCACTTACGAAGACAATGACATCTCTCCCCAGCCTTTGCCTCTTGGACCCCCGAGCTTTCTTGTGAGGTGGGTGGCACAAGGTATTCCATAGGTTACCTTTTGCCGTCGTGTACATCTCATCTCCAGTCCCCTTCGCAGGTGGGAAAACGATGGACTACAAGTCCCGTCAGTCATTTAGCATTTTTTTGTCCCCCGTAATATGCAAAGGGCACACCGGTCAATGGCTTGCTTTTCTGGAGAAGAGGAACCGAGGTGGCCGGAAGAAAGACATCAAGGAACCGCAGGCAAACGTATGGAGGAAGATTCCGAGGTTTTGCCTACCTCACACTAGCCTTCCCGACTCAACCGTCAAGGTGATCCATGAAAAGGATTACACGAGCCACTGGTTTGTGCCCCACCACGGCAAATGGAGGGAGCTCAACCGAGGCCCCATGGAGAGCTTACTTTTGGGTCTTCAAGATTTGGTCTCATCCGATGCCGAACATCTGTTCATGGACTTTGTAGGTACCTAGGTAGTTTCATGACATGAGCTGTTCATGATAGCATGAGCTGTTGATCACCACATGAACTGTGGATTCAATCGCAACAGAACCCTGAAGGATCACGGGACCAAGTGCTCTCACTCGAGTAGTTCTTGCCCGGTTGACGGAATGACGGGACGGGAACCCGTAGCGGAATCGATCCCATTCTCCACAAATCCCCACATCCCCGCACCAGACCATGTAGGTACCACCGTACCAGGCATCTGCAGCCCGTCCAATTGGAAGCCGTCGCATTGCATTCGATGACCTCAACCCCAAGTTACCCGGCATGCCATTTTCTGCCGTGGTCCGCCAATTCTTTGTTCAACCCCATCCACCATTGCGCGCTTCCGGCTCCTCGACTCGATGCCTGACCGGAAGAGTGCTCTCGTCCGGGTACTCTTTGGTTTTTTTTTTTTTTCAACCTCCTGACCCATATCGCAAGCCCGATCGGCCCTTTTCCCAACATCTGCTCCCCTTGGCATCGGACATTATTGTCTTTCGCCCACCGCTCAATCGCCTAAATGCCGACGATCGCGTTAACCGGATCAAGTTTCTCGCGACCTTCTCTCTTCCCTGCAAGGATGGCTTCAAGACAAGATCATCAGCCCAAGCCCACTCTAACATGGCGACCTCAGCCTTCGGGCCAGTGACGACGGTCAAGAACATGGACCAGGGGAGACCGTCTACCCCTTGTTGATCCAGGTCCTGTGTTCAAATTCGACGTCTTGTCTGAGACCCCATCCGACCATCCACGGCAGCATGTAGTGTAGCGCAAAGAGGGACAACAGAATAAACGGGGACTGCCAGGGGTCAAGGGTGTCGATCTGTTTGTATATATCGGTGCTCTTCCCCGTGCGACTCGGTGCCATCTTCATCGGCCGTGTTCGGACTGTTCCATCACACAAAGAACCTTTTTCTGTGCTGTGTCTGGTGAGAATAAGGGGTCAAAGTCCACGCCTGAACATCTCGCCATGAAGTTCGCCATTCCGCTTGCCTTGCTGGCGAGCGGCAATCTCGCCCTGGCTGCGCCCGAGCCGATCCATCCTTCTCATCAACAGGTAAGCTTCGACATATATCATCCGTCCGCCCTACCCGTCCCATTCTTTCCGCTTCCTATGTCCAGATCTCCCTCGATCCCGTTCCCAGCTTGCTGGATCATCAGTATCACTGCATTCTATAGTTGTGCTACCAAACACCTGCACGTTCCATTTTATCCAGATTGACCCTTCAACTCGCCCTTCGTGGGATCGGCCCAACCGTCCCTGCCAGACATGCATTCCAGATACGCCCTCCCATGGCTGTCCATACAAACAGTCCTGGCGGTCTCGCTTCCTTTTGCTGACATAGAATCGTCAACACAGCTCAATAAGAGGTCGCTTGCCTACTCAGAACCCCATTATCCATCACCATGGATGGACCCCAAGGCCATCGGCTGGGAAGAAGCCTACGAAAAGGCAAAGGCCTTTGTGTCCCAGTTGACCCTGCTCGAAAAAGTCAACCTTACAACCGGCATCGGGTACGTGGTCCACGCAGCGCATCCAATACCATATGCACCGTCAAACAAAGCTAACAGGTAGACGCAACACAGCTGGGGCGCTGAACAATGCGTTGGCCAAACAGGTGCCATCCCTCGGCTTGGCTTGAAGAGCATGTGTATGCAAGATGCCCCCTTGGCCATCCGTGGCACCGACTACAACTCAGTCTTCCCCGCCGGGGTCACAACCGCCGCTACGTTTGATCGAGGTCTCATGTATAAACGCGGATATGCTTTAGGCCAGGAAGCCAAGGGCAAGGGAGTCACGGTTCTCCTCGGACCTGTTGCCGGTCCCCTCGGCCGGGCACCCGAAGGCGGCCGCAACTGGGAAGGCTTCTCGACCGACCCTGTTCTCACCGGTATCGCCATGGCGGAGACCATCAAGGGAACACAGGACGCTGGCGTCGTCGCTTGCGCCAAGCACTTTATCGGCAACGAGCAAGAACACTTCAGACAGGTTGGAGAGTCACAGGACTACGGATACAACATCTCCGAAACGCTATCCTCCAACATTGACGACAAGACCATGCACGAAATGTATTTGTGGCCGTTTGTTGATGCCATCAGAGCTGGTGTAGGCTCCTTCATGTGCGCCTACACTCAGGCCAACAACTCGTACAGCTGCCAGAACTCGAAGCTCCTCAACAACCTGCTCAAGCAAGAAAACGGATTCCAGGGCTTTGTGATGAGCGATTGGCAAGCCCATCACTCTGGTGTCGCGAGCGCTGCTGCCGGTCTCGACATGAGCATGCCCGGTGATACTATGTTTAACAGCGGCCGCAGCTACTGGGGAACCAACCTCACACTCGCCGTCCTCAATGGAACTGTCCCGCAGTGGCGCATTGACGACATGGCCATGCGCATCATGGCTGCTTTCTTCAAGGTTGGCCAAACCGTCGAGGACCAAGAGCCCATCAACTTCTCCTTCTGGACCCTCGACACGTACGGCCCGCTGCACTGGGCCGCTCGCAAAGATTATCAGCAGATCAACTGGCATGTTAACGTTCAGGGCGATCACGGAAGCCTTATTAGGGAGATTGCAGCTCGCGGAACAGTTCTGTTGAAAAACACCGGCTCCCTTCCCCTGAAAAAGCCCAAGTTTCTGGCCGTCATTGGTGAGGATGCTGGGCCGAACCCTCTTGGGCCGAACGGATGCGCCGACAATAGATGTAACAATGGTACCTTGGGTATTGGCTGGGGTTCCGGCACCGGTAACTTCCCTTATCTTGTGACGCCCGACCAAGCCCTGCAAGCCCGCGCTGTTCAGGATGGATCTCGCTACGAGAGTGTCTTGAGGAACCATGCGCCCACGGAAATCAAGGCCCTGGTTTCCCAGCAGGACGCAACTGCCATTGTCTTTGTCAACGCCAACTCTGGTGAAGGCTTCATCGAGATTGATGGCAACAAAGGTGATCGGCTGAACCTCACCCTTTGGAATGAGGGCGATGCTCTGGTCAAGAATGTTTCCAGCTGGTGTAACAACACCATTGTCGTCCTCCACACACCTGGTCCCGTTTTGCTCACGGAATGGTACGACAACCCCAATATTACCGCCATTCTCTGGGCCGGTATGCCCGGTCAGGAGAGCGGCAACTCCATCACGGACGTCTTGTACGGTAGAGTCAACCCATCTGGGCGCACTCCCTTCACCTGGGGTGCCACGCGCGAAAGCTACGGCACCGATGTTCTCTATGAGCCGAACAACGGGAACGAAGCTCCTCAGCTGGACTACACCGAAGGAGTCTTTATCGATTACCGTCACTTTGACAAGGCCAACGCCTCGGTCCTTTACGAGTTTGGCTTTGGATTGAGCTATACCACCTTTGAGTACAGCAACTTGAAGATCGAGAAGCACCAAGTCGGCGAGTACACTCCCACCACAGGGCAGACGGAAGCTGCGCCCACTTTTGGAAACTTTTCTGAAAGCGTGGAAGACTACGTATTCCCTGCCGCAGAGTTCCCCTACGTCTACCAGTTTATTTACCCCTACCTCAACAGCACCGACATGTCTGCTTCCAGCGGCGATGCGCAGTACGGCCAGACTGCCGAGGAGTTCTTGCCGCCCAAGGCCAACGATGGATCGGCGCAGCCTTTGCTTCGCTCATCCGGCCTTCATCACCCCGGTGGAAACCCTGCTCTTTACGACATCATGTACACTGTTACGGCGGATATCACCAACACGGGCAAGGTGGCGGGTGATGAAGTACCGCAGCTGTACGTGAGCCTCGGTGGGCCAGAGGATCCCAAGGTGGTGCTGAGAGGGTTTGACAGACTTAGGGTTGAGCCTGGGGAGAAGGTGCAGTTCAAGGCGGTGCTGACGAGGAGGGATGTGAGTTCATGGGATACGGTGAAGCAGGATTGGGTGATTACTGAGTACGCGAAGAAGGTGTACGTCGGGCCAAGCTCGAGGAAGTTGGATCTCGAGGAGGTTCTTCCCTGAACGGGGAGACCGATGGAGGTAGTACCTCTATGCTTCATGTGGCTGTTGAATGACACCTGGGAGTGAATACCATGGTTCCGTATTCATCTTTGCATAGTATAATTAACTGTTGCTCTTCTTCTCGCGAGTTTCTTCATTAGCCGTCCCGCTTGTTTCTCTTGTCTGCCCCTTCTCGCCTCCAAGTATTCTCTTTTTGTGCATTGGCCAAAGAACCGGACCATGAGATGTAAGTGGAAGCGACCCGCCCTATTTGCCCATTGGATTTAGACTTATTGACCTAGGTACCTAGGGTAGGTAGCTACCATGGACTCCGACGCCAACGCAATGCGCTCTTACCATTGATCGTTTCGCATCATGTGCGGCGGGACCTTGAAGGCCAACCGCCAAGTCCCATCCCAAGGCCCGTGCTATCACCGCACCTTCCCGTATTTTCACCTTTCACGGCATGTGGAGTCAACTGGGCTCGTTTGCCTTTTCTTTCCCGACGCTCCTTCCTCCCAACATGAAGTACTCGTCATCGGACAAGGCAGTCTGTTCTTCGGACCCGGGAATACACGCCGAAACCCGTTCAAGGCAACTGCAAGACGCGTTTGTCACTTTCCTCTCAGGTTCCGTCTCTCAGTCATTTCCTCGGACCAACGCGCTTCCATCCTTCGTTTTTTGGCTGCGACCTTCTCCCCCCTCCAATCGGGCTACCTTCTCAACTTCCATAAGAGCGCGTCAGGCCGCCATCAATCTCCCTCCCCTCGTCCCTCCATCTTTCTCTCTTCCAGCGGGGAACGTTCCGTCGTTACTTCTCCCACGATCGTTAACTTCACATTCGCTACCCCGAAGCCGGTCGTCGACGGCGTCCATTCGTTCTTTTCTTTCAATCGGAGGTCGACACGCCTAAGAGTCAAATTCCATCTTCACGATGCGCTTCCACCTTCTTTCAGGCTTGATCGCCTTTGCCGGTGGCCTGGTCCAGTCAGTCCATGCCGCTGGTCTGTCTGTTGCTGCGGTTCAACCCTCTGCTGTTGGTGAGCCATTCCTGCCCCTGAGTCCTGACTCCCTTGTTCACATTCACAAGTACCTGCCACGGTGTCACTGTGTTGGGCCTCACCAGGATGGCTGTTTACACCCTCGCGCCACATTCTATGCCCCCATTCTCCAGTTCTGAGCCCCTTCCCACGACCTACGATGACCGCGTGCTAACGACTTCCACTTCCAGCCACAGTCCTCCCCACCGATGCCCGTCCCACCGACACCGGTCCTCTCCAGCCGACCATTGTTACTTCCAACACCTTTCTCACCTCCACTGTCAGCGACACCGAGAGTGGCAGTACCCTCACCATCCCCTGGCCTATTTCCCCCATTCCTTCCAGCTCCTTGTCGGTTGTCACCCTCTCACCCTCGGCCTCAGCCACCCTCGTTTCCTGCCCACGCGACAACAATACCTTCTGGACTGACCATGCCACGAATAATGTGTACCAACTTCAATGCGGTATTGATCACTATGATCAGGCAGCCAACTGGAACTTCAACGCAGGCATGAGGCACAGTTGGGAAGAGTGCGCAAAGTGGTGTGCAGAGTATGCTCAGTGTTTGGGCTTCAGCTACATTGCAGGCATTGCGTTGAAGCCGAATTGTTGGTTGAAAAACAGTCTGAGGGGACAGACGGTCAACGAGAACAGTTGGGCGGGCATGCTGGTTACTGGCCCGGGTGGCAATGCTGTTGCTGGACATAGTGATGGTGGGAAAAGTGTCGCCACGTATACTGTTGCCGGTCTCGTGAAGGAGACAAGTACGGTCCTAGCTGTTGCCGTTGATACAACTACCATGTTTGTCGAGGGAACTGCAGTCACAACTGCTGTCACTACAGTTGTCACGACGGAGTTGGTGAAGCCAATTGCACCTGCTACTACACTCAGCGTTTCACAAGCAAGCTCGGCACTTCCGAATCCCACCGCCATCGCCGTGAGCTGCAATAACGAGACTTGGTGGGCAGACGAGAAAGCTTCCTGGCGGGCCATTGACTACTTCTGCAAGGGTGGACACGACGGGACCTTCGGCAGCTATGCTGTTGACAAGATTTTGCACGGGGAGAACTCCATTGCTGCTGCCTACTGGCCCTACAACGGCACTACAGTCATCACCAGTGTCGTTGCCAAGGCAGGTTGCACCGTGAGACTTGACAAAAATCTGTGCCTGCAGAGGTTCAGGGCGCCCATGTATGGCTGTGACGCGGATGAGAAGCACCAGAAACGCGGTGGATCGGTTTCTGATGGCTGCTCTGACTGGACTATCCATATGCAGTCGTGGCCGAGTGTTGGAATCTGCCAGGATCAATATGATCAGGATATGGGAGGTGCGGGTCTGTGCGCGACTTGGAGCACTGGTTACTCGGAAACTGCCGTTGGTGATGGTTTGAAGACTGATTGGTATCCTCGTGGCTAGAAAAGCAAGGGCTGCTGATGACAAATGAGTGCTTCGTGGCGGCATCATTACTTATCGACCATGATCTGCTCTTTGATTGCACAGTTGACTCACATCCTAGCGATGTGACTCTTCACGGCGCAGAGCAAATCCAATATTAGGTAGGTCGCGATACGTGAAGATTGGGACTCATAACAGGAGTCGCCCTAATGTGGTGGAAAATGTTTGGCGATGTGGCTTTTGGTCATCGTATACCTACCTACCTCTACACTTTACAGACATCGAAGTGAGCAATGGAAGAGTCACATATCTGAGGTCGGGAAGTTCCTGTCTTTGCTGTCAAGGTGCAAATTGCCGTTTCCTGATTCTGTTCATTGCCGGGTCTCTAGTGGTTCACTAGGTGCGCAGGTAGTCCAAAAACACCTCTCTGCTGATTGAACAAGTTCCGTAGGTGTCCCTGGAACCCCCCCTTCCAATCTCGCTCTTTGATTTGAGTCGCCAATGCCTGCCTTGCTTCCCGTCCTGCTGTTGGGCACTATTCATCACTAAGGCAAGAAAGTTCAGCCAAGGAGCGAGCGCAAAGACAGAAGTCGTCTCACAAAGCGTGCGTCGCCTCTCGCACATGGTTTGTATATCGATGTCCCGAGTAACTTGCCTCCCTCCTTTGATCTCGATAACACGTCAAGCCGATATTTTCCACTTTGACTCCCAACTTGGATCATTTCTACCCTTCGCTCCCGTTCTAACCTCGGCAAAAGGGAACATTCGCACATTGTTTTCGTCTCCATCGAAAGTCAACAGCAACAGAAGCATCGACTGCCTATAATGGATTTTCTCAATATGAATTCTCCGCCCTCCATCGCCGCCAATGTCCCATCCACACAACAAAAGGAACTCATCTCTCGTCTTCTGGCCGTTATGCCTTGCCCCAACGGCCCTCCTTACACATCCAGTCTTCAGATTTCGCGCGATGATCTGTACCCCGTCCCGGGCCGTAACGATGTTTGCATCCGTATCCGCGCCGTCGGTCTGAACCATATCGACTGGAAGAACTTGGAGCATGAAACCATGGTCAAGAAATGGCCAGAAGTCCTGGGATTTGAAATTGCAGGTGTTGTTGAGTTAGTGGGAATGAATGTGCAGGAGAATGAGCTAAGAGTTGGTCAGGCAGTGTTTGGGCTGAGCGGGCCGGTCGGCATGAGGAGAGGACCACCTGAGAAGGAGGGACCTGAGGAACATGGACCTGGTGAAAAAGGTGATGATGGGATAAGTGGTGCAGGCGAAATGGAGGCGAGTAAAAACCTTGCTAAAGTGATGGTGGAAGAGGTCCTGAAGGCAGACAGGAAACTGGAGAAGAAAGGGTTTTGGCTTGGAAGATCTGGTGGCTTCCAGGATGTGACGTGTGTGCACAAGAGTTGGGCTACCAGGATGCCGGCAAGTTGGCCTTTTCAGTGGGCAGCTGGTGTCCCGTGAGTTCATGTTTCTTCCCGCTTCCTATTGGTGTAACAACAAAGTGCTAATGAGATGCAGACTTGCTTACATGACGGCTTGCTCAGCGGTTGTCTGTGGGCTGGGTATTCGGCTGCCTTTCCTGGCGAACAGCGAGCCTGCCCACCAAGGCAGCGCATCGCTCTTGAATCTTGAGTCTCCGACAATTGATACGACTTCACCCAAGGATCCCAGCGCGGATAAACTGAAGGACTACCATGCAAACGAATCCGGCGTCAAATCCGTTCTTGTCCTAGGCGGTTCCTCAGGAGTTGGCAGTTCTGCCATTCAGCTCCTGCGCATGGCGCTAGGCCCCAAGGCTGTCATCATCGCTGCCACCAACAGCGAGAAGTACTACCGTGGACTCCGTGAGCGCGGAGCCACTGCCCATTTGCGTGGCGAGTTCGAAGGTCTTATCGAGAAGGTCCATTGCCTCACTGAAGGAAAGGGAGTGGATGCCATCCTCGATTGCGTTTCGGGGGCTGCTTGCCTTGATGATGGTCCCTTTACACCATCTGGTCCCCCTCTCCCATCGTCGAGTGACACAGACGAGACCACCATCACGAATGACCTGGACTCAAATACCACTATCAAGGCTGAGGAGAACTTGAAGGCCATGTCATTTTGGGGCGTCTTTCGCGAAGATGGACCCAAGCTGTACGCCGAAGTGGCTACAGGTCGAAAAGTCGCTGTACCTACTGACGTCGGTATCAAGGCGACGCTGATCTTCTCAAGAATGATTTTGGATCAACCCGATGGTGAGCGCGCACTTCAAGAGTTACCGGCGCTGATTGAATCAGGAAAGTTCGTATTTCCGCACCCGGGAGGAGTCAGAGTTGTGGGCAAGGGGCTGGAGAGCGTCGCGCCGGGATTGGCGGAATTGAGAGAGAGCGGCGGTGGGATGAAGTTTATTGTTGAGTTGTAGTTCGAGAGGTAGGCACCTTCGAACCCTTGTGGAAAGTGGTAGGGGAGTGATTATGTTCATTGTGTTGCATGCTTCCCTTCGTTTGAGTTCTGTTGGATTCGGGGTTTCCCAGGACTGGACATGTTTGCGTGCTGGTCATAGTACCTAGTTTGTTCCCCGTCCTTATTGTCTATGATTATGACTTGGAGTCAGACTTTGATTATTTCCGCAGATAGTTCAGGGACTTGGAAGCATTTTTATACAGTGTTTGAATGCCATCTTGGATCCTGCTTGCTTGACATACCAAAGTGATGGTGGTGATTTTGCCATGAAGCATGGTCGACGTCTGAGCTGTGGCGCTCAGGGGGGTGGCTGGTGCAGTGTGGCGCACTCTCCAACAGGTCAATCAGACGCTCATTCTTCAAGCTGGTACGTTTTGTAACCATGATTTGCGAACTTTAGATCCGTTCTTCATGACAGAATGATCGTGTTTCACAACATGCCTTGAGTAATTCTTTGACCATTCGGCCTTCATCTCATTCTCTGACAAGATTTCTGTCCTAGGCACCCATGAATACCTATAATGCCTCTTCCGATGTTCCGATGTACAATGGGCACGGGCAATTTGGACCACTGCCATGCGACTTCGAATCATTCATGACCGCAGAAGGCATTAAAACCCAGATATCTCCGGTTGCAGTGACACCTCAAACTGGCCCCGCTTCTTCTTCCACGAGAGTGTCAACATGAAGAATGTTTGACTCCTGCCGGCACGGCCGAGCCCAACTCATCAAGAACCGGGAGATTGAAGCCTTCTACAAAATCTCGCCTTTGGACTGGCGCACCATTAACGCCTCCTGTGCAACTTCCCCGTGAACAGCGTGCCACAGCAAACCGGAGAGCACATACTCCCAGTTAGCACCTACAACCCGACGCCACCATTGAATTGAACGAGTTCGACTGTCTGTTTCATTCGAGCTTTGATGCGAACCACTAGACGGTTGGGCGGACGATGCCAACATTTGCATGGGAGGTGCCAGAGGTCCTCAATGAACCGCCGACGTGAACCTTCAGGTTCAGGCAATGGGGGACAATCATGGAAGATTCAAGTACGTGCGAACCAACAAGTGAGCAAACCCAGTAAGTCTGGGAGGCTAAGGGATGAGGGAATTGGCTGCTGATCTTGCAAGGAAACTGGAATGGAGTGAAGTGATGCCCCAGGCGTATGGAGGACCGATCGATACCTCTACCTACCTCTATCAAGAAGATCGCGGTTGCCGTTCAAAAGGTGAAGATGTTCTTTGACCCCGAGGCTGAGATTCAGGCAGATGGAAAAGAAGGTTGATGCTTAAGGTTTTTACAGTCCAGCTCCAGTGAATGAATCACAGAGATGCAGTTTACCTCTAGTGGAGGATCAATTGTGCTTACAGGTCTCTAGAGCCTACCGTCGTCTCTTAATGGCCTTCACCATCCGCGCCATACCATTCACAACCCAGGTGATTCACGGGCATTTCGTTCCTTTGGCACTGACTTAGTTATTTCCCGCGTGAAAGCTTTTAAGGTTTCAATAGGTATTTAACAGTGGCGCCGCTGCAGCATAAAACCCTCCATCCGTGAGTTCTTTCTCATTGTCACACCAAACGTCGGAAACCCAACAATCCCCATTTTACCTATCCCTAGAGGTACCAAGGCAAATGTAAGTGCGAAATCACTCCACTACAACTAAACGGCCAGATGCTAGAGGTAGCTAACATCCTCACCATCACAGAGCGCCAGTATGTGCTACACTTACACTGAATACAAGTACTGCGCCCAAGGTCCCCGCTGCCGCGGGGGCTATGGCTGGGTCAATAGTCAGGGCCAATCCTACGCCAAGTCCTACGCACAGTTCGTGCGCATTCGTCGTTGCTCCAACTTTGAGCGCGGCTATGACTGCCGCCAAAGAAGGTCTTTGGGACCTGGCTCCGAGACCAAGACCAGTGAGGAGACTTGCCTTATTTGCCAACTCTGGTAAAGCTCAAAGCCGCCTGCGCCACTCAATGGCATACCTAGGTACGTAGGCTATAATTTCTCGTCTTTACATCTACCAACAAAACATTGAAAAGGAAATCAAGGACCAAAAGCAGCAGAGTGAACGAATTCGACACGAAATGGTACTTGAGTGATAGGAGGGGTGTGGAGAGATTGTTGAAATCTTCCAACGTACCTCTACAGAAGGAATCAGCGAACGGAAGGAAAGATGAGGGTCAAATTCACAGTTGGGTGTGGAAGGCAGTCGATAGGGCTGTGTTTGTACTCGTAAGATTTCCGTACAGCGCCTGGATTCACACAATTTAGATACCATCAAAGAGCTCAAGTTTAAAGGCTTCATCGCGAACATCTCTGTGTAAACACTCGCTGGCGCTAGTCCGGTGAAAGGGCCGCTGAAGGGCCGAGATTGTTTAAACCATAGCACCTGCCCCTGGTGAGACACTCACATGTCTTTTGGAGCTCATGCCCATTTGCAACGTAAAAATACTATCACTTAAGCTCCCACACGAACTGGATGGCAATAGGCTTTATCTCTTTTCCCAAGTACTGGATACCAAGTCGTGGTGAAGTGGGATATCCGCTTGCCAGCAAATAAAGGGCCCGGAATCCAGTGAACTGTCCTGCTCTTCGAAGTAGAGTAGTTCCTTGTGTTACCACCATTCACTACGGTAAAAGAAAGAAAAAGAGACCCCGTTATGGAGGCTTTTACCCAATGTTTTGGCAAGGTTTTGCCGCCAAGATTACAGCCTGAGCATCCATACAAGAGAATGATAGGTAGGTACTTACCATAGCGGGAAAACCGGGCGGTCATCTAGGCTAGATGACATTGTCTAGGCTAGATACTCAATCTAGGCTTATTGGACGGAGCTCCTGATTGGTTGGGGGTGATGGTTCTTTCCCAAACCTTTGAAAGCTTGGATTTTTTTTTTTTTTTTTCTAGTAGCGGTCACTCTTTCTCAGGATTTCAAATGCCTATAGGAACCAACACAGCGAACGCTTTTATTATTCAATTGGGCTAGTAGCTCAATGGTTCTTGTGTTTGCTCTCTTTCTTATGGCTACCAGTTCAATCCCGCTGGTAGTCGCCTTTTTTCGGTCGCGCGAAAGTTTCGCATTGTTCTCTTTGGAAATGCCTTCATTCAGATAGTTAGACTTCGAAGTCGAAGTCCCATAAGTAAATACCTACCTAAGTAACTACCTCTAGTAAGGGAAACCACTCTCCCACTATAGTAGTAATAGCGGCTATTATAGTGGTTCCTAACTTTTGCCCCCTATAAGCCCATTTCAACCAATCAGAGGCTCCTATTTCACGTCTAGGCTAGACTTTTCGTCTAGCCTAGTTCACCAGACAAGTTTAGTTTTCCACTCTAGGCTAGACACCCCCTTCTAGACTAGAAACCCTCCTTATATTCCCGCTGTGGTAGGTACCTCTAGGTATCTGCAAATACTCTGCAATATTGCCGTTTGGTACAGGTGGTGAATGGAATTAAAAAGCTTTCGTTCACTTGGCAAGCGTTCGGGATCGAATTGATGATTGGTGGAGATTAAGGTACCTAGAGATATTCACTTGCAATGACCTTCAATTCCTCCCTTCATGGGCCCTTCACGTGGACCACTATTCACTTTCGGGAACATCACAAGCCGCTTTCAGATTCACCGTGATGAGGACAAAAATCTAATAGTCGTAGGTAGGTACCTATATAACGCCTCCAACTTATGCCCTGATAGAGGCTTTCCTTCTACCACCCAAACCATCTAAACCAAACCAGAAAGCCCAAACTAGAAGACTTAGAACACCGCAGGCAAGCACACAGGTAAGGATCAAGACACCTACCTACATACATGAAATCTACACACACAGCGTACAGGTAACTAACAACCCAAGAAAGCAAATAATCCAAGATGTGTCAAATCTGGTACAAATTCCACTTCTGCTCCCAAGGAGCAAGCTGCGTCGCCGACAACGGCTGGGTCAACCGTGCCGGAGAGACATACGTGAGGCCATACGCTCGGGAGGTCATGCTTAGGCGTGAATGCTCAGGGCTCAGGTACCGCGGTTGCTCCGGCCAGGAGTATGTCGGTGGAGACACCAACGAGAGTGACATCATGTGCCCTCAGTGCGAGAGCGCTTCTAGGAGCCACGGAAGAAGAAGGAGACGCTAGAAGTGCAGCGGAGGACCATGGCGGAGAAAAGCACTCCGGACAGAAAGGAGGAAGGAGGCTGGACAAATGAAGACCAGTGAGAGGACTGGAACGGAAAAGAGACAGGGGAAAATCGTTGGAAGAACATTGAGGGAAGAAAATCATTAACACAGGCTCGCAGAACCGGAGGCACGCTCGTAATATGAATATCTTAGGAAGCGCAAATTGACAATCTGAGCTTCAGTTCTCCTCAGAAGCTCATGGATTCAAGTGCCACTCATGATCAAACCAAGCCCGTTGAAACCTCAAAACATAGAGGTACCTACCTCTAGAGGTACCTAGCTCTGGCCTCATAGAGGTACACTATATGTGCTTATCATCTGATTGACAACTTCCTCACATGAGCAGACTTGAGTCTACTTGCTGCTCTCGATGCTATCATCTACCATCAATGGTACTTCTAACCCTCCAGTCGTGACTGAAATCATTCTATTTTCATGATTGATCGCCCTTAGTTGTGAACCATACCTGCACCATTATTCTCAGTGAAAGGCTCTTGGATCTCGTCCTGAGATTGCTCTGGGGATCAAACTGCTCCATCATTCAATTTCAACTCTGCCTTCCAGTCCGGCCCGCATGAATCTGGTACCTTGAGGAAGGATTCATACCTAGTAAATCATGGTTGAGCTAAGCCAGGTGAAAGCGAAGAATGACCGGGGTTCTCTTAGCTGGCGGTGATCAACGATCAAACACCTCAGCTTCCATCCGCCGGACTCCGAGCATCATTGAAACTGTCTCTGTGGTCTGCCGGGTCACCTCCACGCTGTAACGGGGTTGTGAAGCCATCAAAGTGCGGTAGAAGCACTGGGATGAACGCTATAATCCCATAGTTGAGCTGGCATGAACTTCACCCTATCCACCTGCGACAGTCCAACGCAACAAAGATCATTCACCATCCCATGAGATGCTTCACCACCACAACTACGGATGGGGCGGTCTCACGGTCAACCTTGAAAAATTGACGTCCTTAGACCACGTATTTAAAGGCCTCAATTCTCGCCAGAACAACCCAGATTTTGCTTCCTTAGTCCTTACCCCAACCCAGAAGGCAACAATACTGCAAGCAAGCGAACGCAAGATTCTCAAGCCAGAAAGACATCTGTACTCGTCACCCTAAACGTTCATCGCCGAAACAACCACTCTTTCAACCACAAAAGATCCCAAACTACCTACCTGTCGACCTAGCAGCTAAACCCCCAAGCATCAAACACAGAGCCAGAATGTGCCGCGTCGGTTACACATACAAGTACTGCCTCAACGGCGAAAACTGCCATTCTGACTGCGGCTGGCAAGGCCGCAATGGCGGACTTTACCCCAGAGGTGGGTATTTTGTAGCCACAGAGCGCCTCGCCAAGTGCGGACCCACCAACCGCCCTCCCTGTATCCGCTCTAGATGGCGTCATGATACGTACCTCGATGGGAGGACTAGCGACGAGTATTGCCCGGCGTGTCAAAGGGTGGGAGAGACGAGCGGAGATAGGTGGTACTACCATAGGTAGGAGAAGGTCTTGGGAAGGGTGAGCAGATGGGAAAGGATGGGAAGGGATCAATACCAAGAAGGAACAACACCAAGAAGGAACGACAAGGGGGGATAAAAACAACAAGGGGAAACCGAAGAGGAATCTGAAGGCGGAAACAAAGGGGAAAACGTTGGAGGGTGCTTGCTGAAAATTAGGAAGAGGATAAGGTGAATAAAGGGGAGAATGGCGCAGTCGCAGCCCAAACCGATTCAGCCCATTGATGCCACTTGTGAACGCACCATTCCTACAACTGTACAACTTGACGTGATATGGCTTTCGAAACTTGACACAGCTTGACATAATAATTGTCTTGTAACAGGCCTGTAAGCTACCCCAAACCAGTATCGCAGCTTATCTCTACCTACCTAAGCATACATATCAAAAAGCACGTTGATGCTTGAACATGAGGGTGAAGTCTCGACGACTCTCATGCAGGATATGTTCAACTTCAGCCGCGGTCATATAAAGACCAAGACCCAAACCCGGATAATTTAAGTATGTACAGCGAAATATGTTTGTTGCGAAGCGATAAACTTCGACATCCCGTTTGTCGTTCGTTCGTCAGAACTTGCCAAGGGATACCCATCGTGTCGGTAATTGAGGGCGGTGTTTAGACACACTGGGAGTAATAAGGAGGTGAGACAGCGCTGCAGGTGGATCCGGACTAGATAAAGTCACATTAGCAAGCCAACCCTCAACTCGACCATTAAACAGGAGGACACTCACAGCGCAGGATGTGCACCCGGTATAGCCGGTTCCACCACACTGCTGATACTTTGCAACGCTGCAGCCACCGCTCCCACCACCGCCTCCACCACCAGCAGCCGCCGACGTGCTCGCAACAGGGACGGCAGAAGCAGTTCCAGTCGGGCCGGAGCCAACCTTGCAAGTAGACTCGCAGCCCACGCAGCCGCTTCCGGCCTTCTTGGAGCTTCCACCCGAGTACACAGCCGGTCCGGGGGCGACGTAGGTGCTCATGGCACTGTGGATGTCAACGAGGATACCAGGGTCGGAGCTCTTGTAGGCACCAGGAAAGCTGACAGTCGCCGGGGTAGCGGAGCCACCACCGGTAACGGAGATCTGGTAGCAGGTCATGTACAACTGGGCACCTCCCGCGCTTGCGGCGGTATGGAGCGCGATAACCTCGGCACGGAGGAGATAGTCACCCGCGGGGATGTCCGAGGGGATCTTGACCTGCATCTTGCCGCAGCACGAGTTGAGGTCTTTGACGCCCCAGAAATCATCGTCGCCCGAGGAGCTGGAGGGCTTCTTGGCCCAGGTGTCCTCAAAGATCTTGAACCAGCCAGAGGAACCGTCGGCGGAGGCGGCGTCGGAGACCTTGGACATATACACGAGGACGGGACCGTAGTGAGCGCCACCGATGGCTTCAGAGGAACAGGAGCGGTCATTTGCTTGCTGCTTATAGGTCAGCGTCGGTACGGGAGGGTGTGACTGAGGCGAACATGAACAGGCGGGATGGAAAAAAAAAAAGGAGGTGGCGGAGGGAAGAGGAAAGAGAAGAGAGGGAGGGAAAAGCAGGTAACTCTTGAGAACCTGCTCCGCATGGAAGGCAGTCAGGGGCGAAGCCGGCGGTTGACGAGAGCAGGAGAATGGCAGCATACCTGGTGCATCTCAACAGTGACCGTACTTCCCGCCTTGACAGGGCACTTCTTCGCAACGGGCGAAGTTCCCGTGTTACACCTCATGGCATTGCTAGTCACATCGGTGACGGGGGAGTTGGAAGGAGGGACGCGAGCGCATTGCGAGCCATAATCGGCACCATCGACCCAAAGGGCTTGGAAGGTGGCGTGGGCGGCGGCTTGTTGGGAGAGTAGGCCGGCGATGAGGCCGGTGACAAGAGTGGACCGCATGTTGGGCTGGTGCGTGAGTGAGACGTAGAGGATGTCGTGAGCGATCTGGAGAGAGAGAGAGAAAGAGCGTTCTATGGGTGTGGTTGAGCTTTTTATCCTGTCTGTGATAGTTAGGACTTGATCCAAGGACCGGATCGGCGATACGGCACAGCCAGTCCCTGAATTGGGTTCCAACCCCGGAGCATGAATCCAACTGTCATCCCCATTAAGTGCTGGTCCTGTCATTCCCATGATCTTGCCCCGGGAATCCATCCCCGGCCACTTCGGAGCGGCAAGCAGGGGGGGCATGGTGACGCCTGGAGCCTGTTGTAGGTGAGGTGCCATAATCGCACACGAAAGGGGTGCAAGGAGACTTGATCGGGAACGCGGTGCGGCGCTGTTTCAGTCTCTGCTGACGAGGATCGGTAGACTGAATGACCATAACTGGGCTAGAATGGAGTGGTTAATCTACTTGGCATCGCGAATTTGGCAAGACGGAGTGACAGTGCCGTGGGGGAATGTGTCTGGGGATGGTAAGCCACAGTCCCGGAAACCGGGAAACGGCGGATGGTGTGCCGTTGACAGTTTGGGAGTAGTCGATGGGCGGCTGCCAAGGATCGAGGGGCGGCATTTAACCGAGAGTTTTGGTTACTCATACGGCGACGGTAGAAGATGTCAGACATGAGAATTTGAGATGTCAAACGAGGTTAGCAAAATCCATTGACTAGTCAAGAATCCTGTAAAATGATCTGTAGAGTGTATGACTGGAGCTTGGTGTTGGAAGAAGATTTGTCGTTGCGGTCGAGGGTTGGGTTCCGGGGTACGCTTCAATACCACCTCGCCGCCCCCTGACTAACCCTCCGGTTCCGAACGTTTTGTCAACAAAACTGGCAACGGAAACAGGATTTCACTTGCCTGAAACCCTACCCGCAGCTTGCTAGCGCGATTGCAAGGTTTGCGGTCCGACATTTTCAGTACAACCGGAAGCATGGAGGAATCGATGACCGGATGCGTCTAGCGCTGTGCTTATAAAAAGCAAGAAAGCCAGCGCGAAGACTGCAACTCCGGTACAAGCAGCCGGATCACAGGGCACGAGACCTTGTAGCAAAGGGGGGGGTTCATCATGACAAAGCAGCAGAATCTCTGACCCTTCGTACACCGAACGAAGTACTGCGATGGAAGAAAAAATGTATACAAAAGTCTATAACCAAAAACTATCCGCTGTGCCTCAAGTGCCACAGGCTTCGTGGGTCTTTCGATACCACCAAACACCGGACCGGCCCAATGATGCTGTGGATAGACAAAGCGGCCAGACCAAGAAAGGACCAGCCTCGAGCAGAAGAGAAGCATTGATAGAACAGATACTCCGAAAGACAAGAACATGGAAGAAACGAGCCACAAGCATACCTATCCCACTTCTACTACCGCGCCTAGGTTGAAATCAATCGTCCCACTCCTCATCAAGCTGATCGATCAACCGATTCTCGTCGTCGTTGTTACCGTATCGGCCACGAGACGACGTGTTCAAAGATCGGTATCCGCGGCGCAGGGGCAAGAAGCGAGCGCAGGACGAAGTAAGGATGACGAAGATGTCCTGCGCAATCGATAGTTAGCATGACGGCTCCGTAGAAAGTATCAACCACAGCCGGCTTCTGCTCCCTCACCAGTTCACGCCCTCGCAGTTTATCGTTCATACTACACCTTGCTCATCTCTTTGCGATCCTGCACCCGCACAAAGGAACCGAGCCAAGAGGAAACAGCACGTCCTACCTTGAGAAAGCTCCAGATACCGGCCCATAGAGTATAGTTGGGCAACTGCCTCCACCCTCTTTGCTTCACGACGGTGCGTTGGTAGAAAACACCACCAATGACGTACACCGCCAGTGCAATGAAGAAGATGATGGCAAAGACTCCTCCGGGACCCACGGACCCCGGTTTATGTGGCTCGGCTCCGGCACAGGCGTGTTGCGAGCGAACCTCGAAAAAATAGGAGCATTCGTCGGGGTCGGTGCCGACGAAGGAGACAGCGGTGGAAGTGTCTGGGGAGCGGTCGCAGAGGAAAGAGATGGTTGCGGACTTGCGGCGGGTTTTCTTTTTGGATGCGTTGCTGTGTTTCCGCTTGTCGGAGTCGGAGTCGGTCTGGTCGTCATCACGATCTTCGTCTTCGTCGTCCGAGTATTTGCTGTACGCAGCGCCTTGGTGAACACCGGTGCTTCGTTTCCGTTTGTCGTCCTTGTCGTCCTCTGGTGGTTCACACGGCGACCCTCCTGTATACTGCAGCACCAGCTTCCTTCCTCTCGGCTTCAATGCTCCCGACTCCTGCCCTAGGCTGTATACCTTGCCACCCTTTTCATACCAGGCACCGACCTTGGCCCATGCCTCGCTCGTCAATCCCACGACATCCTCGACGCCCTTCACCACAGGGGCGCATATGTTGAGCGTGATGTTGTATCCGTAATCGTAACCGCGGGCTTGGTAGTCTTGGGTGTGCGTACCCCGGGCGAGCTTGACGCCCTTTTCGGGAACAACGGCGATGTCGGGGCGGAGGTCGTAGAAGGCACCGTTGGTGGAGGTGGCGACGCAGGGTGTTACGGTGGAGGTTGTGGTGGCTGTTGATGATGGGGAGGGCGACGCGGAGGAGGATTCGTCATCGGAGGCGTGGGCAGCACCGGTCAGGGCGCAGAAGGCGACTAGGCTCGAGAGGAGCCGGCTGGGACTTGGGGCATGCATTTTTGGTGAATTGGGGTCGGGATCGGGATCGATATCGGGACTGGTGATGGAACAAAGTGGGAGAGATGGAACTGAAATGGGCAAGGCGCTCGGTGGCGCTCGCTCGTGGTATGGTTGGTGGTGGTGGTGATGATTGTGACTCGTGGCAGCGGCGTCAGGAGGGGTTATTGCATGCAGTGGTAGAGGTAGTATACACTACACTAGAACTTTGGATCGACCAAGGATTGGGTGGGTAGGTAGAGGTAGGTCCCGTCTGGATCGATTTGGCTGCTGATGGAGTCGCGGGGTTGACGGAGGTTGTAGATCAATTCGTGGTAAGAATTGGTTGTTTTTTTGTTTGTCGTACAGTAGTGGAAATTGTTAGGTGATGGCTTTCCGTTCTGGAAGTGGCGCGCAGAACAAAGAGTGCCTGTTGTCGTCACTGGAACAAAACTGAATCGAGCAAAGTAAAGGCTGCCTTCCATGTCTTTGAGTGGCCAGCAAGATCCAACGTCTCCCATGATTGGCCCATTCCTTGGACCGGGAAGATCAGGGGTACATCCACACCAAGATGGAATTCGCCAAGGTACATTGCTGCTCCAACAGGTAGGAGAGATTGGACATGAGGGGCAGGCAAGACAGCGGCTCGAACTATGGAATCGTACCATTGCTCACCTCTCGGATAATCAGCAGCCCGGATCAGGATCTCCAGTTGCGAAGGAGACAGCAATACGCGGATACGGTCATCTGGAAGCAAGGTACCGACTTGAGGACATCGAGTGAGCAGGAGTACTTACTTTGAGCATAGACAGCGAGTAGTACTTAGACGCCAAGGAAGGTTGCCAAGACTGGAGATCCCAGCCGGAAAGCAGAGATCCGTCTGGCACGACAGGTCGATTGGCTCCACTCTCCCAGCCGGCAACCTAATTGAAGCAGTCAATTGGCCCCCCAATTGGCCCATCGAAGCTCCCGTCCTTTGGCTCCTCTTCGTCCGAACCGGGGACCGTCACTGTTCCGGTTGTCTGGTTGGCTGCCGGCTGAGTTGTCCCACGACCAACATCGGGGAGCTGAACATTTTAAAAAGGCAGCTTGATCCTCTCCCCGCTCTCCGTGTTGTCGTCTACAGCATCACAGCCAGCATCACCATGGCCGGGAAGCAAAACCAAGCTGCCCCAAAGAAGGCGGTTGCGCCGCGCCAGCAGCACTACGAGTTTGGCGGCCCGTAAGTCAACCAAAAACAGAACCCCTGACTCCATCTCGTTCGTGTCCAGACCACGCCCCGCTAACAAGCTTGACAACGATCAAACAGCATCGGCGCCTTTGGCATCACCTTTGGCCTCCCCATTCTCGTCCACGTCTTCAACCTTTTCTGCAACGACATCTCGGGCTGCCCCGCGCCCTCGCTCCTCCACCCCAAGTCTCTCGACCTCGCCCAGCTCAAGCGCGAAATCGGCTGGCCTGACAATGGCGTCTTCGGCCTCTTCTCGTGGTCCGCCACGCTGTGGACTTTGGGCTACTACGCTCTCTCGCTCGTTCAATACCGCTTTCTCCCCGGCCACCACGTCGAGGGAACCGAGTTGAGCACCGGCGGCCGGCTCAAGTACAAGCTGAACGCTTTCAACTCGGCCATGTGCACCTTGGCCATCCTGGCTGCCGGCACCATCGCTCAGGGCGCCGAGTTCCCCGTTTGGACTTTCATTTCCGACAACTTTGCCCAGATCATCAGCGCCAATATCCTCTTCGCTTTTGCCCTCGCCATCTTCGTCTACGTTCGCAGCTTTGACGTGAAGCCGGGCAACAAGGACATGCGCCAGCTAGCAGCAGGCGGTGTCACCGGCTCCCTCATCTACGATTTCTACATTGGTCGCGAGCTCAATCCTCGCATCACTCTGCCCCTCATCGGCCAAGTAGACATCAAGGAATTCATGGAAATGCGCCCTGGTCTTCTGGGCTGGATCATTCTGAACTGCGCCTTCATCGCCAAGCAATACCGCCTTTACGGTTACGTCACCGATTCAATTCTCTTCATCACTGCCATCCAGGCTTTCTATGTCTTTGACGGAATCTACATGGAGCCGGCCGTCTTGACTACGATGGATATCACTACCGACGGCTTCGGGTTCATGCTGAGTTTCGGAGATGTCGTTTGGGTGCCCTTCATGTACTCGACTCAGACTCGCTACCTTTCCGTCCATCCTCAGCAGCTGGGCGCTTTCGGACTGATTGCTGTTGGTGCTGTCCTGGCTGCTGGTTATAGCATCTTCCGCCTGTCCAACTCGCAGAAGAACAACTTTCGCACGAACCCCGAGGATCCTAGTGTTAAGCACCTTACCTACCTCCAGACCAAGACTGGATCGCGACTCATTACCTCGGGATGGTGGGGCATCGCTCGCCACATCAATTATCTCGGTGACTGGCTTCAGAGCTGGCCCTATTCTCTCCCGACCGGCATTGCTGGCTACCAGATCTTGAGCGCCGGCAGCAACGCCCCTGGTGCAATTACCATGCTTGACGGGCGCGAGGTTGTCCAGGGCGAGGCGAGAGGCTGGGGTATCGTTTTCACTTACTTTTACATCTTGTACTTTGCTATTCTCTTGATCCACCGCGACCTCAGAGATGACGAGAAGTGCTCCAAGAAGTATGGTGACGATTGGGAAAAGTACAAGAAGCTTGTCAAGTGGAGAATTGTCCCTGGCATCTACTAGCCCGATGGATAATGTTCTGTGGTTATGTGGTTGTGGTTTTGGATACCCGGCGGAGCTTCCTCTGTTATCTGCAGTTGGTGCGAGGAATTGTGGATGGTGTGAGGAATAGTGTAACGGAATAAGCCAACAGCTAGACCCGATAGGGATATAATGAAACTACAGTACTCATGGATCCAAGCCACCCGTCACGTCGCTACTATGAAAGTAGGTACGCTTGACCTTATGACATGGCGAGCGGGATCGGAAGGAAGTGACGTGTTACGCACTCCTGTCCTCTGCAGCTGCCCCTGGATGTTTTGTCGGTCCGTAAGGGGCAGTGAACAGCTGAGCCAGAGTCTCCAGTGCGGCTGGTCTTCTCGTGTTTACACTTGTCAGTTGTCAATCCGTTTCGACGTTACAGGCGTCGTGTCCAATGAGCGGCGCACAAGTCGTTGATCACGGAGGCTTAGAGGATGGGATAGGGGTCCAGATTTGCCAGACTCCCCAGATTCTCCAGTGTCTCCAGTGCGTCTCCATCCAGCGTTGTCCGTCCCCATTTTTCCCTCTGTCCATCACTCATGCGCAATTCCTACAAAGATCCCAACACTTCCCTCTACCCTTGAATTCCTAGGAACATCCTTCCCACCCCATCATTATCACCAAGCTGAAACAAATTGGGCAAATTGGTACCTTGACGTGGGCGTTGCCATTCCAACCGAACCAGTCGCCGGCCAGGGGTAACACACAAACAAAGGTGACATCATCGTCCGACCCGCACGGCGTCCAAGCTCCTCCCGCATCCACTCTGAGGACCCTGACGACCCCGAAAGGAAACATCCGTCAGAGCAACAACAACAAACATCATCAACTCCAAAGGGAATTGATTCGAAACAGAAAGTTTCCTAGCCTCGAACCACACTTGGTACCCATCACGGCGACCTTCCTCCTACTACGACTGTCCACACCCGCATCAAAATCCGTATCGTCATCCGACAACTGCTCTACCTATTCTAGATTGTTCCCCACATCATCGACGTCGTCGCCATTACCACCACCTCCCCCAGTATATCTCCAATACCGCGTTGCGATCTCTTCACCGATCGCCTACTACAGAAGAATACCCAACCCAGCAGACTATCGAGTCGCCATGGGCCGCTGGAAAGAGCTCGACACAGACGCCGACCGTCTACCCGAGAACATGACCCGCATAGGCTACGACGCGGATACCCAGGTCTACACCTACCGCGACAACACCGATGGGACCCTATGGGAGGGCGCACCCGGCGCCACCTACGGCAAACTCTTCCCAGTCAAGCCTCCGACGCCATTACCTAGTGTCGAGGTCCCAGAGGTCAACAACGGTACAGAACCAGGCTATGTCCTTGAAGAAGGGCCGGATCACGATCCATTTGGTGACCATAACGCGGTACGACGGGACGACGAGAAGCCTAAACGAGGATATAGCACGAGGAAGAGGGTGGATTCTGTCATGGATCGAATTGCTAGTATCAGGGAGAAGCCGGATAGGAGGCCCAGTCGCAGGGAGAGTCGAAGGGAAAAGGCAGATGCCGGATACGGCGACGAGAAGGATTTGGGGAGGAGAAACACCACTAAGAAGGAGCGTGACGGCCACCACTACTCGGAAAAAGAAACCCTCCCCCGCTCCAACACGACTCGCACAAGCCGTGCTGCCTCCACCCCCAGTTGGGACCCTCGGCCATCGCCACCACAAGAACAAGACGGAAGCTCGAAGCTGAAGCGAGCAGGTACCCTCTCCCGCATCTCTCGCTTCCTAACAGGCAAGCGCAAAGACGCTGATCCAGACTACGACGTGACTCCGGGAACTGGAGGCGCAAGTAACGGCGGGAATGCGAATGGGTCTAGAGTACATCGTTGGGCGACAGGGAGGAGGCAAAGAGCCACAACTTTTGACGACATTCTGGCGGGAATTCCGGGGCAGCATTGAGTATCCGGCATGGAACATGACAGCAGCACTGGTGGGGTGAGGGCACGTCTGGTGTCTTTGGGGCTGACGTGTATAGGTTGGACCAACCGTCTCTTGAAATATCATTTTCCGGCGGCCAGCCCGGGGAGGTGTCCTTGCCTTGTTCTACACCTTACTTAGTCTTCTACTCTCATCTCCATTAGAGCAATACATTACAGTTAGAGAAACTTTTCGGTTATCCCGCCCGTAAGTGAAACCATAACTCCTTAACATCTGGGAATCCAATACCCTCCCGTCCCATAATACCGATCCCTGGCCTTGCCATCGTCCCTTCTAATTCCCACTTTATGCACCGGTATCCGATCGATCTGCTTCGCCACCGCATCCTTGGCCTCGATTATCTTTTCTTTGACTTCCTGTCCCTTTTCCACCACCTTGGTCCTCCTGAAACCTCCTGTCAAGCCCCTCTCCCCATCCGCGTTTGTTTCGGCGGCTTCCATGCGTTGAAGGGTGGATTGGGCGGTCCATCTCGGCCGGTTGAGACTAGCTAGAGCAAGAACGACATCCTGGTGGGCGGTGTCGAGCCGGTACTGCGGGCCAGTCTCGCGATAGTCCAACACTGGATGCAGAAAACCCATGACCAACACTTCCACCTTGCTGCCAAAGAAGGTTACGCCCGCGCCGAAATCGGTGATGAGGTGCACCGTGGTCTGTTGTTCCACGATGACGGCTGTTTTCCTCGCGTACGGCACCGGGCCCGAGGAAATGATCGCTTCATACCAGACCTCCTCCATTGGGCCTCCGGGACCCATGGGGCCACCCTTGCCGGGAATGATGCGAGTATAGCCGAAATACACGCCTTTGAAGTAGTGCTTGATTTCCTCTGGTAGGTCTTTGAGGTTGGCTGTGGGGATGCCCATTTCCGCTGTGCTTCTCCCTGTCCCAGGAACCACTTTTCCTCCAAACCGGATTGGCAGCGGCGCCAACGGTCCTTCGTCGGGCCCAACCACGCCCGGCATTCCGCTCCCTTGTTGACGTCCTTCTGGCCCTCTCCTCGTCGCCATACCTGCAGCAGCACCACCAGCACCAACAACACACATAGCACCAAATAACTCCCTCAACCGTTCCTGCTCCTCCGCCTCGGCCTCTTCCCTCGCGGCCTTGACCTCCTCGGTAGCAATGATTCCTAGTTCTTCAACGATGGGATGCGCTCGGTAGGGATCGATGATTTTAGTGATCGGGTCCTTGATCGGCGCAATTTTGGAGGCGACCATCTCTGATGCAATGAAAGAGGTGAGGGAGATGCCCATTTCCAGCGGCATGGTCGACAGAGAGGCGCCGCGGATGGACGAAGGGTCAGTGGATGTACTCGCCAACCTAAAGATTGGGCTCGAGCACAACACCTTCATCTTCTTCCGCTGCTCTTCAAGCAGCGACTGTGGATCTTTCTCACTCTTCTTCCTTTTCTCGTGGTCCTTTTCTGACCCATCTGGGTTGACGCACAAATGAACCCGGAAATACCCATCCTCACACCCCTCCGGCACCCTCACCACAGCCGTCAAGCGTGCCACATGTCCCTTTTTGTCGCCAAATTCCTTCTTCAGCTTCTTCTCCGTCCGCTTGATATCCCTCTTCCACCCCCTCTCTTCCGTCGCCCCTCCCAGCCCTAACAATCCTTGTCCGCCTGTTTTGCCAGCACTTCCAGTCTCCAACTCCTCAGCCAAAACCTTACTAGCAGGCGTCACACAAACCCAATCCTCTCTGCCACCTAACCAGTTCTTGATCTTCATCCCACTGTCTCCCGAAAATCCACGCTGTTGAATCCACAACGACCATCCGTTTCCATTCCCGGCTACATCTGAGCTGACACCAGCGGCAGGCGGCAACGAAGGCAAAGCAGGAAGCGGGTACTTGGGACTCGAAAAGATAGAGATGGTCACGGTCGTTTTGGGGCCGTGGTGCCAGATGACAGCCGGCGAGTGGCGCAGAATGGTGTAGTGCTTGGTGGACTCAAAGGGGTGGGAAATGAGGCCCGATGCGAGGTAGGCGGTTTCGGAGAGGGCGTTGGACCAGAATCCTTTTGTCTCTTCCTTTCTGGAGGACTCGGATTGTTGGAGTTGGAGCTGTGGGAGGGATTGGGAGTGGTGGAGTTGGGGTTGTTGTTGTGAGTGCGGTGGTTTCGCTATGGCAAAGGTCTTGGCATGCTGTAAATGGGGATGCGGACGCTCGGGCCAACATTGTGGTGGAGGAGGAGGAGGAGGAGGAGGAAATGCTTGAGCTAGTTGAGGGGGAGGATGATGCCCCGGGAAACCCAACGTCTGCGGTGGCGGTCCCGGCAGCCGCGGTGGAGGAGGAGGAGGAGGAGGGAAAGGGATAGCTGCCGTCGTCGTCGCAGCGCGGGGTGGTGGAGGGCCCGGTGGAGGTCCGGGAAAGCCCAGGCCGTCAAAAGTGGGCCCCGCTCCGCTTGCTCCATTCCAGGCGGATCCTTGTCCCGATCCGAAAGTCCCGGGATCTTCGGGTGGTCCGGGACTGGGTAGAGCACTTCCGCATCGACTCGGGCTGCTAGCTGACATGTTGTATGAAGGCGAATACGGCGAGTGAGGTGTCAATGGAGTATGCGGCTGCTGGCGATATTTGTCATTTCCCAGCCCCGGTGGTGGACCGAAACGACCTCCATGTCCGGTAGTTGCTGCTCGTTGAGGAAATGGAGGGACTAGGCCGCTTGGGCTTCGTGGCGCCGCGGAGGGGGGTTCGAATGTATATGCTGACGGAGAAGGGGTGGGATATGGAGAGAGATGGCTCGAAGACGGCAGGGGAGGACCAGGTCGGAGGGTGGGCATGCTAGTCTGCACTTTAAGATTGTTGTGGTTGCGGGAGTGCTGCTGTGTGTGAGGTTCCTGATAGTTCCCATGAGGTTGCCTTTCGGGGGGGATATCCATCATCGTAGGCCATAGGCGTCCTCCATTGTCATAAGGAAGGCCATAAGCATGCCCATGTCCTTGGTGCTGCTGCTGGTAATGCTGGTAATGTCCGTCGCCATAATGCGCATCTTGAGCAGTTCGAGGCCGGCCATGGAAAGGCGAAGACAATCCCCTTCCTCCTCCCGGTTGTAGAACACTTGGATGCTCATGCCTCGGCGTCTCACTACCTCTAGTCCCCCTACTTACTGGCCTGTCCAACGCTTGTTCCCCCAAATCCAACGACGAAGGCAAGTTATTTGCCGCGGGCCAGTAAGCGTGGAATGTTTGTCCCTGCGTACCCTGTCCATTGGGTGTGCCAGGCCTTTGCTGTCTTTCCGGGACTTTTGGTGGAAGAAGAGGCGGCTTTTCATCCTTTACCAATACCTCCCGTGTCGTAAAAGCCGTGGTTGGCTCCTTGTGGAAGGTAATGGGCTGAGGAACAGCCGAGGGCTGGCGAAGGTGGGATCCAGAACCAGCTGTTGCGAGACTATGAGCGGGAGCATCGTCAAAGTCGTCTAGATAATCGTCGATGAGGTCGATGAGTTCGAATGCTGAGCCTGGACTTTGGCCTTGTGCTTGTGTTGGTCCGGCATAAGGAGGTGGAGGGTCCAGGTATGGCTGTTGTTGTGGCGTGAATGGTGCATATGCCTGTGGTTGTCGATGAGTTGCATGTGGTGTGGTGGGCGCTGCGTCAAGTGGTGTCGGTTTCCGTCTTATAGGCAGCGGGGGGACGTTGTAACCATGGCTGTACGTTTGCATTGCGGATTCCAGATTTCAATGGTTCTTTTTCTTTATGTGTGTAAGGTACTGTAACTAACTGACTTCCTGAAAGAGTGACTAAAGTGAGTGATATCAACCTAATGGAAGAACGGAATGTGCACAAACAAAAAGAGAAGGTGTTGTTCCGAAAAAGAACCCGAAAAGTAAGGCAAAGTTTCTAGAAATTCCATGACTTGGAGTTCAGATCAGCGGGTGGGTGGACTGTAATGGACGCCGGGCCTGGGGAACCAACGAACGGGACGGGAAAAGGGTCAAATTGTTATACCCGATACGGACTAGCGTTATGGGCTCAGGAAATGGGTCATCCCAACTCGTCCATGCACTTGCAAGGAAGTCGAGTCTGGGCACGCTGGACGACTCCTGCCGAGCTTTGTGGTGGAAGATTTCCGGGGTATCTTCAAGTACAGGTAACCACGAGGGGCTATGATTACCTAACTGAGCATGTTGTGACGGACTATACCAATGACTTTTTCCACGAGCAGTACTGCCACCCCGACTTTGCCGGCCAACTGTATCAACACTAGAAATCGTCCATAGGTAGCTATCGAGCTCGTCCACCAAGTTCTCGCCTACTTCATCCATCTCCACAAACCACATCAGTCCACCGGATAGACAGCCCTTACCTCACCGAGCCATGTGCCTGGACGGTGTCGCCGAAAATATGTAATGGGCGACGATGAAGAGCAAGAGCTGCCTGGCGCAGCTGCCCACCCAGGCTTGGGAACACCGCATCACCGAAAGGTCTGAGCTTTACAGACTCAAGATCAGTCTTGGTCCATATTCCGCCAACGCATGGATCTACACCCCTGACCACAACGTGTTAATTTTGGGCATGGAGGAAGTCAACGTGCTTGGGTTGCATATGTTGGATGACAGAGTTACCTAGAGGTAGGCATCGCATACGACCAAGATGTCTTGGGCCCCAACCCTGTAGAGGTACCCTGTGGTTAAGCAGCGCCAGCGCCAGGCCTGAAAGGGCATCATGCCCTGCATGTTTAGGCACTTCTTTCGTGTTCGACATCTTTGAGCTTCACGATTTCTGCAGTCCAGTTCGCATACACAAACGTTTGCAATGTCGACCGCACCGCAACTGTCTCCACAACTCTGAGGAAGCTTCCATCCGAACTCATCCAACAAGTCCTGAACCATTTCATCGACGACCTTCCCGGCGATCATGACATAGACTGGAGATCTGAGGACGAGATTCCCAGAGACGAACTACCCCAGCCGTTGGACCCATGGACAAAATATCGCCACATCCCGCTCTTCAGCTGCCAGAAGCGCCGCATTGAGCGCCACTACCGCGACCACTGGCTCAGCAGGATCACGATTTACCTGTACCTGGACCCAAACATGTACAGCACCTCGCGGAGGATGCTGTACTGTCGATATCTCTCCTGCCCCGAAGGCAAGGATCTTGCAATGGCGCTGCCAGAAGTTGAATTCAAGGAAGGTGGGGATGGTGGTGCCGAGGCAGACGCGGAGGAGAAGGTCACCTTCTTTCTACGGGGTGCAGTGCGGTCAGCTCGCGAAAACTCGAACGGAGAGACCTCGAAGCGGGAATTCGGCAATGTACCGGAAATTCTGCCCCGTGTCGAGAACACGTGGGCGAAGGTGCTCAAGGGGAAGACAGAACGACTCGGCCTGACGCTGCGCACCAAGGAGCAGACTCTCGAGTCGGGACCCGAGGATAATTTGTGGACAAGAGAGAGCGAAGTCGTGCTGAAGAGTTTGGAGGTGTTGGACCATGTTCGGCGGGTGCAGTTCAACTGGAAAAAGCTGATGAGCAAGGTCTTGTTGAAGTTCGGATTGTACAACGGGTACACTTACGTTCCTGAACCGGGAGTGGACGTGAGCGAAGATGAGGACTGGATGATTGGGATGAGTCGAAATAATGGGATGATTTGAGGACAATCAGTGAGGAGATGTCTAGGACACTGAGGATGAAGGGCATAGAGCGGCTGTAATGATGCGCGTGGA
Organism: Neurospora crassa OR74A; assembly: GCF_000182925.2. Taxonomy (NCBI): domain Eukaryota; kingdom Fungi; phylum Ascomycota; class Sordariomycetes; order Sordariales; family Sordariaceae; genus Neurospora; species Neurospora crassa. The sequence goes on along the minus strand of NC_026503.1, from coordinate 5,229,618 downwards.
AGTCATTGCGGAGGCATATGGGATGGTTGCAACGATGTACAGGGGAATTGTTGGCTCGCATGCCAGGTGACAATTGGCCTTTCTCGCGAGGACACGTCATCATATGGCCAAGTACCTCTAGAGATACCCACGTAGGGGTATTTATCGCACGAGGTATTGCTTCCATCCCTTCGTTGATCTTCTGTGCTCCTTCTTCTTGTCATTTGTCTTTCTTTTCTCTGTACTCCAACCTTCTTGGTGCCTTTCGTTCATCTCTCCAATCTTTCTCTGTTTCTCTCGGATTGCGGATAACATGGAGCCTTCCATGTCACCTCAGTCCACGTTCACTCAGCCCCTTCCATCTCCGCACACGAGATTACCGGACGCACTAGAACTTTTATCAATCTGGCAACTCCTCCCCATCGAACTCGTCCAACAAATCCTCGACCACTTCATCACAAACCTCCTTATCTCCTGCCGAGCTTCCGACATATACTCTACCACTACAAATGCCGCTATCCTCAAGGATGCTTGGTTCAACTTCCGACGGGATAGCCTTTCCAGATGCCAGAAGCACCTTATTGAGCGTTATTTTTATAATCACTGGCTGAACCGAGTGCGGTTCAATATAAACGTGCAAGATCACATGATGCCCGGAATGAGATATCGCTCCCTCCACGGTGGTACATATATACACGCCCACAACTTTCCTGGTATCTTCTCACCAGATCCTTTTCGGCTCACGCCTAACGACAATGGTGTTCTCGAGACCGGAAAGGCCACCTTCGAGTTTGTTTCCAGACCTCGAGGAAGGGACCCTCCCCGCGCTTCCATCCTTCATACTTGGAATAGGCTAATGAACGCGACCAACAATGAGTGGCCGCTACTTCACATTGAAGCCCCGGATGGAACGCGTAAGGATTCGATTGAACTGCGTCTGGAAGGCTGGGAGGTGTCAAAGGGCGGGCTTCGCATCAGCTTTCCGTGGAAGAAATTGATGACAATGGTGATCACCCGCATTCTGGAGATATGGAAGATGCCCCAGTGGTTGTTGTAGATGACAATGATCTACCGTTACTGCCGCCACCAGTAGACTCAGTTTTGGTTGGGTGGTTCATGCCCGAGCCATAAGTTGGACCTGGCACCAGGGTATTTCTACCTCAGGTGACATTGGATGTTCATGTTGCCTGGTACTTCTCATTTATACCAAAATGCATTTAGTTGTGACACGGATCAGTTATTGTATGATTGTGCTAGACACATTCTCGACAGGAAGGGTCTGCAGATGGTACAAGATTGAAAGGGCTTCTGGTTTGCGTGGCCAGATTGTCATTTGTTAACGGACTTGTTGATGGCGAGGGAAAGCTGAATGCCGTGGGATAGTACAGGCCTCTGAGGGATCGGTGGTAGCAGTAATGCACAATGAGCAGGAGTTAGTTGGAATTGGCAGGAACAGAGCCAAACTTCCTTACAGAAGAATGCAGCGTGCCCCTGCCCCTGGTAACCTTTGCCGCCTTGCCCGCAACTTTGCTTTCCACTTGCTATTTGGTTCAGTCTATCAGCCTTACTAATCGACTAATTGTCTTTTGAGAACACTCTGCTATGGTCTGCGTAGAGGTAGGTGAGCAACTTACCTGTATGTAAGTAGTGTAGACCGCCTGCATCGATCCGCGTGTTTCCCGGTTCAAATCCTTTGCCCTGCAGGCCACACTGTCTCCGTTTGACCAGTAATTCCCTGTGACAACGGTTTGGCAATCACCAGAACTTTAGTATTTCCAGATCGTGGGTTTTTGATTTTGCCAGCTACCTACCTACCCTAGGCTAGGTATATATAGCTGGCATCCGTCTCAGGTTCAGAGTTAGGTAGGTACCAACACAGCTTTTGCTGCTGCACAGCAACCAAAGCGTCAAAGAGCACCTACCTAATCATTGAAGCAACCGGGCCATCATCCCGCTTGACTCTGAGAAACGTCGCTGAAGGTATCATTTGCGCAAATCGACGCTCATCACATCTACCAACCCAACTCTCCTTCATTGCAATGGAAGGCACTCATGAGCATTCTCCTGAGCCTCACCCCGAGCTTTCCTCTGAGCCCTCGCCTCACTCCCCTGGAACTTTGAGGCTATCTACCACATGGCCCGCTGATACTTATCTGTGGGACAACGAGCGAGTAATCATGTCGACAAAATGGAGAGAGCTCCCAATTGAACTGGTACAAAAGATTTTCAATCACCTCATCGAGGGCTTCATCAACAAGTGTTTTTTCAACGACGAATGCGAGTTTGATACTGAAGGAAACTTCGTGGCCATGTCACCCGACATCGGCATCAAGAATGGAATTTCTTTCATAACCTGGAACCTTCGCCGTGAGTCTCTTTTCAGACGTCAGAGACATCTCATTGAGCGCCACTTCCTAGACGAGTGGCTGACCAGGGTAACGCTCTACCTGTGCCTTGATGCCGAGTTTGATACCCCCTTTCTTCGTTACTTTCACTTTCCCGAGTCTGAAGATTATCACGCTTTGACGAGGCTTGGCCCCGATAAGAAGGTTACCTTCTTTCTCTACAAGCCTGAAGAAAACGGATTCGTCGCGGCAGGTGACATGACCATAGAGGAAATGATGGACGATCTCCTGGACGCTTGGGACGATTATGTTGCGGACAGAACTTCGAGCTACTTGATCGTGGGGGTTCGTGCGAGAACTTGGCAGCAAAACGTTATCCAGTTTCACCGCGGCTTGGACATGTACAATCTCCGTAAGGGTTCAGTGAATCTGGAGGGCTTGGAGGTGTCTGAAGATGGCAGGTACATCCGGTTCAGCTGGGAGGATTTTATCACGGGGATGGTGAACTGGTTTCTCTATGAGACAGAGGAAACACGACTTTGAACACATTCCACAAGAACCTTACATGTAACACCACCACCACCACCACCACTACCAGACCTCTAAGTGCTCTGACAAACAACTTGATAACTGCCAATACCCCTCCCCCCAACAAAGCTCCCACAAGTATTCGGCGCCACCGTCCCAAACGCGCTCTCAGCAGGGCAACCCGCCTCCTCATAGAACCTCAGCAAGCACTTATTCGTCTCCGGCCAGACACCCGTGATCCTGACCGACTGGACGGGCGTCGACACGCCATTGTCGACAAACTCGTAACATCCTTGGGAGAGAGTGGTATCCGGGGACAACGTGGCGTAGGAGACGGGAATCAGGACCTGGGAAGGGGGGCCGGAGCAGGAGGTGGAGGAGAGAAAAGGTTGGAGAGAGGCGTTGGGGTTGGGGTTTGTGAGTGGTGGCTGGGAGCTCAAAGATGGAGAGAGGAGTCAGTTTTGTGGAATAGAAAGAAGAGTGCGGGAGGAAGGGAGGGGGGCTCGGCTTACTTTTGCCTGGCGTTGATGAGGATGGGTTGGGGAGCTGCAAGGGCGCCAGTTGTGAAGGCGAGGAAGACGGTGGAGGGGAGGACTGAGAACTTCATTGTGCTTTCCGTTTCGTCAAAAAGGTTTAGTGCGTGCTGCGAATTAGGAGATAAAAGTCCGAGGAAGGATCTTGATGCAGTAATATTGATACCTGTAGTAGATGGGATAACGATCATTTCAACTCGAGCAGTCGACGAGGGCTCCTCACTTTAAATGTTGTCTTCCGGTCCACAGCATATCCCGATGTGGAACCATCTTTCTTTGCGTGACACGAACGGCGAGTCGGTGACGGGTCATCTTTGGCAATCATTGTGGCAATTGGCATGGGCATCTGACTATCCATACTCACCTTCCCTTTCCCACTCCCCATTTGGTGTACCGTACCCATCCATCACGGACTCCATCTTTCCTCATCACCGGCAATTTCTCCGAGCATCTCCTTCCCGCTGTTCAATTAGAGCGAGCATTGCGGCTTATGCAACACAACAGGTCTGTCAGCAAATGGCGTAGCTCACACGACAAAGGTGACCCCTAAAAACTGAAGTGGCATATAACTAGACCACGGCTCGTGACGTAAGACAACGAGAAACAGGGTTCGATGGGCTTACGACCGAACCGCCCGCGCCGTAAATAGATCGCCAATCGGGATTTGGAGTCGCAGATCATCAGATGAATCGGACTTGTCGGCCTTGTAAGTCTCTTCTTGGAGCTAACATTCTGTCTAGTGCGGATTCGGCTTGGCGACATGTCTGACATTGGCACTCAGCCAGTTAAAGATGCAAGATGAAGATCATGGCTACGAATTTACCGACGCTGACGGCAAAGCTCGTGTTGCACAGGTCACAACATGCTTTGGTCGGCTGGTTAGTCGAGGATGGGCCAGCGGTCGCTGTTGGTCATTAGCCTTTGTTCGCTCCAAGCCAACGGGCATGACTGCAGGACAAGTCGTGCGGAACTGGCCAACAAACGGGCCTCCTGGGGGGCGGCTGGTGAAGGGCGCTACCATTCTGAATCTTTTCCCCCCTCTGAATCTTCCCCTTCTGAACCTCCCTCCCCTCCCATAGTGGTTTGCAGATGCCCATATCCTTCTCCTACCGAGAGAAGACGGTGACAATGGTCCGACCAGGCTAGTGAAAGCATATGGAGTTTCCCAATATCTCCCCATATGTGGCCTTTCTTCCAGGCCCGAATCAAGCTGCCAATGAGTTGGCTGGAGCTGACATTGATCGAGTCATTGTCGGAATCATCATATTGGACGTCCGGAAGATGGCTGGCCGGTATTTTCCCCCTCATCCACCAGACCTGTACAGATCAGAAATAAATTCCAGAGTGAAGGAGTAATGGGGCTGTGGGTCAAGGTAAAGTCCACCGTGTGGGAAGCTGTCAACATATCTCTTCCATCCTTTTGAGGTATCAAACTCAAAGCCCGAATAGTCACAGTCCCCAAGAAAGGGGGACTCCATGTCTTCCGGATACATGTATGCATAGCCCACTACGCACTCAGCTAGACGCAAGGTTATAGTGTCGTTGGTGGAATCGTAAGCTTCACCTTCACCTTGGTCGGCCACCCACGAAAGAAGCACAAACCGGTGGCGATGCCTGTGATTTCTGGACGGTTTGTAGTGGGGTAAAACTCTACCTCACGTCCCAGGCGCAAGATGGGGAGTAAGAGATGTCAGTATAGCGCACCGATGCGCCGCCTTTGGTGGTGGTTCAGCTGGCGGAGAGTCTCCCAGGGATAAAACGGGTCCGAGCCAATGTTTTGGAGATGGATACTGACAAGCTCATGAAGAATTCGTTGCACAAGCTCCACAGGTAAGAAGTGCCAAATGGGCGAGAGCGCCTTTGGTGATGGACTGGAAGGTGCCTGTTTGCGCCCACATGGAGTGATGGTCTTGAAGCGCGCTGCCCATTCCATCTCTAGTAGTTCCTTAGAAGGTCTCAACGGCGGGTACATTTCCTCCGGATCGTAGTATCGCCAGGTGTCCGTCAACTGCCTCTTAGGCCGCGAATGTGTGAGCTCATCGGTACCAGCAAGCGGGGAGGACATGATATGGTGAGTCAAATGATGTTGCTTGGTTGTTAACGTTCACGGCAGTGTGGAATTTCCGACAAAAGAGTTGGTAGAGGTCACGGTATGTAAACAAATAAGAGGATCACGTGGGGGTCCTGCCGTTCATTGGAGTCCAAGTCACATGACAGTCAGGCATTAATGCACTACAACCCACTGCAGCTGTCGGTGGTTACAGTGGGTTAAACAGCACCCCCGCAATGACATGACGCGGCGCCCGGCGTTCCACTTCGTTGTCTCGGTGACATATTGGATGGACCTTCCACTTCTCTCCTCCGTCACCACCCAGGATACTCGGCCGCGGCATCTCCATCTCCTTCGTTTCTCCCAATCCCGTGTCAACAAAGTCTTCCAGTCTCTCACTCCTTACAGCCCAGCCTACCTAGGTACCACTACCTTCATCCGATCCTCCTGCTGGTCAGCGAGTCGATACTACCATTCACCCAACATGCACTGAACCACCCTCACCAACCACGACCGGCTCTTCCACCCCAGGCCACGACGTTAAGACATTCGCAACCCAGTCAGTCAGTCAGTCAGTCAGTCAGTCACTCAGTCACAATGGCGAGCTTCCACTCCCACTCTCCCAGCCCACCAGCAGCACTCTCACCCGATGACGCCCCCCAACCAAGACGGCCCTCACGAACGTCCCTTCACGATGCCGCCGCCGCCGCCGCCCCAGCACTATCCCCCGAGTCACCAGGCCACGAGCTTGAGGACGGGGCCGACTCGTCCGAGTTCAACGCCGACGACGTGCCCGTTGAAGTCCTCGTCAAGCACCTCCTCGCCGCCAAACAGTCCCTCTCCTCCATGACCCTTGTCCTGCGCGCCAACGACCTGGCGACCTCGGCACGCCAGATGCACCAAGAATTCGTCATCCTCTCGGCGCAGACCGCCTTCCTGCGCCACGGCATTCTCCAAGAGCTTCACATTCTTCACCAGCTCCGCCGGGGCATGGCGCGCGCCTATGATAACGGCACTCGCGATTTCAAGCACATCATTCGCACCCTCGACACTGCCGACGGCCGACTTGAGAAAATCATGCAAGTTCTGCGCAAGACCACAGTCGAAAACGTTTTCCGCCAGCCGGGCGAGGAGCCCAAGTGCCTGTTAGACTTTGTCGACCCCAAGATCGTCGAGCAGGTACGCGACGCGTTGAAGGAGAGCATCCACGAGCTTTCAGCAGCCAAGACCTCGTTCGACGGCGATCTCCTCCGCTTCGACACCGACCTGCGTACCCTCACCGATGCCATGGCCGCTGCCGCCTCCCTCGCCAACCCAACCACTACAACCCCCGACGGGTATCCCCCCGACCAGCGATCCATACCCAACCTGCTCTCCGCCTTGTCCGAGGGCTCCCACCTCATGGCCGAACATCTCTCCTCTTTGACTCGGCACTTCGACATGTGCGTAACCGCCGTGCGCACCACCGAAGGCGGGGCTGCTTTGGCCCGCCGGCGCGCAGCAGAAGCCACATCGTCAGACGAGGACCAGGCTCCAGTGTCCATATCAGGCGTCATCTCCGCCCAGGAATCCGAGTCGGGCCCGTCGGCCTTTGAACCCATGGACCCTCTCGAGCGCCAGGAACTACTACACGTCGTGATGCGCGATGCCGCCGAGGTCGATGACGTGGTTGCCGATATCCACAACGTGCTGCAACAAATGGAGATGGACCATGCATCTCTCCATTCGCTCTTCTCAGCCAGCCGAGCCTCCCACGCCGCTACGCTCACATGCTTCTCCATGCTCGAGGAGGTCGGTGCCCGGGCGTCCTCGTATGTTGCCGCCGAGGCCGAATTTATGCAGAGATGGGAGGACGAGAAGGAGACGATTGACGAGAACGTGTCAAAGATGGACGAGCTCAAGAAGTTCTACGAAGGGTTCCTGAATGCTTATGGCGGCTTACTGCTCGAAGTGGAACGACGAAGAGCGGTGGAGGGCAAGATTGACAGCATATGGAGGAAAGCGAAGGAGCAGGTGGACAAGCTGGTGGAGGCGGACAAGAGGGAGAGAGAGCATTTCCGGTTGGAAGTGGGCGATTATGTGCCGGCGGATTTGTGGGGGGTGGTGGATAGGCCCTTGGGGAGATGGGCCGTCGTTCCGTTGGAGGACACCAGAGAGGGATCGTATGAGATGGAAGCACATGGAGAACCTGAGAATGAGGGCAAAGTTGAGACTGCGTATGAGAGGGAAACAGAGCCGAGCACGCCGACCCCAAGAAAGATGCCGTTGAATGGACCCGGGTCGGCCGGGGAACGACCGTTTTGATGATGATATGAAGGTCTTGGGTTTACCAACGATGTGATTTAGGCTTGTTGGTGTTTGGGTGAGCGTATGTTTGGTGTTTTTTACTCATTGGGCATGGCATGGAAACAGGAATGGTGCGGCTGGGTGTCACAATTGGCAACATGGGGGCTTGGAAGGCAATCACTCTTGGATAAGGTAGGTAGGTAGGTAGGTAGTCATCAACTTAGTATGTAATGTAAACAAACACTGACTGATTTAATGTTCCTACTGGCAAAGCTGGATGTTTAAAACCACATCTCGTTACTCTATGTGTCGCTAAAGCACCTTCCGCTCTGTACAAGGCTTCATCATCTTCCTCCTCTCCAGCGATGAATTAGGAGCTTGATTGGATCTGACTACAAATAATTGGTGTAATGATACGAACTATGGGATGTAGGAGTTGGGTAGTCTCACGGACATACATCCACGTCAAAACTACCATCGAGTGTCGTCAACATGGCGGATGGGCAAGATGTGTCCCGGCATACCCTCCAGACTGCCCAATAGCACTCAAGCCATGCACATGATCCTTTACAGCGACCAATCCAGCCCCCAATGGTCTATCCGCTCTATGATCAGGACCAAGTCTCCCATTGCGCTGAGGCTCCTTGAGCTTTCTTGAGGTCCTTCTCCTGAAAGGACGGAAACTACAGGATCCGTTTGGGATAAAATTCTCTGCTGGGCACACGGTGAATTGACTTCTAGAGGGACAGAGATGATCGGTTCAAAATGTGACCGTGAAGGGTCTTTGCGGTAGGCGGGAGGACAGGATTGAGCGGCGTCGATGAATACCTCTAGACGTAGGCCATAGGAAGCAGGAAACCTCTGTCCACGGCCCTTCGATCTTGCGATGAGGGACTGATCTCAAATTGTTTGAGATTCAACTCTTGCAAAGTGGAGGGCATGTGAATGGGACAAATAATAGATGGAGGTTGAGTGAAGTGATCGAACATGAGCAACCTGTTCGCTTCTCATGGAGCACGGAGGCCGATCTATTCTTTCCTGTTTCCGGTACGAGGGCAACCCGACTCTTCAAGGGGCTCAATCAACGAACTTCACAGTAGTTCTCTGAAGCCTTTCACCTCCCTTCATGGGGTGTAAACGAAGTAGTCCAAGGACCACAAATGATGCCCGATAGTTCCTCCTCGGAAATATATAAATATCCCCCTAATTCCACCACTACGATCTCTTCCACCAGATAGCCCATCAACCAAGCAACCAAGCGAAGGCGAAGATAGACCAACCTTAAACTTAGGTACAAAAAGAAACCACCAGGACACCCAAACCACAAGCAGTGAGCTAGCATCACAATAATCTAAACCAACCTCCCAGACAAAAAGCACTAAGACCCATACCATAGGAAAGCACACAAGTCCAAATGTGCAGATACGGCATTGAATACAGGTTCTGCCGCAACGGCGATCGGTGCCGGGGTGGCAAAGGCCTATTCCAGGGGACCGTTCGCCGCTACAACTATTATACGCAAAGACACAACATGCGGAACTGCAACAGTAGAGGCTGTCGAGGCAATCTTCAGCATGATTCGTGGCTGGATCGTTGGGTTGAGGTTGGGGAGTGTGATATATGCAATCGAGATTGGTTCTTGCAGCCTTGAATGGTAGGTACCTACTTACCTCTACCTCATTATTTGGGTCCTCTTCTCTATAATCTTAAAGGCTCACATCGCCGCTAGTTTACCTCTAGGTACCGTGCAGGGAATTCAGTATGAAAAGGAGGGACCGTGGAAAAGGAGGAATCATGGAAAGGGAGGGATCGTGAAAAAGGTTAAGACCTAACCAGGAAGTGGGAAGGTAAAGGTCAGGGGCAGGTAAAATAGAAGGAACAGGCAATGCCAGGTAACTACCTGCCTAAATCAAGTTCAAACTTGGAAGTCGTTTCTCACCCAACAGGTGAAATTGCTATCGAAACACTACAAGAATACCTCAGACGTTTTTATGATCCCTGACTCTTGTTGACGAGTGGACGATTTGTCACGGTAACGAGCTTATTCCATCCTTTGGTTACCTTAGAGAATCCGAGGCACTGATTCAACCCTCCGCTAAGGACACACCTTGCTCTTCCCTAAAATTACCTATGTAGAATCCCTAGGTACGCGCTCGCCTTCCCGTTTCCATTTTATGCCTTTTCTGACTTTTGGAAAAGGACAACCCTAGCGGAAACGCTGAACCAGATTCCAACATGGCAGAAGAGGACCCTAATGTCACACAATGAAAGCGCCGGAAATTTGGGGATATCGTGCGGGTATGTTTCGGGAGTATATCTGCGTGAAGGGAAGGACACCGATGAATGGAACAAGGTGGGAAATTTTGAGGGGCAGGAAGGGGGGATATTTGAGAGTTGAGGCTCGGAGGGAATAAAGAAGCGAATGTTCGACATGAAATGGGGCAGAGCATCAAAGCAATCTATGGAAACTCCGAGCATAAAACAAAGTTTCCGAATAGATCTCTAAGGCCCCGGGTGACCTTGACCCAAATGACTAAATATCCCCCTAGCAACCTCATCGCCATTACTGTTCCCATACCAATCATGCTGCGGCCGAGCAAAGGGGACACAGCTCATCAATCCGTCTTGAAACGAATAAGTCAGTCATCAACACCCGCTTGCGGGTTGGGCAGTCGCTGCTACTGGCATAGCAGTAAACCCGTCTTCTAGTGCGCTCGAACCATCGTCGGTACAGCTGCCCTTGCTCGTTGACCCAGCCATAGCCGGCTGGACAATCGGCGCCATTACGGCAAAAGTGATGTTCCATGTAGGAGTGGCACATGGTGAGTGAAGTTGTGAGCCCGTTTAGGCAAGGCTGGAATCCCGATGGGGGTTGCCGGAATAAAATAAAAAGGGAATTGGGAGACGCGCCTACCTATTGGATGTTGGAAACTGTGGCCCTGTGCTATTATATGCTCCGTGTTGACATCAAGTTGCGGCTCACACATGATGTAAATATGTTCATTCCTGAACTCGGGTGGTCGATGACCCATTATCCGTTTGTTGACGTGGGAGTCATCAACGACCATGAATCGAATCATCTAAACGCGTCATGTCAATGTATGCCTGCAGGATGAGGTGGAAGCAGGCCAGAAGGTCGTGATGGGTTTACTTTGATTGCAAGTCTCCATCGTTTCCATTGATGAGACGCAAATATCCAGAGGTCATATACCAGATTTGACCGTGAGTAAAATGGAATGTAAGAAGGATGATGTTAGGTTTCCCTGTAATTACCCGGGACCATGGTGTCCATTGCTAGCTTGATGACTTTGGGGATCGGCCTATGCCCCATGGGTGGAGAATTGGCTTTTGGGTGGTCGCCCCTTTTGAGCACTAACAGCTGGGTTCTGTCCAACAGGGAAGCGTACACTGGGTGCTGTTAGTGCTGTTGGCGTTGATTGAGTCACCGGCAGAAGTAGGTGTGTTCCGCACCGTGTTGAGATGTCGAAGATGCAAACCAAAGCTCAAGGAATGAATGTGGAAGTGGAATGAATCAGAATGATAGCGTCAGCATCATCGCCTAGCGTACTAACTATTAGGCGACAAGCTCACTCCAGTGGCAAACTGGTCGCCATCGGTGCAGGGGTGCAATGTCTGTACTCGGAGAGGCAAGAAAAGATGTTATGAATGCTGAAGCCTAAAGTGAGCCGAAGACTACTTAACAAGCAGCCATATCATGTGGAACGGAAACATCCAAGAACATCTTCAGTTCCATTCCAATCCGTCTTCGAGTCGAGTCGTCGTCAAGAACTCGATACTCACGGATTACCCTAACCCTGAATCTCGAAAACAGCCCTACCACTGGAAGACACCCCGCATTACGATAAGATAAGGTAAGCTCGCCCCACCAAGAAAATTGCCAGTGGACGGGAAGTGGAAGTTCGCAAGTTCCATGACGATTTCCATTTCGTCTGCCATCCTGTCTCATCACCACCTGCTGATATCGGCGGAACTGACGAAAGCAGACTCGGCAGCAAGATGGCGTCCCAACCAGAACTCACGTCGACCACAGCGGCGACCGACAACCAGAATGTCGACCTCAGCAACACCACCGCCCAGCTCAACAACCTTGCGATCGAAGAGGAAGACGACGACGACGACCTCCAAGATGTCTTTGAATCCGACGATGACCTCGACTACGAAGATGGCGGCACCGACCTGACCAAGTCGTACAACCGCCAACAACATGGCGCCGGTGCTACCAACTCTCAGCAGTCCCAAGCTCAGGCCCAGCAACAAAAACCCACAGCCAACACGTCGGCCCGCGTCGACGACCAGATCGCCGCCCTCTCCAAGTTCGCCGGAAAGATCCGCATCGACGCCTTCGACAATGCCTCCGGTCCCGCCGAGCGCAGCAAAGACAAGTCCGATCGCGCCACCTCCGAACTCGTCCTCGACCAGCGCACGCGCATGATCCTGCTGCAGATGATCAACCAGGGCTTTGTCTCCGAGATTCACGGCGCCATCAGCACGGGCAAGGAAGCCAACGTCTACGGTGCCATACTCCACCCCGAGGATGGCTCGGCCCCCATACACAAGGCCATCAAGATCTACAAGACGGCCATTCTGGTGTTCAAGGATCGCGAGAAGTACATTACTGGTGAACACCGCTTCAAGAGCGGCAGTGAAAAGGGAAACAACAGGAAGATGGTCAAGCTCTGGGCCGAAAAGGAATTCAGAAACCTGCGCCGTTTGTACACAGCCGGCATCCCCTGCCCGGAGCCCATCAAGCTCAAGCTGCACGTGCTCGTCATGAGCTTCTTGGGAGATCGCAAGGGCTGGGCCTACCCCCGTTTGCGCGACGCTCCCATCTCGGGCGACGACGCCGATGAACAATGGCGCGACCTCTACATCCAACTCCTCGGCCTCATGCGCAAGCTGTACCAAGTCTGCCGCCTCGTCCACGCCGATCTGTCGGAATACAACATCCTCTACAACAACAAGAAGCTCTACATCATTGATGTTTCCCAATCCGTCGAGCACGACCATCCCCACTCGCTCGAGTTCCTGCGTATGGATATCAAGAACGTCGGCGATTTCTTCAGGAGGAAGGGTGTCGACACGCTCTCAGACCGCACGATTTTCGATTTCATCGTCAACCCCAAGGGACCGGCCGAGGAACCCGGTATGAAGGAGACGGTCGAACAGCTGTACCAGACGAGGGTGGAGGTGGAGGATACCGCGGAGGCCAGGGCCGAGCAGGAGGTCGACAATGAGGTTTTCAGAAACCAGTACATCCCCAAGACGCTGAACGAGGTTTACGATATCGAGAAGGATGTCGCCAAGGTAAACGAGGGTCAAGGAGAGGATTTGGTATACAAGAACCTGTTGGCGGATCAAGTGGTGCACAAGACGGCGGAGGATCAGGAAGAGGAGGAGTCTGATGAGGAGGAGGAGGGCAGTGGTGACGAAGAGGAGGGTAGTGATGACGAGGATGACGAGAGCCGATTCGAAAAGGGAACACCAAGAGGCAAGAGGTTCATCGACAAGGACGAAAAGAAGCAGCACAAGGCGGCGGTTAAGGAGGCCAAGAGGGAGAAGAGGAAAGAGAAGATACCCAAGGCGATGAAGAAGAAGTTGGTGAACAGCACGTCGAGGAGGAAGCACTAAGCTGTGGTCGTCTACAAGTATCAGCTTTTCTTGGTTTCTTTCTCTTGTCTTGTTTGCTAATGGGCTCGGGTATGGCTTCTATGGCGCTAAAAGAATAATGGATCATGTCATCTTCCAGCCTGCGTATCCTGCTTTGATGCGTTTGGCGTTTCTCTCTCATACCTCACCCCATCCCGTTTGATCTGGCTACACTTTTGGCCATCATCCCTTGCGACACAGACGCAGCAAGTAAAGCAACCGGATGATGAAAGCAGTAAAGCCTGCCTGAGATTGTCGTCTCCTCAAACGAGCTTGTAATGGTTTTGCCTGTTTTCAGGGCGAAGCCTCCTGCTTTCGAGTAGAGACACTTTCTCAGAAGGCAGGTCTGAGTCGCTGGCGAGCCACCTAAAGAGTGGTCAAGCCGGGCTATGACGACCAAAGAGAGCACTGACGGTCTGCTCCCATACTGGGCGCCTATTAATCCCATGGAGATTCCAGTAGTCTCCTGTTGCCTTTAATATGTACTTATAAAGAGGAAGATGCCTCTACTATACGCTCCCCATTCCCCTTTCTTTATTTCTCCTTTTTTTTATCCCCTCAGTAGATGTTTCCAGTGGTGATATATTTTGAGAGGGCCGGAGTTGCGCTGTGGCGGGAGGGACCTTTCAGGAACGTCGGAGCTTCTTACTTTCAGTGGATGAAAGTAAAAGGCTTCTTTACATATCTTTCGAGATTGACGGCCAACCTCATAGCCAACTTCAGTTTTTGCGTCAACCTGGTAAGCGTTTCTGGAAGGGGTGCGTTTACTCGTGGATGTGATCTGAGCCTTAAAAGAAGAAAAAGATCAGCTCGCCCATGCTCGGAATCGAACTCGGGATGAGTCAACTCTGGACGGGCACGGGTTAAACCTACGAAAATACCGCGCATTTTCTGGACCCAGTGCACTACCACGTAGACTATTGGGCCGTGTTTGAAGGTCCGATTCTTCGGGCTAATATGGTCTCGGACGGTAGACGGAAGGAGGGTCCTGTCGCTGAGAAAGCCGGGGCCGTACTGGGGCCCTGGGGTTCCGGATGGCCCAAGCTCCCGTTCCGGCCTGGCACTGACCCGACAACGGCAGCTCTGGTTTCACCCAGGAGCTGTATTTGTTTCATCTTTCTTTTCAGTGCTCCTATCATACTTAGGCTTTCCATTGTCGTTTTGATCACTTCTTATCTTTCCATCATTTATACCTAGAGGTAGTTCACCATCAACCTCAACATCAGCATCATCCAGCCTGACCATCACCGTTGGGACACCCGATTCATCCACGTCTCGCTAACAGCAAAGCGCCAAGCCGCCAATCCAACCAACCCCTGAAATCTGGACACTTCAGTTCAACCAACCATGATACGGCAGTATGAACGCCCAACTGTATTTTTCCCCACCTGCCACCTGGGAGCTCAGATACTCGCACCCCGCACTTTCCGTTTGTACGCCCAGTACTTATACTTGCGCTTGTATCCTACAAGCTTCAACCTTACATTCGCATATTGCATTCAACTTCCTCTTTTGCGCATTATCAACTACTCTTACATCGCAATCACGCTACACTCACAACAAAATAAGCGAAAATACTACGGCTACACCTAACTAGAACTTCCTATACGAGGATTTTATTTATAATAATATACCGCGCAAAACGCTGCTTACTAAGTACGAATCCGAATTAAATAATAATAAAGTTACTAATTTCCTTATCGAACAAGTCCGAACCTATAAATTTAATAACGCTATAGCTATTCTTTAGTAATACTATAAGAATATTCTTAGTCGCGACGTAATTGTAGGTACTTCCCTTACAATTAGTTGAAATCTTATTCAATTAAAACTAATTTCACTCGAAGGAACTACGTCGCTTCTAAATTAAAAAGGCAATTTTCACCGGCGGTATTAAATTACTTATCTAACTTCGTTATAATAATATAAATTGTACTTCTACTATTATATATTATTTTTTTATAATCCCCTAACGCAATACCGAACCTTATAGTAAATATAATAATTCTCGTAGTTTCGGCCCTATTAATATCTATTTCGTCCCTTACGGAAATTTTTTGAAGGGAGCCTATACTAATTATATATACCAAAGTCGTAGTAAGGACTATACGTACTATAAAGGTACGTTAGGGAATAATTTGAGAACGAGTAATAATAGTGTATTAATTATATAATAGTAAGGGAGGAATTGGATAGGGTGGAGATGAGAAAGAAGATGGGCGAGTTCTAGGGTTTAATGGATAGTTAGGTAAAGGAGGCGCTTAACGTTAAGTTAATTAGAGTTTTGAAGGTGGTTAACATAGAGTTAGAGTCTTGTAAGTAATTAAGTTAGTATAGTTTTATTAGTTTAGGTTTAAAGTTTATAATTATCTATTAATATACTTTGTATTACGTTATTAAATTCTTTTTATACTACTTTATATAAAGTAATAAGTAAAAGAATATTCTAATTTTTTTTTTAAAAAAAAAAATAAGTTTTAATATTTTACTTCTTTTTAAAAAAAATTATTAGAATAACTTTTACTATTATAATTTTAATACTGCAATTAAAATTCAAATATTTAATACTTCCTATATTTTAATAAATTTTATTTAATTATATTAAATAAACCTTTTTATAAAGTATTTATATTCTTTATTATATATTTACTATATTTAATAAAATGAAGTATAATTAAATATTTTTAATAAGATTCTAATTTTTCTTTTTCTTTAAATAAATATATTGGAATTTCTAATATTATTATATATAAAGTATTTAAGGTAGAATTAACTATATAATATTAAGGAATATTAAAAAATAAATATATATTATTATTATATATTACTTCTTTTTTAAACTCATGTTTTTATTATATATACTTTATAATTATATAAATATAAAGGCTAATATATATTTATAGTAATAGAAAATAAAGTAAAAGGTAATATTAAAAAAAAGAAATAAAAGGTAATATTAAAGAAAAAGGTATTTTAAACTTATTTATATTTTAGATTTATATTAAATAAATAAGTAATATTATAAATTATTAAATACTTTAAATAATACATTTTAAAATCTTTTATTTTAATTTTTTATTATATATTCTAGAAATTTCTAGGAAAATAATTAAAATAAAAGTTTTTATATTATATTTATACTATAATATATATAATATACATCTATATATATATAGAGAGATACTCTATTATATATAAGAAATTATTTACTACTTTTTATATTTATAATTCTATTATATAGAAAAAAAGTAACAAAGTCTTCTCTATCTCTCCTTAACCTTCCATTCTTATATTAAGAAAAAGTTTCCCTTACTCTCCAAACAATCCTCATCTTTCAATATCAAGACTCAATTCTATCTATTTATTATAATACCGAAAGTACTATAGAATTTTAATAACCATCTCCCGTAAATTAAAGAAATATATAAGAAGGATACTCCAATATTAATGATTTTACAAAAACTCTTCCGAGACTATAATATTAATACTATTCGCAATACAATTAATAAATTTCTCCAACGAAATAATATTATACCTCAATAAGAACGGACTTTGTATAATAACTAACTAAATCGTAAAGTAAAAGAATTCTTCTTTCAACTATACCCAAGTAATAAGGACCTTCTTACCCAACTACAATAAGAAGGGTTTACTATTATACAAAAAGGGTTGAAAGATATTCGATATAAATTTAGTATCTATAAGAAATTAAATCCGGATACCCTTAAGGACCGTTTAATAGAATTTAAATATATTTTTAAATTTTTAAATAATAACGAAAACGAAGCTTCTATACGGGAAATAAATAAATAGTAAATCTACTACTATATCTATTAACGATTTAAAATTTATATATTTTAATAAAAACTATTTAAAACTTTCTGAGAGTTTTATCCCGAATAAATTTAAGAGTGTTTAAATCGAATATAGAGACGATGTAGAGGATAGACAACGCCTGGGCCGAATTATATATAGTGTATTAATAGATATTATAAATTATAGAACTTTAGAATTGAAATCTATAGAGGTATTAATATTTACTTAAGATTTATACTATAGATATATATAGGGACTTCTATATTAATATAATAATTTATTTTAAAATAGTAGTTGGAAATTATTAGCTAAATATAAAAGCTGCCTATAATTGTACGATCGGACTTAGGAATGGAGGCGATCCTCCTCGTTATATACTATTAGTAGCTCTTATAAGGGTCGTAGGATACCCGACGCCTTAAACTTCGGAGGATCGTCTAGGATTGTATTAAGATAGTTGAGCGTTGCGAGAATAAAGACGAAACGATAATCTACATTGTAGGTTAAAGATAAAATACGCTACTTATATAGGGGAATAATTCCGAATTGCCTTTTAACTACTATTAGTTAACTGGTAGAAGTATTAATAACTAACGGATTGAAAATTAGTAAAAGTAACTTCGTAAAGGTAAAATAGGAAAGTAAATAATAAATTTATATTAATTATTTATAATTAAGTTTAATTTAATATATTTTAGGAATATTTTGAAATATTATATATAAATAGCAACTTTGTTAAGGGAAATATCCCTAACTAAATTACCCTACTGTATATCTTTATACTGTAAATTCGAATAGGGGTTTTTAAGTTCGTAAAGTACTAGAACGCCTATACTATTCGTACTTAGCGCGGAAGACGTTATATATATATAGGAAAGTTATATTTCCTCTACTATAGCTCCGATCTAGAGGAGGCAATAAATTATATATATAAAATTAATTAGGATCGATAATATATTTTTAAAATAATAGTCGATATTAACCCGTTCGACTTAGAGGAGTACCTACCGGCTAATATATATTGCAAATATATAAAAATTATATAAGGTTTCTAAAAGAGAACAACGAACCCTCCTTATTACCTATATTTCGAAGAATATTTTTACCTAAAAGATAAATTTTGGGAAGATTAGAGTAATAGGAGGAATACAATACTAAGATTAGTTTCTTATGTAATAGGAAGGTTATTCTTTTTATAGAAGAGGCTAGAAGCCGAAGGTATTAATTTCCGGTAGATTATATAGTTAGCCCCGGACGAGGATAGTAATATAAATGTAGATTTAGGGGAATATAAGGGAGAAGAAGATAATTAGATATATTAGAATACTATGTATATTTATAGGATATATATATAAATATAGTATGAAATAATTCTATTTTACCTAATTAAACTACTTTGCAATTCTATAGTTTCTTTTGTAAGTAGTCTAGTATAATTATAAAAGGGGATAAATAATTTGATATAATGTATATTTTTTAATCGCCTTCCATTCTCTATATCCCAAATTATATTCTTTCTATAATACTACAACCGAAGGACTACAAGTTACTCTATAAACTAGTATATCCGGGCCCAAATATTCTCAATTATTATTCCCTTTCCTTTATTAGGCAAGATATCTACTTAGATTACGGAATAATACTTACCCGAATAGAATTACTTAATAATAATTCCTCTTACAATATAATATTAGCTGTAAGTTCCAATACCTCTTCCTCTCGTTTATAAACTACACCTACTATATAACTAGCTTAAGCCGCTTTATAATATCCTACTCTACATTAAACTCTATTTATTTATCCTCGTAGTATACCCCCTATATTAGGAATTCCCAATTTACAAGGCTTACCCCCTCCTCCCTCCCAGTCTCTACTCTCTGTAACTAGAGTAGTTGCGGAGGTAAGAGAGTATAATATTAATATTATAAGAAAAGGAAATACAATTGAATATATTAATATAAAATAGTATATTATTTACTATATAAAAGTAAATAATAGTACTATTATAATTAAGGAGCCTATAGTTACTAAATGTATTTGGTTTATAATAAAGAAGGAAATTCCGAAATATAACTATACCGATACTCTACGAAATTTTATCCGTTATTTTACTGAAAAATACGAGTTCGATAAATTTAATAACGCTAAAGAAATTTAGAAGGAGATTGATAACTTCTAGATTATAAACATAACGGACCTCGTTAGCCGGGATAAATATCTACGGTTCGTATTAATATTTTTCGCCCCTAACCGGAGATTGTTATTGTATAATATTATATAAAAGATTCTAAAGAATTTTAATAAGGAGTATATAAAGAATAACTATAGTAAATTATACCCTATTTATTTAATTTAGATAAAATTTAATAAAATAACGTCTAACGATAGTACTTAGGACGTAATAGCTACGTAGTATAAAAAGCGTACCTACAGTATTCGGTCCTAATTAGCTCTAATAAAGAAGCGTTTAATAATAGTATCTTCCGCGGTAAGGCTATCTATCGAAGATAATTCTTATTCTACTTTAAATAAAAACCCCTTTATATTAACGGACGAAGGCGATACTACCGCCCTAGCCCGGAAGTTATATAAAATAAATATTATTAAAATCGAACCCGGTAAAGAACCGCCGGAAACTACTATTTCCTATAGGGTTACTACTATTAATATAAAAAATACTATAGTTTCGTAACTAAGGCCTGTAAGTTCGCAATTAAGGCCCGCTATCCGTAAGATGGGCGTTATTAAGCTAGAACCTACTAACGAGCCACCTTTTACTATAACCGCCCCTAAATAAAATAATATCGGGTTATAGTAGACTAATACTATTAATATAGATTATTCTAAAGAAAAGGACCTATTTACGGAGGAACTTAATTTTTTCGTTGGGGAGCAAATTGGAGCGTAAGAAGGCGAAGTATTTGCAAATAAGGATGAGCGAATATCCTCCGAACATATATTTAATACTATAGATAATGTACATATGTCCAGAGCAGTACCCTCTGTAGAGGATTAAACTATATCGTAGTAAATAGAGTTAAATTATACTATATTTCGTCCTCGCCCGAATAGGAAGGCGAAGGGGAAGGTAAAGGAGCCTACTATAATTGGAGTATTAATTCGGAGGACTAAAAGATCGTAGATATAATATATAGGACTATGAAATAAGTAATAGAATTATTATATTTTTACTTTAATTTTGCTTCTCCCACGAATAATAATTTAAAGAAAAGTTTAAAATTTTATTTATTTTATTCCCTTATATTATATTTATATTTTAAAGTAAATATTAAGAAAAATACTTTATATTTAAAATTTATTTAAATAATTCAAAAAATAAAATATTTTTTTTTATATTAAAGTCTTTTCTTTATATAAAATATATATATAAGTTTTTATTATATATTTTAATAACCTTTTTTTTTATATTAAGAGAGTTTTATTTAAATATAATTATATTTTTATATTTTTAAATATATCCTTTTTATAATTTAATATATTAAAATATATATAGTTGTAAAGTACTTAAATATTATTAATAAATATTTAAAAGTTTAAAATATATATATAATTTTAAATACAGTTCTTAATCTTTTTTTTTTCATTTTTTATATATTAAGTTTTATTAACTATTTAAATATTATAAAAGAAAAGAATAAAATAAAGATAATATATTTTTAAACTTTTCCTTATATAATTTTAAATATAAAAAAACTAATTTAAAATACAAATAGAGTTTTTCTTTCTTATTTCTTTTAAATACTTTTATAAAAATACTTTTTTAATATTTATAAATAAAATGGAATTAAATTATATATATTATATTATAGCTTTACGAAAATTTAATATATCGAAAGTTAATAAAGATATTTATTTTAAATATATATTTTTTTAAAAAATCTTTTTTTTTTCTTCATATAATAAATATTATATAGTATAAACTATAATCTTTTATTATAATATAATAAAGAAGAAGAAACACATACAAATATAAATATTATATATAGTAATTATTATTATATATTAAATAAAAGTTTTTTTTAGAAAAAAATTAATATTGTAATTCTTTTTATAAAAGTTACTTTTTATTTTATATTTGAAGTATTTATAGTATCAAATTCAATTTATATATCCTCTAAAAAAAATACTTACTGTAAAAATAATTTAAGAATTTAAAAATAATATAACGCATCGCAATTATAAATTATAAATACAATCCTAATATAAAACTATTATACTACTTAATCCAACTCCATCATATCATCACTACCACAAATTCTTATTTCGTTTAACACCTTCCGCTTAATCTATTCTAAAACCCTAGTACTAGCACCGCGAGTAATATTAGTATTAAAAATACTAGTTCCTTACTATTACAATCGCTCTTCGGACGCTATAGGGCGGTTAATAATATTTATACTATATAGAAGAATAATTTACTAAGATGGATAGAACAAGTTTTGGCTACGTAGGCCGTATAGTAATAATAGTAAGCGCTACTAAAAGTCTCGGAGCTATTATTAATGCATTTAGCAAAGGGTCTAATATTACGGAATTCTCTATATTAAGTACATTGGACTTCGCCTAAACCGTCCGTAAAAAGATAGTGGGCAATACTAATATAATATTCGCAACGCTTCTAATTAAGCTCCTAAATATTAGTACAATTATTCGCCCAATACTATTTAAAAGAAAGGCCGCGGACGAAGTCCTAAATATAATATTAGTTTAAAATACATCTCAATTAAGTAAGAAATAAATAAATCGTCTACAAAATACCTTTCTAGTATCTAATAAATAGTAAACGTCTACGTACTTATATTTGCAAAATATTTTTATAGTGTACTTAGTATACTTAAACTTATTCTCGTACTAATCCTATTATAGTTTCGCGTTACTAAGAGAGTACCTGTTCAATATATATTCGTTAGGCAATAAGGATATAGTAGCAACGCAGTAGGATATTGCAGGGAGTGAGGTGGGAATGTGTAATAGTAAGGTTGTAGCTTGCAGGTGATCTGCAGATGTACCTATGTCGAGGTTACATTCACCTGAAAGTGAGTTGCAAACGGATTTTGGTCATGCCACCTGGGGGTGGTTATAATGGATAGTAGGTGTTTCCAGGTGCTAGGTGGGGTAGAATACAGTTGGGCGTTCATACTGCCGTACATGATCACTCTGCAATTCAACATCACCAACATCCACAACACCATACATACCACTTCACCACCATCACCAACCCAATCCACCGTAGCTCAACATCAACCGATCATGGCAACATCAGATCTCCCTCCCAAAATGCGCGCCTGGACACTCACCTCCGCCGGCCTCACCCTCTCCCCTTCTCATCCCCTTCCCGGCTCAGCCCCACCCACTGCCTCCTCCGCAACCACCCAGTCCCCGCCAACCATCACCGGCAACAACCTCCTCCTCAAAATCACCCATGCGGCACTCAACCCCGTCGACTTGCACATCCTCCGCTTATTTCCGCACTGGCTTCCCTTCCGTCGAAACCCCACGCCTGGATTCGACTTTTGCGGGCGAGTTGTCGGCGCCGGACCCGATGTGGACACCAACGAGTTCACAGTGGGCGACGTAGTCTGTGGAGCTCTGGGAGCAGGGGACGTCTTTTGGGGCAAAGGTTCGCTGGCCGAGTACCTCCTCGTCTCCTCCTCGCTGGTAGCCAAAAAGCCAAAGACATGGGGAGGACTCAACGGGGGGAATGAGGTGAGTGGGGAAGAAGCAGTGGGGTTGTTTGGCATCGCGGGACAAACGGCTGTTCTCATGGCGCAGACCGCTGGTGTCTCGTCAGATGCGGACTGGAAGGGGAAGCGATGCCTGGTTAATGGCGCCAGTGGCGGCGTGGGGAGTATCCTCACGCAGATTCTCAAAGGAAAGGGGGCAGAAGTATGGGGGACTACAGGTTCTGCGGAAGGCGAGGAGTTGGTGACGCAGTGCGGAGGAAAGGTGGTTAATTACAAGGATCATCACCCCGTCACTGCTCACTTGGCCGAGCTGTTTGGGGAGGATAAGTTGGATTTCATCTTTGATTGCGCAGGAAGCCAGGATATGTTTTCTCAATCGCCGGGGTATTTGAAGAAGGAGGGGAAGTTTATCAGTATTGCTGGGGGACCATCGCAGGGTGTTGTTCCCTATGTCAAGAATAAGTTGAGGCCCGTGTGGTTGGGTAGGACGCCGAGGGAGTTTGAGTTGTTGTTGTTGATCCCCGGAAAGAAAACTGTGAGGGAGGTGGGGAGGTTGGTGGAGGAGGGGTTTATTGAAAGGGGCTTGGTGGATGGTGGGGTTTGGGAGATGGAGGAGTTGGTGAAGGCTTATGAGAGGCTGGGCAGTGGGAGGGCGAAGGGAAAGGTTGTTATCAGGGTTGGGGAGTAGGACGAGCCGGGATCGGTCTCGAGGTTCCACACGACAGTCGACGAGTGATCACAGAAGCAACATAGAAAAAGTTCACGATGAGTTTGGATCAAAGCAGCTCGGGACTATGGTGTGATTTCATTACTGTCATCAAATTAAGATCCGTCAATATCGTCCATATCGTACACCTCATGATTCATTATCCTCCCCATTATGCATTTGCATTAACCAGGCCCATGTTTCGAACGAGATAACCCCGTGCTTCCCCTCGTCGAATGGTTCTTTCGTGAACTCTGAGCTTACTCGAGGCCGTCAAGCTTCTTCTTGGCGTGCTCCTTGGCCTCGTCGGACACTTTGGGGTTGTTGAGGGTGGCCTTGTATCCTCCCGCAACGTTTCCGGGGTTCTTGTCGCCGTCGTCGGTGGTGGTCTTGCCCGAAGAAGACTCATCGTAGGCCTCGCCGGCGTTTTCAAGCACCTTCTTGGAGTGCTCCTTGGCTTCCTCGGAAACATCTGTGATATTTCTGGTTAGTCATGGATTGTGGGACTTGGATGGATGTAATATGAAAAAAAAGGAAATGTCGACGAGGGACGGAAGCTGGAGGCTCTGAGGAGGATACATACTAGGGTTGTGAAGGGTGGCCTTGTGTCCGCCAAGGACGTTGTTGGGGTTCTTGTTCTCGAAGTCGGACATATTGGCTGATTTTTGTTTGTGGTTGGATTGGAAGAGGTTGGTTGTTTGTGAGTGATGTCTTGGGAATGAAGTGTGTTTGTTTGGTTGTCTGATCTGCTGGAATACCTACTTTTGAGGCAGTTGATGGGAGCAAGAGACCTTTATATACCTTTTCTCGCCCAAGTTGGCCACCCCATGACCTTCTACTTTTCCATCCAAGTCATCCCACCTGACAAGTCATGAAACAGCCCGGAGCAATCCTGCCCCGCGGTCCTGCAATCCGATGTTAGGTTGTTTGTTCGCTCCTACCTATCGATGATGCTGACAGCACCGTCATGACGTATTTATTCACCGGCAGTTTGCATTCTAACCAGCGCAAGACACTAGTCAGTTATCCCTTCCATTTGCACACTGGCAAACGGAATATTGACTCATCATATCAATAAATGAAGAACCCCTAACACAGTACGATGAGAATGATCCCAATGTAGACGCTGAAATAGGTAGTGAGGGTTCCTTCCTAGTTAGGCGTGAATTAGTGTATGGATCGGAATGTGAATCGTGGCAGAAGTGGGACGGGTCGATCCGCGTCCGGTGGAGTCCTCAAGGAACAAACCGAATGCATCGAACCCGACACCATCGATCGCCAATACGATCGATGCGATTTCCCCAGGAAATCAGAAACAATCAGAAACAGATTCCCATCAGGGAAAGGATGCACGACGTCACGCAATATATTGGACGGTGCACTTGATGCTAGTACTCTTGACAGATGGAAAGAAAAGAAAAAGAAAAAAAAGGGAAGAAAGCCGCAAAGGTTTAATCGGTGATGGTTTGCCGGTGGCTTGCTCCTCGATGATCGGAGATGTAATCGCTTCCGTCATCCATATTTTGAGTCTTTGAGGCTCAGCTCAACAAAACGGGAACGGAATAGCCCGTCCAGTGTCGAAGGAGGAGACATAAAAACACCGACCCACTGATTGTAAAACCACCTCTCATGAACTCACCTTCATACCCAATTTTGTGATAGCCCAATCAAACAACCTACCTTCACCGAGTCATCAAGACCAACTTCACTGTTTTCACATAGCTCTGCACACAATAACCACCCACAAACCACCAACATGTCCAGCGCCAACTTTTCCAACGAGGCCCCTTCCGGCCAAGTCAACGACCCCTCCTACAAGACCAAGGGCACAGAAGCCGTTCCCGTCATTGACGACAATGCGCCTGTCGAAGATGGGCTTCTCCCAGAGGAGGCGGACAGCGATCGTCAATTGGGTACGTCTTCAATTTCTCCTTCTCTTCTTGCTGTCCCCATAAAGAGCCTCGGTGAATAGGTATCAACCACGGTAGAGAGACGGACGCTAACGGATGCGTGAAAACAGCCAAGGATGACACTGAAGCCATCGACGAGTCCAACATCATCGAGGAGAAGACGAGACACGCCAAGCCCAAGGGAACGTACCGGGAGCCAAGCGATGAGGAGCTGGGGTTGAACAAACTTGAATGAGTAGATGTTCCGTGGTCTCTTGGGGTTTCTCGCAGCCATGGGAGGTGGTAGACAAACGGATGACATGAAGTTATGATGGATTGGTTTGCTTTTCGTTCGGCGTTTCGGGACGGGACTGATTGAGTTTGGTTGATGACTGGACTGCAATCTGTCAGAATCAACTCTTCTGGGACATGGAATGGACCAGGTACTCGCTGGCTACCAGAACTGACCAAAGTTTTGGATTTAAAAGAAAACCATGACATAATTTGAATCAATATAGCTGAGGTGTTGGTCTGTGATTGGTACATGTAAATGTGAACATTTGCCCGAGTTGGTTATTGTCATAACGCGATCCGCGGTGTTTGTTGACACATCATAACCTCCAACGCCATTTCGAGTAAGGGCATGACGGCGGTGGACTCCGGCTGGGCGTGTTAATTGAAACTTGTGAAGCTGCCAAGCGGTGATGATGCCAAGCTCAAGTGGATGAAGTTACTTAGTTCTTTGTTTTCATCACTGCAACGAAAGCTCACAGAGTCGCAGCGTCCTCCATTCAAGGGAAGGGAACTGATGATCTCATACCTTCCTTATCGATAAGCCCGCCGCGGTGGAAGGAATCCAATCCCCACTCTTTCCCCAAACCGTCCAAGGCCCGTAGGTGGGTCTATACTTCGTTTAAAGTTGGGGTTACATACCCCGTCGGCCAGCAGCGGTTCCCCAACCCGCCGAGATAGCGGAAAACAACGGCAGATCGACACAAGACAAACAACCCGTCTGAGGGGGGCCACTCTTTGAGGGGCTGGCTGTAGAGATGCAGTGTTCTTCATATGGTTTCGTTGCTTGCTGTACGTCTTCAATTGTTCTGTTCCTGTCTGTGGACCCTTCCATACACTGCAACGGCCAAACCAAAAGTGAGACATGAAAGGAGCCGTGTCGACATGTTTTCTGTGAACTGATTCTACAAGTAGTAATCACTACCCCGTACCCAACGCTTCAAACATGGCTGACATCTGGGACTGTTGATTTCCACATTCTACAATAGACTTATGTCACACTACACAAGATGTATCTCCAAGTATCTTGTCTCTTCAACCAACCACCAACCACACGATACCTACCTGTACCTAGGTATCTTATCATTAGGTAACACCTCCCGTCACTCACCTGCCGTTAAAGGTACGAGTTGCAATGCTTCACCGTCCAGTCAGCTATGCACGCCGCTCAGCTGTGAACTCTCCTTGCTTTATCTGCCTGCTCTCGTTGGTCAATTCCATTGAACGGCATGTCACGAGACGACCACAATGGGAAAGAGCGAGGGGAGGGGCTTAAGCCGAACCGAAGTTGCGCAAGACCCCTTGTCTTCTTTCTTGTCACAATAACTTCTCTCTCACGTGCTTTCCCCGATCACATAAATACCATTTGGGAGCCATTTTTTACCATTGTCAAGGTGTTACTTGTACAACATCATCGTCATCACCAGAAAAGTCCCTCTGGTCTTTCGGAGGTCATCTTCAGTTCAAGTTATCAAACCTACCTTGACCCTTGTCCCATCCCATCTTTGGAAATCCGGGGAAAATCGTGGGGTAGTACCTAGCGCGTGCGGTGTCTCGGTAGACTTGAGCCGAACTCCCCCAAGTCCCCCTCACATACCCCGCTCCTGTCTCGGGATTGGAACCACTGCATTTCATCCCATCACGACTTGCATTGCTTTCCCTTACCTTCAACTAATACCGGCTTCGCCTACTCGAGCCATATTGTTAAGCACCGGCCAAGTTCTTCAAGTTCCTACTATCTCGACTTACCGTCAATCACCGGCATCTCCAACCGATCGATCTCGACATCACACCATCGGGACTTACCAAGTCAAACAACACCTCCGGGACAGCCACTTATTCATCATCCGCCATTCTCCCCCAACAATACCAACAACAAACCCACCACCTAACCACCACTACCACCGCCACCACCAAAATGTCCTCCCAACCTCCACCCCTCACCCAACCCACCACCTCTTCTTCTTCTTCTTCATCCGACATGTACACCACCTCCTTCGCCTTCTTCGAAGCCCTCTTCGCCGCCGGCGTCTCCCATGTCTTTGTCAACCTGGGCTCCGACCACCCGTCCATCATCGAAGCCATGGTCCGCGGCAAGGCCTCCCCCTCCACCTTTCCGCGCATCATCACCTGCCCCAACGAAATGGTAGCCATGTCTATGGCGGATGGGTACGCACGTTTGACGGGTCAACCACAGGCAATTATTGTGCATGTCGATGTTGGCACGCAGGGGCTGGGTGCTGCTGTTCACAACTCCAGTGCGGGAAGGGCTCCCGTTTTGGTGTTTGCGGGCATCAGTCCGATTACGATCGAGGGAGAGCTGAGAGGGTCAAGGACCGAGTATATCCATTGGATCCAGGACGTTCCAGACCAGAAACAGATTGTGGGGCAGTATTGTCGGTATGCGGCGGAACTGAAGACGGGAGTGAATGTCAAGCAAATGGTCAATAGAGCGTTGCAGTTTGCCAAGAGTCAACCGCAGGGGCCGGTGTACTTGTGTGGAAGCAGGGAGGTGATGGAGATGGAGATCCCCAAGTATGAGCTGAACCAGGCACACTGGAAGCCGGTGGAGCTAGGGGGTTTGTCTAAGGGGGCAGTGCAGGAGATGGCGGGTGCGTTGGCGGGAGCTAAGAAGCCGCTTGTGGTGACGGGGTATGCGGGCAGAAATCATGCTATCCCGCCGGCACTGGTTGAACTCGCCAACACGGTCAAGGGATTGAGGGTGTTGGATACGGGTGGTAGTGACATGTGTTTCCCTGCTGATCATCCGGGCTGGTTGGGGTTGAGATTTGGCAACGATCAGTCTGTGGCGGAGGCGGATGTCATTCTCGTGCTGGACTGTGATGTGCCATGGATCCCGACACTGATGAAGCCCAGAAAGGACGCGAGAGTCTTCCATGTTGATGTGGACCCCTTGAAGCAGGTCATGCCCGTGTTCTACCTGGAGGCGGAAGCGAGGTACAGGGCTGATCCGTTGACGGCTGTGGAGCAGCTGACGGAGAAGCTAAAGACTGATGAGGAGTTGAAGAAGCAGTTGCAGAGTGAAGAGCGCGAGAAGAGGTGGAAGGAGCTCCAGGCCCAACACAGGCAGAAGCTGGAGGAAATTGCCGAAAGAGCAAAGCCCCTGGAAAACGGAGAGTATGGCACTGGTCACCTGTGCAGGCGGTTGAGGGCTTTGTGCCCCGAGGATACCATCTGGGCTATTGAGGCTGTTACCAACACTCTGTTTGTGCACGATAACATCCAGCCTACGCTGCCGGGGTCGTGGATCAACTGCGGTGGTGGTGGTCTCGGCTGGTCTGGCGGTGGTGCCCTCGGTATCAAGCTGGCCACGGAGGTGGAGGCCAAGGCCAAGAGAGGAAAGGGTAAGTTTGTCGTGCAGATTGTGGGCGACGGAACGTTCCTGTTCTCGGTGCCGGGAAGTGTATACTGGATCTCCAAGAGATACGGCATTCCCGTCCTGACCATTGTTCTGAACAACAAGGGTAGGTTACACCTCCGTTTTTTCCGTCTATCGCATCTCGACACTAACACACAACAGGTTGGAACGCCCCCCGTCGGTCGCTACTCTTGGTCCACCCCGACGGACTCGGATCCAAGGCTTCCAATGCCGACATCAATATTGAGTTCAGCCCATCGCCTGATTATGCGGGCATCGCCAAGGCGGCTGCGGGTGGTGATTTGTTTGCCGCTAGGATTGACAACACGGCGGATCTAGATCGGGTGTTGAAGGAAGCCATTGCCGCGGTGGAGGGGGGCCAGAGTGCCGTGTTGGACTGCAAGGTGGCCATGGGATCTTAGTTTGTTTTGAGTCGAGCTTCCAAATCGTATCCACGTGTTCTTTTTGAAGCCGGGGAGTGCCGTTGATGGTGGATTGAATTTGTCTTGCGAGAAGCAGTGCCGTCGTCCGTCTCTTGGCAACGGCAATTCGCCGGATTCTCCCTGGAGTTTCGGTCTGATGGCATGTTTGGTGACATAGTCTGGTGGTACCGGTGTTTAGCTCTATGCCATGTTAACGGGTTTGAGTCGGTGTCGGAATAGTTTGCGAGTAAAGTCGAGACAGCTGTTCAAGTGGCGCCTCCTGTGAATTACAACCCCACGTCGCCAGGTCGATGTGTTGAAGAGGAGGATGCCGTGGGAGCGATCCGAAGGTGACACGATGCTACCCCTTTCCATCTTCGCACTCGAGCTGTTCATGCCGTGTTGTATCGTGGTGCGCTCCAAAACATACGATCGAGGGGAGTTCGATCCCCGTCCGAACACTGCCTTGCTATGACACGTGCTCGTGACTTTTTCCGGCGATTCCTGCATATATGTATGCTTCATGTCGTGCTTCCTCGTCCAAATAGCTGCGCGTCTGTCGTCAACTGCCCCGGTTCCCTTGATTGGACCACCCCGTGATTGCTGGCGCCATAGCCATCATTGTTGCGCCCTCCTTATTTTCCCGAACTCTCCCCAACCATTGACCAAGTGACGGAGCAGGGGTTGGCAATATTCTTCGCCACCGTCTGCGCTGATCATCGGTACCCCAGAGGTCCCAAGGGGTCTCGAACACGGCGATTTATGCCTCGTGATTTGGTTGCGAGTCAACGAGGTGTGCAACAGGCTGGGGAGGGAGCTGTCACATTTGCTGTCGCGACGCCGATTCGCTTGTTGACATTGCAGGAGGGAAAGGACAAGGCGGGATGACGGTATATAGTGAGTGTCGATCCTCTTTCGCTGCATCTGTTTTTGTCGTCTGGAAGGGGAACAGATTTGAGAAATCATTTGGCAATTGGATAAATTTTGGGTCATTCTGCGCTGAAGAAAAAGAGGTTATGCACGGACCCCTTGATATTCTGCAGCGGGGCGGGGTCGAGGACAAAAAGGAAGTGAAAGAAAGAAAAAGGGAAAAGACATCAGTGACAAGACTGGACAATGCCCTGACAGCGGCAGTTGGCGCTAACAATTAAACAAGAAACACTATCCCGCATCTTCCTCTTCTTCTGTCTCTTCAACTCTCCCCCCTCTCGCCCGCGCCGCGCTCATCCGACCCGAGACATTTTCCATCTCTAGGTAAATCCAACATACCATCTCCTCAGCTGAACAACAAACTGCCACCGTCGCTGAAGATTACCGTGCTTTCTTTCCGACTACACAAATTCCAGTCTTCAAGCCGACCGGAAGCGGCGCCGAGAGCAACCAAGGCCTTCGACTGGCCCCGCCCCATAACTCGAACGACCTAGTCGCCGCCTCCTCCACTGGAGACATCCAGCTGACGAGACCTGGACAATTGCTGGAGTTGACTGGAGTCCAGCAACTCCGCTGACAAGGAACAGCGGCATCAACGACTCCATCGTGTCCATGCTGCTGCCCTGGCGACGCTAGCAGCCGACGGACGATACCACCTAAAATAGCGGCGATAGCGGCCAAATCAGTAGCGCGCCAAGTTGAAGACTTGCGGCCAAGTACAGGCGAGACCCTGATCTGATCAGCCAGACCAGCGATCGTCCGTCACGTCGTCCTTGACTTCCAAGGAAGTGACCGACACATATAAGGAAACACGAGATCATGAGATTGCGTGTCGCACGTCGTGGCAGGATACACAACTTGTCCTTTTTTCGACACCCGCCGTGGCCGAGCTGAGGTGCCGTACTTACTTGCCTACCTTTGGAGAGAAGAGCGTTGACCGGGGACATCTACACGACCGACGGAAGTCCTGTGTCCGAACTGCTGCGACAGGGAACCGCCTGTTGACTGCACGAGCGCAATTTCCTCGTTCGACCGAGACGACGCCCGTTCTTTTCTCAACACCACGACCGACCTCGACTGACTACCTACTTACCTACAAACCTCAACCTACGACGACCTACGAACATCTTCACCTCGACAACGTCACCTCGCGACCATAGCCCTCTGTCGTCAACACACCTTCGTCGCCACAGATCGACAAATTACTCATTGTTGTGTCACGCGACCAATCCCAGTCCCACCTTTGCCAGTCGCTTTCGTAGCGCGCACCATTCACGAAGCTCACTCCTTTTTTGCTACCTTTCGATATCATTATCCTTTCGACGATACCCAAGTGAACGCAATCGAATCGAATTCCATATCCAACATGTCACCCAATCCCGAACACGGGGCTTCGGCACCTACCGACCCTCCGGCTGCTGATGCTGAACAAAAGTCCGACTCAAGCGCCCCGGCAACTCCTCCTCCGGCACCCGTCCCTTCAGCCGACCCAAAGCTCTTCCGACAAATAACACAATCACACACCGGCGAGTCCGACCAAGATGTTGACGATATCTACAAAGTCTCCCCCTTAGCCGCCCTCAAGCTCCTCAGCGCCGGCATCGAGACCCTCGTTTCCTTCACAGGCGATATCCCGCCCACGCCGCCCCCACGATCCCCAACCATCCCCCATATGCGTGGCATGGACGCCGAAAAACAAAGCATAGTACGGTCTAATTCCGAGAAGAACTTGGCCAGGCTTTTGCAGCAAAAGAGCGCGACCAATTCTCCACGGAGACCGTTCAGCCCGGCACCACAACGGCACCCGCATCCACCTCCTTCGAGAGAAGGGCACAAACAATCCCAGTCAATAGACGGCGTCCAACTCCGCACCCCCAACCCAACCCCACCGCCTGGTCTCTCGTCTAGCGACGCAAAGTCGGCCCTTGAACCCTACATCATCGTCGGCGAGAACTCCCAACCGCTCAACACCCAACACTCGGCCATAACCCGCAAGTTCTACTCGCGACTGCCTCCCCCGATCTCCATTACCGACTACCTCCTGCGCATCCACCAATACTGCCCCATGTCCACGGCCGTCTACCTCGCAGCTTCTCTATACATCCACCGCCTGGCTATTATCGAGCGCGCCATCGTCGTCACCAAGCGCAATGCGCATCGCCTACTTTTGGCAGGCATACGAGTCGCCATGAAAGCCTTGGAAGATCTGAGCTATCCGCACTCCAAGTTTGCCAAAGTAGGCGGAGTTAGCGAGACAGAGCTGGCGAGGTTAGAGATCAGTTTCTGCTTCCTGGTCGGGTTTGAGCTGAGAGTGGACGAGGAGGCGCTGAGAGGCCAGTGGGAGATGTTAAAATCTGGTGTCGAGGCGTGGGAAGGGGTGGAGCACGACTTTTATGGGAAACGAGAGGTGATTACATTGAGGAATCCGC
Organism: Neurospora crassa OR74A; assembly: GCF_000182925.2. NCBI lineage: Eukaryota > Fungi > Ascomycota > Sordariomycetes > Sordariales > Sordariaceae > Neurospora > Neurospora crassa. The sequence goes on along the minus strand of NC_026503.1, from coordinate 5,196,663 downwards.
CCCCGGGGAGGGAGGGGATGCAGGCGGAAGCTGCCGCCGAGGCGTGAGAGGGCCGGAGAGGGTGGATGGAAGGGGGTCTATTTGGGTAGTGGCATCGAAAAAATAATCTTGACGTTTTTTTCGGGCGTAATATCAGGAGTGGGAAAGTCAAGCCCTGGTGTTCGAAGCGGCATCCTTGCCAGCACAGGAGGACATCTAACCCCATGTCGTACACGAGCAAGGGCAAAGAGCAAACCGAATGGCTTGCTTGAGCCAGGATGGGTGTTACAACACTTGAACGGTTGATATTTTGCCTTTTATCTTTTTATCTTCTTTGCTTTTTGGGAGCATATCTTTAGCATGGTCTTGCGAAGGTGGCCAGCTACAAGTCAGCGTATGGGGGTGGTGCCCGACTGACTGCCTACCTGCCTGCCTTTCCCTGGAGTGATACCCTATCCCTATAAATATGAAGTATCATTTCTTCTTTCCGGTTCCAACCCCCTTCAATGAACACCACATCGTTGCACCTGCTCATTACACAATCGATTATGGTTCTTTTTACCTTGATCTAGACCTGGTTCAGGCTGGGTTACTCCAGAGCAACCCCAAAGAGGCATGTCGTCTTGTCAGATATCGCTCGCTTATCGCCGGCATTTGGCTGTCTTCCGTCTGACCAAAACAACTCCCAACATCACAAACTTTTTACCAACACAGCCAGGATGAACATCAGGACTTGCAAACTGGCTCGTCAATGCGGTTTTGCAAATTTCATGACTGTTCCTTTTCTAGCTATCGATATCCAACTCCATTACTCCTCTAAGATCCCTTTTCCCCTTTAACATTCAAACCATCACCTCGAATCTCCCTGTTTTCCCCACCATCTACACTAAGGGTAGCGGTAAGTATTGACCAATTTGCTCGCCGACATTATGGGCAAAGTCCCGCGACCAAATTAATTCAGTTCTCACCCGCAACCATCTTAACATATCTCTCCAACACACCATTCCTGCCCATCTTATCCATAACCGTCTTGCTCGTAATCGCCTCCGTCTTGTTGGCGAACATGGTGCTATTAGCCATCATACCCCGCTGACGCAGCACACTCTTCATCGTCTTGTTCTGCACCTGCTCGGCAGCAGCCATCTCGGCGCGCTTCGCCATCTGCTGGATGCCCGAAAGCATGTCGTCGCCGAGCATCTTGATTTTGCGGCCCGTCATGACATTGTCAGCGGCAGTGGCGGTGGCGTTCATGAGATCCTGATACGAAGCCAAAGCGTCATTGAGAGCCTGGAGGGACGCAACTAGGTCCGTGCCATCAGTGGTGGTGGTGGCGGTGGGGTCGACGACGGAGGTGGTCGAGTTGCTGAAGAGGGTGGTAGTGTTGCCCAGGTAAGGGTCCACGAAGATTTGGGGAGTTCCCGTGCTCAATGGCATGGGCACAACAACAGAGTTAGGGAGTTGTTGCGCGTAGCGAATAGCGGCGTCGATCATCGCTTGCGCTTGTGCATCACTGACGAAGGCGTCGTCGACGGAAAGAGCTCTGTTGTTGTTGGCGTCGGCGTCGGCGTCGAGACGGGTGGTGGTGGTGGCAGTACCGGTCGTCAAAGGGGGGCCCACGCCGGTAAGGCTGGAAATGGCGGCGTCGACGAGGTCATCATCGTCGTCATTGTCTTCTGAAATGGACTGGACGCCTTGGATGCCGGTGAAATCGTTTTGCTCCATGGGGAAGGTGGGCGTCACGGCGGGGACGCGGTAGATGTCGTAGGGGTCAGCGGCCGCGAGGGCGTCGGCGGAGGATGAAGACGTGGTGGTGTCCTCGATGGGCTCCTCGCCGGTGATGCCGGGGAGGACGTCGCTGATGATGGCGTCGGTGGAGGCGGTGTCATCGGCCTGGCGCTTGTGGGCGGGAGCGGCCACGGAGAGCGAAGCAAAGGTGGCGACGAGGGTGGTGGAGAACTTCATCTTGACGGCTGGGGAGGGTTGGGCTTGGCCGGTGAGGGGATGAAAATGAAGATGATGATAAGGCGGTGCTTGAAGGAAGGTAAGGACAGATTCAACGGTGGTATTTATCTCCGTCGTCCAAGAACTACTGGCCAAAGCGCTCATCACAAGTCAATGGCAGCATTGCCCAACGACGGTCACAACAAAAACAACTCTTATCACGGACAGCATTCCTTCGCTTGAGGATCGACAGCAGTGGTTTCAATAGCCATTGGGGACACAAATGCAGGAACCTGTCTACGGGGAATGAGAGTGAATCACTGGGACCAACTGCGTTATCATTCTATCAAACGCTGGCTCCGAGGACAGGCCATGACATTTCTTTGCACCAGGGAAGAATTGTTGTGGTATTTACAATGGTGGTGGTGATGGACTGTGGAATGTACGGTGACTGCCAGAAGACATACCGTAGAGAATTGGATGTGCGATACTGGTATGGGCTAAGGTGAGCATGTGAGACATCAACAACGACGTTCGGCTTATTCACGCTCTCCAGTGCAAAAGTGTGGGAATCTGGCAGATTGCAAAGTTGACGTGGATTGAAAGTCGTTCTTTCATGGTTTCTACTCACCTCTACGCAGTACACAAAACAGATCGCGAACGGATAGCGTACCCCGACGTTCCGGGCATGTCACGCTCAGCTTTTAACATAAGGAACCCCCGCGACCGAGACATTTTCTAGTATGAGAGTTTATGTTTTTCCTGATCATGAAGCATTTTCCGAAAAGCAGATTTTTTGTACTAGATCTTGTTGGATAACATGAACCTGTTCACACTGCTGCTTCCGAGGTGCGACGTAGTTCATGATTCATTCCCAGAATATCTCCTCTGAGGTTTCGGAACAAATCAAGCTGTGCTACAGCCTACGGGTCGGAGGTCTCGTGTTATCCTCAACGGACTGTTTTTAGCTTAGAAACACGCACATATTACCCCGTTTATCTCCGGGTACGTGATGTCAACAGTGTTTTTCGAAAGGTCTTTTCGGTGATAGGTTCGGCTGAGTGATGGGGCAGGTATGGCCGTCGGGACCGCTGGTTCGTGGCATCTCAACGTCGAATTCAAGGTAGACAGAGGTGCTTGCTCCTGCCGTGACTGCATCCCAGCAGCCTCTTGTGAAGAAAGCATAAAGGCAAGGACATCTGGTGATGAACGTTATAACCGACGGTACATCAACCGCCAGATTTGGACAACTGTTGAAGTACTCACTGTGTCTGTCGTCAGTATTCCGCGTCCTTCAGGAGATTTCTTCCACCCTAAGAACCTTAGCAGGCAACCTCTGCCTGTCCTACTCCTATTGACTTAATCTAGAGCCGGTCTACCCACCTCAAATTCTTCAGTCAGTTACGATGTCGACCCTTGCTTCCTTCTTTTTGCTCCTTGTCCTCAGCCTGGTCACGACCTGCTCCGCCATGCCTGGTGCCTCTAACTCTACTGGCTTGAACAACTACACCATGTCCCTTGGTCAACTCTCAGCGCAACAAGCTCTCTGCAGCTGTGACGACACTCCATGCCCAGAGAAGAACACCGTCTGCATGAACGGGTATGCTCCTCCCTCGCCCCATCCTTCAGTCCATCCCAATAATTGACAGCCTACCTATCCCAAACAGAGCTTGCACCTGCATCCACCATGAAGGCTGCCGCGCCAATTCTGACTGCAATCAATACCATGTCCATTGCCCCAAGGGCCAGTCCATGATGTGCCAGCAGATGGACCCCTTTTGGCGGAATAACGTTTGCATCTGCGTGAAGAAGCCAGAGGGAGAATGTAACTGTGATCATACAGCTTGTGACTGGGGTCAGACCAAGTGCGACGATGACGGGTGTGTCTCCTTTTTTTTTTCACCCCTTTGCTCGATAGAAGGTAGAGGTATCTGCGTGAGCTGACATGAAGGGAATTCGAAAGGAAATGCCACTGCCACCCCATTACAGGCTGCGCGCCCGCCATTGCCCAGAACAAACGAGTTGACTGCAGGAAAGTGTTGACGCACTGCCCGTATGCCACGACGCCCTATTGCACGCTAGATAATGAGGTCGAATTTCCGGATGGTCAGTGTATCTGCCAACCGACGATGTGCGATTGCTCGAGGGTGTCGTGTCCTGACGATGGGTATTTGCAGTGTAAAGAGCCCGGGAAATGTAAATGTTGGACTTGAAGAAGAAGGACTGTCATGTTCTGGTGCAGTTACTACACTATCAAAACTCGGCGGAGGTTTAACAGGGACCAGATAATGTCGCATCTTAGTGGGATGGAGGGGCAGCCCGCACTGGCCACCTCTTGCCATGTCTTTGGTTCCATCCGTTCGCTCGTGTGGATGTTCCACTCTTCCAAATACAACAACAATCGATGTGAATCAACCCGTCTTTCGCATTCCACCAGACCAAGCTCTCGCGTGATCTCAGTCGCGTCCCCCATTCTCCTGAAGTCCACATCATGTCTATCCGTGTAGTACTCGATCTACCGAAATGCGGACGCAGGCGGGCTTCCCGTTGCTCTCGGCGGAGGGCCGAGTCAAGTCGCTAACAGAACCACAGCGAATTCACCAATAATCCCTTCATTGCTCGACAAGTCCATCTCTTCCCCGATGCCGCCCAACGCCAAGCGACCGGTCAGCGAGCCCAAGAGCAGCGTGCTAGCCTGGTCCTTGATCCCATCTCAAGGCGATAAAGACATCACCGACACGAGACCATGTTGTGATGGGAGTATGCAGCACCAATGCAGCCCCTCTGCGCCGCCATTGGAGTGGGTGTAGCGCTCGTTTGCGTCATTGGCCGACGACGGCAGCAACACCACGCAGCACGTATCGAAGCATATCAAGACTGAAGATACCAGGCTGCGGCACGTCACCAGGAGGGGTCCGGGGTGCTTGGTTCGTTCGCCAGTCACCGTGTACAGGCCGAGATATGCTGTGATGACGGCTACACAGCTGGAGCAGCAGAGAGGTCACCGAAGATCGCTCGCTATGGTAGACTGTGAAGTGCAAACTCCAGTCAGCACCCCAGGGAGGCCTACCAACACATCATTCTCCCAGAGCCTCGGACCACCAGAGCCAGCCGGTCTCTGCGAGCTACCAAGTTACCTACAAGCACAAGCGTCCCGTCCCGCCACGTCTTGACACCAAGAGGGTCCTACGCCATATCATGCTTTAGCTGTCCCACCTGTCCCGCTCTTCGGCACCTGGGCACACAGCTGGGCTAACACTAGTTTCCACCACTCCGGACACTTCCAGCCCGAGTCCCGACTGCCAGGTTCGGAAGCAGAGGGTCTACACCCTCAACCTGGCTGCTCCAGTCATGTGGCACAGACCATATGATCCCATGCAGGACACCTTGTCTCACCTTGATAGAGTTAGCGGGTCACGATGCGTGGTAGGTCAACATCATGCGGCACCACTGAATAGCAAGATGATAGGAGTGATGGAGGACCTTAGTCCTAGCCTTTCAGTTTGTTTCAGAGCCGGCAGCTCTACAATGGTGGACGTGGGAAGCAGTAGAGCAGGTTGAGACCTGCTGGGTTGGTTGATATAGTCCGACCTGTCTCACTTTTCGAACTGAGATCCGACAACGTTCTCAAGTTTCTGAGGGACAGACGAGCCTCAAGAATACCGCCAGGCAACATGGAGATCCTCGCCATCCTCAAATCCCGCAAAAGCAATTTGCTTCCTCGCCTCACCCAATCTTTCTCCCGATCAGTACACATAGCGACAGCCACTCTGTCCCTCTTCACCGAGCACGATACCAACCAAACCCCAGCCTTCGACTCCGCTCCCACTACCATAACCCCTCAAAATCACCAGCTTCGCTCCCGCGACAGCGCCCCTCTCTCCTCCACCGCCCTCCTCGGCGCAATCCTCGGATCGATCTGCGGCGTCATCTTCCTCGTCATCTGCTGCTTCTTTTACATCCGATTCCGCGCCTGGAGTGATGCTACGATGACGGCTAGTAGTAGGCAAAAGCGATCGAGAAGGGCTCACTATTACCACGATTCATTCTCGTCGAGCAGCACGAGTGATAGTTCGACGAGTGCGAACTCTAGGCCGATACCGAGGGATGTTGAGATGGGAGAGGCGGGGTGGCCTGGAGCTGGAGTAGCAGGAGGTGCTCAGAGAGGGTATGGCTATGGGCAGAGGAATATGTATGGGCAGGCTCAGACACAAGCGCAGAGTGGGTATGGGGTTGGCTTCGAAGGAGGAGCGACAGGAGGGAATGTAGGCTTCGGAAATGTTGCGACGGGGTACGGACCGGGTGTGGCGCAGGCGCCGAGGGTGCCGCCTGTTGCAACGACGAAGTGGTCTCCTCATGTGTTCAGGCAGGGGAACATGTGAGAAGAAGGGGGAAAAAACGCCAAGGCTGGATTGGGATTTCCTCGATGGACGCGGATGGTTCAGATCAAACGCCATGTTTTTGTCCTTGCTGGGCAGACCGGCAGCTCACACGTCGTTAACGTTTGAAGGTATGTTGTTTGCCCTCACAAAAGCGATTTCAAACAAGAGCTGACCATTGGATACCGGCTACCGGGAGCAAGATATCGATCTACATACCAAAAGTGGATGCTTTTGTTGCTTCTGCGTCTTCAAGTTTTCGCACGTGCGCTCTTGTACTTCATGACCCGACTGCACGAGAAAAGGGGCCATTGTGGAATTTTTGCTATTCCCGAGTTCTCGTCACTTTCCTTCTGCTCAGTAGCAGGCCATTAATTATGCGCTGTAGCCTTCTACACGCGATCCACCAACTTGCATTTATCGTTCCGAAGTTCCACCATCAAAGGATGGCGGATAAGCATGAAAGTTCGGAGTTTGATTGCTGGATCACGATTACCACGAGGAAAACCTGACCACCAACCCTCGGCTTGAACCCCATAACCGCCCGGTATTTGTCTCGGGCTGTTGACCCCCCACCCATCCAATGCGCGGATACAGTAGTGTAGTGCATGATGACATTGTGGATCGGCTTTTCTTTTTCCTCTCCCGCCGCACTGGCGCCTCGGCGAGACGGGATCTAACAGATGAAGAAGAAGAAAAGAAGAAAGTTTCGTGGGCTGTCCAACTGCAGGGTTGGTTGGGGAAGAAGAACAGAGAAAAGGGCTATGGTAAAGTGAACACTACCATGCCCCCCTGAGTCCTTGTTCTCAGCTCGTCGCAGCCAGTCAGTCGCAAATCCTATACCCAATCGGGTCTCGCGCTCCCGAACTGGGTCCAGTTCCATTGGATCTGTAAGAGATATGCTTTTCCGCATCGGGGGATAGCGGGTGGAAGCTGTGTAGATCTTTACAGAGAGGGGCACCTTGGGGGCGAAGTATTGGTGAGAGGTACGAGATGTTGAGTGTTTAGTATCATGATTTTTTTGGAATCTCGAGGTGAAAGATGAGTATCTCTCAAGTCAGCGGCCTCCTGTACGACTTCGGGTAAGGTAACTTGGGTAGCTCCCGTCTGACAACCGGTCGTTTTCTGTCGTTGTTAACAATGTCTGTCCTCCACTCACAGTTTACTCCGCCTATCCCACGATGTTTTGTGATTGGATCAACACCCCAGAAGCCCGAAAAGACTGGCCTCAGGGTTGTTCAGATACCTGGGTGACCCCGGTGGCGGACCATTGTTCGACGCTGCCGACCACCACTAAGATCCCAAGGGTTCACGACAGCTGGGACAGGCTTGTTTTCTCTCCCGTCCTCCGTTCTTTTTTCCATCCATACCGAGCTGTGCAAGTTTCACTTCCCCAGTTCGCGGAGTTTGTTCCTGGCATTAGCTCAAAGTTCAATTTTCTCGGTCTATTTGCGCATCATTCACCATCAGCAGCTGTTTTCCAAGGTTGCGCGCGGCGCCTGAGTGCGCATCCATAATATGACCTGAGCCGAGTGCGCCTTCACCAGTCAGTTGTGTGTGTGCTGGGTCGGGTCTCCAGCTCTAGCAGGAAAACACGCAGACAGACAGACAACCACAAGCCCGCGATGGAGTGGTTGTCCGAGTTCCACACCCACTTGTGGAAAAGGGCAGCGGAAGAGTTGAACAAGAATATCAAACTCATAGTAAGTCCTGTTGTCTTTCTTTTCGTCGTCTGTCTTTCCCGCACGTTCATCCCGCTCGTCGACGCCGCCCGGGCCGCTGCCGGCTCTCGATCCGTCCCTTCGCTTGCGCTTCTCGTTTCTCTTTCCCACCCACGCGTTCATCTCGTCTCATCTTCACCTTGACAAACAACCCATTCCCAAGTCAACAAGCATCACTAACTTAAATGCCTCTCATCACCACAACAGAACGAAAGCGATGACCCCAGAATCGGCTCCGGCCGCGATGGCGCATCCGGCGGCACCCTCTCCCATTCATCCGGCGACAACAAGGACCCAGCGTCATTGAGCGCCCTCGGCAGCACCTTTGTGCCCGTTCTCGTCTATGCGGCCATTTGTCTGCTCATCTTCTTCACGTTTCGGCGAATTAGTACAAGGACATATGCGCCTAGAACTATTGCACAGTTGCGCGAACCAGAGTATGTCTTCCCATCAAACGTCAGTTGTGCCAAACGTGTGCAACGACCCGTGTGACTCGGTAGATTGCAAACTGATTGCACTGTACACCTGGAACTAGTAGTAGTGTTAGGGGCTAACGACGTCTTGTGTGATGCAGGCATCCAGCTCAGACGCTGCCAAATGGGTGGATCGACTGGGTTAAGCCATTTTGGAAGATTGACGACGATTATATCCTGAACAATTGCTCGTTGGATGGGTACTTGTTCCTTAGGTTTCTGAAGATCTTGTCGGTCATTTGCTTTGCTGGCTTGGCTATCTCGTGGCCGATCTTGCTGCCGATCAATGCGACCGGGGGGAATTTGCAGAGGCAGCTGGATAAGTTGACAATGGGCAATATCAAGCTGCCGAGCAAGTACTACGCACATGTGGTGGTCGCTTGGTTGTTTTTTGGTTAGTGGCTGTGGTCGTCCCTCTCTCGCTATCATGTGTTATTGGGCTGTTGGCTTATGATTGATCACAGGTTTTGTGCTGTTCATGGTCTGCCGAGAATGCATCTACTACATCAACTTACGCCAGGCATACCTGCTCTCGCCAAACATGAGCAACCGATTATCAGCTAGGACGGTGCTATTCACGTGTATCCCGAAGCCGTATCTGGACGAGGCGAAGCTACGAAAGCTGTTTGGCGACTCAGTGAAGAACATTTGGATCCCCAAGAACACCAACTATCTCCGCGGCCTAGTGGAGGACAGAGACGACGTGGCGGAACGGTTGGAAAAGGCGGAAATCGAACTCATCAAAAAGGCAAACACGGTTAGGATGAAAAACATCAGGGAAGGAAAGGGCGCGCCACCGTTTGCAGGCGAACCTGCTATCGACGACCTTCAATCTTCAAAGACATCATCCTCTTCCTTGCACGAATCGAACGAATCGACCCAAGATGGCGACCTGGAGAAAGGGACCGAACCCAATCCAGTTCGAATCCGCGAACGACGAACGGAAGCGCCTCCTATCCCTGTTGACGAAATTGAAACCCCAGCCCTACCCGGTGACGATCCCGGTGCCCCCAAAAAGTCCAAGGACGATGACCTTGGTCCCGAGTACCAACATCCTTATGGCTACCCTGCTTCCCTCCCGGACGTCCGCGGCTCCGTAGCCGCCCTTTTCGTCCGCGCCAACGACCGCCCCCATCACCGACCTCTGCACAACTTTGGCCGGCGTGTCGACACCATCCGCTGGACACGAGCCCGTTTGAAGGTCCTCAACCGCGACATCTGGAAACTCCGCCGCAAGTTCCGCGCAGGAGATGGCCAACCCCTTTCCTCCGCCTTTGTCGAATTCGATTCCCAAGCCTCTGCCGAAGCCGCCTACCAAATTTTATCCCACCATCAACCGATGCACATGTCGCCACGTTACATCGGTGTCCGACCCGAACAAGTCATCTGGTCTTCGCTCAGGATCCGCTGGTGGGAACAGATCATGCGGCAGTTCCTCATGCTCGCCCTCGTCGTGGTCGCCATCATCTTCTGGTCCATCCCCTCCGCCGCCGTCGGTATCATCAGCAACATCGACTTTTTGTCTGAAAAAGTCCCCTTTCTGTTTTGGATCCCCTTGCTTCCCAAGGTCATTCTGGGCGTCATCAAGGGCTTGTTACCCGCTGTGGCGTTGAGTATGTTGATGGCTATTGTCCCCGCCGGACTGAGAGTCTGCGCCAGGGTCGCCGGGTGTCCGTCCCACGCGCTGGTCGAACTCTATTGCCAGAGCGCGTACTTTGCTTTTCAGGTAATTCAGGTGTTTCTTGTCACCACCATTACGAGCGCGGCGTCGGCAGCAATTATAGATGTCATTAAGCAGCCAATGTCAGCGCCGAATTTGTTGGCGCAGAACTTGCCCAAGGCTAGCAACTTTTACCTGTCGTATATCTTGGTGCAGTGTCTGGGTGCGGGCGCAGGCAAGTTGGCGAATGTGAGTGATCTTCTCCGGCATTACGTGGCGACCAGTTTCATGGTTGATCCAAGGAAGGCATATCACAGGTGGAGGAAGTTGACGCCAATTCATTGGGGGGCGGTGTATCCGCGGTTCACCAACATGGGGGTTATTGCCCTGGCATATTCGTGCATCAGCCCGCTGATCCTGGTGTTTGCTGGGTTTGGGATGTTGTTCGTCGGCCTGGTTTACCGGTATAATCTCATCTACATCCATGACGACTCGGAGCTGGACACAAAGGGACTTCTTTACCCCCGCGCGCTTCTCCATCTCATGGTCGGACTCTACATTGCCGAGATCTGCCTCATCGGCCTGTTTGCGCTTAAAAAAGCCTTTGGTCCTATGCTCCTCATGATCCTCTTCTTCGGCTTCTGCGCCATCACACACTACTCCCTCAGCTCAGCTCTTTCTCCTCTCCTCGCTAGCTTACCTCAGACCCTCGCCCTAGAAAAACAGCACGGCCAAATCGCCGAAGACGGCGACGGCGATGATCACGACATCAACCCTGTATCCCGACCCACCCCCTCCGACCCTACTTCTGCGCAGGGCGGCGGCGGTCTAGCAGCTGACTACTACAACGACACCTCCATTTCAACCCCAGGGGCAGACATCCCCGCCGAAGTCATCGGCGGTTCCGCAGCTGACTACTACGCCTCCATCTCATTCGACTATTCTGACCCCTCCACCGACGACCCCGAGCCTCCCGGTCTCTACGACGACGACTTCGACTCCGACGGTCCCCAAAGCCAGCGCATGCGCGGCCTAGAAGGATCCTCCTCCATCCGGCATTCCATCACCGAATTCGCCAAAACAACCCTAAAATCTCAACTATCGAACCTCAAAGCCTCCGCCAACGGCACGGGCCCCCCAGGCCGACTATCACCATTCACCCGCTTCCTGTATCGCATCCACCGCTTCCTTACTCCCGATCCCAGCATTCAAAACCCGAACTTGATTCAACGATGGCTGCACCCTTCAGTGTATGCCGATTTCCGGACACTTGCAAAGAAAGTGGGGAATGGACCTGGTCCAGATGGCTGGGAGTTGCCGAAGGGGTACGAGAATAAGAGGGGGTATTACCCGCCTGAGATGTGGAAGCCGGCGCCGCGGTTGTGGATACCTCGCGACACTGGGAGGGTGAGTAGGCAGGAGGTGAGGCATAATAGGGATGCGGGGGTTTGGTGTACGGATGTGGGGTGCTGGTTGGATGATGGGGTTGGGGAGGCGCCGTGGGATGATGGCAAGGACAAGAGGGGAAGTAGTGAGGATTCCGAGAAGGGAGTGGAAGGCGAGAATATGAGGGGGACGGAAGCAGAGCCGGAGTCGAAAGAGGGAAAGGCGATGGATTTGGAGGATGGGAAGAAAGTCAACAGAAAGGGAATATGGAAGGGGGTAGGGAAGGAGGCAAAGAAGGCCACGGGGAGAGTCAAGCCGGGGCGGGTGAGGGTAAGGTTCAATGTGGAGGAGGGCCCGATGGGCGAAGAGAGGTGGTTGTTCTGAGCATCTGACGAAATGGAACATCACTATGCGATTAATGACTTGCACTTGGAATAATGAGAAGGCGGCTTGACCTTGGATACCTCTATTACATATACCAGCTGTTCATACCTACCCTAATGGGCTTGGTAAAGGGCGTTATACTGTTAGCGATGAGTACATAGGGATGTTAATACGTAAATCATGTGAACTTTTTCCTACCTATGATCAATATGAAAGCATTTGGTCCGGAAATGATAGGTACATTATCCCGCCAGTTTAGGAGACAACGCTGAAGTCACTTCGAGACTGGACCCGAGTTCAACGTAACGTTAAGTCCACATCTCCATCCGGAAGTAATCCAGGTACTTTGGTCACGAAGTTCAGGTTTATAAACGCCATCTGACTCTTTGTAGAGGTATGTATCAGTTCCATCTCTCCTCATCAACACCTACTAGGTACGTAGGTACTACACCTTGATCCCGGAATAATCATCAACTACCTCTATTAGGTGCACACACTCATGACACTGACCTCAACCCTTTTCGTCTTTTGCAGTGGACTGATCGGAAAGCATGCCTGTCACTCAGGTAGGTAGGTACGCATCGATGCAGGACGAACACCTGGAAAGACATACTCGATCCTGTCGCTGTAGGATTGACTCTATCTCTACAAATCGGTTCTTCTCTCAGCAGCCTGCTCTACCTACGCTTCTATCTATCAATCGAGAGGCAGAAACCTTAAAAAGCCCCTTGGGACAAACGAGATCTTTGATATCCCCTACCTTTCCAAGTTCCAACAAGAGGTGTTGACAATAGATGAAGTCAAATCCATAGGACCTCCTATTGCGCAACTGGTAGGTACGCAATTGCACTTGAGCTCTCGAGCTACTAATCGGTGCTGTCCGACGGCTGATCGCATACAACTCCCATCCCCTTGTTGCCTGGTGTATTATATGTGCCAGTGTAGGTCTAGACGGATCGAGTAGGTAAACAAAGTGATGTAAAATTTTCAATAATGCGTTACATGTATCTTACCTCTATGTTTACAGGTATCCATTTTCTATAGCCAGAAAACGCTAGAACGTGTGAAGATACTGTGCTCTTTGTGACCGTTAACTACCTTACCTAGGTATCTAGGTTGGTTCTCCGGAACCGCTGTGTTGAAGTAGACACCCGTCTGGCCAGATAAGACTTGATATCATGGTGTGCCATTGCACGGCGACACCAATACACGCGCTGGGCGTCGTCAGGGTCTTATGTTGACGATCTTTGACTCCGCATTCTCTCGCAGATCGTTCAACAACAGGCAACGAACGGGGAGAGGATACCTTATGGGATAGAACATGAAAAGTGTCATCTCTGATGAAATGATTGACAAGCCCCTTGTCCTCGTCCCTGTGCTCTGCCCCGGTCTGGATCCTTGTTGGACGTCTGGTAGATGTAAGTGGTGTAAGAGGTGCAGCAGACCGGCATGGTGGTTGTGACGCATTGTGCAATAAGAGATGGAAGGGCCTGTGGACAATCAATTGCAGTACAGCTTATGCAAGTCCAGGCGGAGATGGTTCCATGTGGGACAAGAAGAGAAGAATGAGAAGAACGAGACTGTGCCGAGACGGGGGAGGATTCCCGTGATGCTCTCTTCCCTGTTGAAGATTGATCGATGTTCACAGTTGCACACCATCATACCGTCACCAACGCTTGCACTCACCCATACCCGCCAACGTCTGGCAATGTGTAACCCGATTCGATGTCTGGACCACACAGCCAAGAAGCCTAGAGGTACCTAGTAAACCCTTTCTGCATCAAACTAAAAACCTTCTGCCCTCTAAGCCGACCATGCCCGTCCATCATTCTCCGCAAGTGGATAGGGATGCATGTTTTTGCACGTCGTTCTGCGTCGTTGTGCTGTAGCAATGCTGTAGTGCGGCTCGTGTTGGCAAGGGGGCGTCGACCACCAAGCAGATAGTTGCATCATAGGGATACGTAGGAGGGAGGGGCCTAGAATCAACACTGACCTGTTGTGTGTGGTGGTTGATATCTTGGCCCTCAGCGATCGGCACTGCCGGTGGCCGGATCGTCTCTGCGTTCAAGGTTGCTTGCACAGAATGTCCCTGGTAGAGTCAATATGTCTCTAGGGGCTGGGGGTCCCGAAAGCCAATGCAATGGGTTGTGGACTGTGGCTGACGTGCTATGATTTCAGCGAATGGCGATCCTTTTTGCACTACGCTACACCGGTCGACTTGAGGCTCTCATCGAGATCATTTCAGAGCCTCAAGATCTCCGCTTTTGTCATTGTCATTTGGCTTTTATGGGGACGAACGTGTATGGTGTCTGTGATTTGCATGGTGGCTGATATTCTGCAGAGAAATATTCGAAGATTGCCGTTGCTGACGTTAACTCACGTCCATTCACGTTAGACGACAGTTTTGGCGTTTGTCAAAATTACGTTTGAGATGCTGGAGATGGTAGGGAATGTTAGAAGCTGAAGAAGGTTCTGACATCAGTTTTTGATGGTTTGAGATGGTGTAGACCTAGAAGTAGAGGTAGTCATTCAGCCTGGACTACAGGCCAGCTTGAACACAGTTAAAGACGGAAAACTGTATACATTGCAGGACAGAGAGAGCCTCAACTATTGGTTCAAACGGTGGCAGACTGTGTACATCAGGGCATTTACTTCTGCAAGTTGATGATTGATCTTCAATACATCCGTTTTATGCAGTCGTTGAAGGAAACGACGGTCGGGAGACGGAATGGACTACATGGGCAGTCTTCAAAATCGGAAATCAACTCAAATGCCTCGATGGAGTTTCTGCTAGAAGCCATCAAATCTCCATGTCAAACGTCCTGGAATCCGAGCAGCTACCCCCTAGTCATAATCGACAAGTCCCCAAGCAAAATTCTCTGCTGTCAAGCGTCTCGATCTATACCCCAGACCTGAATGCTCTACAAATGTGTAGAATGATCCAGTCTGGCATCAGATTTTTGACTCGGTGCCCAGAGGTTGAGGTAGTCATCATCCTGCGATGTCTTCTAATGCTGAAGCACCAACTCCTCACCACTTGAAGCAGTATATCTCAAGATGGTTCAGCTTGTTCAGCCTACATCAGTAGATGTAGAGGCAGGTAGGCATCTGCCGACTTTCAACTTTGAAAGAGCTGGTCCAGAGCTTCGTGCAACCCCCCCAAAAAAAACCTTTAATCTGTTATCACCGGCGTCGATCCTTGCCCGTACGGATAGTTCACCATGTGTGTCGCAAGGGGGTTTAGGACCTGAGCACTATAGCTTGTATAAGTGCCGTGTGGAATGCTCATCAATCAGCATTCAGGACCGCCGCTTGGGAGTCTTTCACGGTTTCGGGCTTGACGTGTCAAATTCGCCACAACACCATGATATAACGAGATTCCTACCCAACTTCAGGTGATGATGGGTGACACAAGTTTGATAGGATGCAAACAAACTTACAATTAGTATAGAGATGCATTGACGGCAAGTGCTCGAGGGCTCTGGTTGCTTCAATGCCTAGGTAGGTATGAAGTCTCCAGACTCTTACCTCATCAACCTACCTAGAGGTAGGCACCTCTACCATCAACCCACCTGGCCGCCCCAGTTCCCTATTTCTCCAGACGTTCAT
The DNA here is from genome assembly GCF_000182925.2 of Neurospora crassa OR74A. Lineage (NCBI taxonomy): Eukaryota > Fungi > Ascomycota > Sordariomycetes > Sordariales > Sordariaceae > Neurospora > Neurospora crassa. Next base: position 5,181,131 of record NC_026503.1, on the reverse strand, counting down.
CACCACTCAACACCGTCGGTCCCAACGGCCTCATAGCCCCCGCCCTTAATTACCTCTACTCTTCCGAGGCTGAAGCCGCTCTGACGCCAAGACCCAATTCGAACCACTCTATCTCTCCATCTCTCCACCACCTCGTCTGCCTCGATTTTCTTCAGCCCGCATGAACCTCCCTCCTTCTCCTCACTCGGAGGAGGACCCCCAAGTCCAAAGATGTCCAAGTGATCAATCACGAGTCCAAGCACGGGTTTAGTAAGAGGATGTGTTGAGATGTCGAAGAAAGCACATGACACAGCCCCGCACCCAGTCAGTCTTCCGGACAAGCAGTTCCACCCCACGTCAGGGACTGATGAGGGGAAAGTCACGAGCCTGGACACTGTTGACCTCACCTGGCGATTGTACCTCTAGCTCAAGGGCCCAAGATCTCGTCCGGGTCCGCGTCCTGCGTCTTGCGGGAACCGCTTCGGTGATGAGGTGCATGATCTGAAGCCCTGATAGACAGACCAAGGGAGATGAGGGTGTGTAGATGGCGGGTTATATGTCTTTTTTGGAGGGAAGTGAGGCGATTGAATGGTTGTCTATCAAATTTCTCCGTTTCGGACCTGAGCTTGCAGATGGATTAGCTGTTGCCGCTCCAAACGAAGTTACATACTTGGAAGCAGCCGGTCTTTTTACGTTATGGTAATACTCGCGGTGGTTGTTTGGATGACAATGGAACCGGAACGGATCGCAAGTCTCACTTCTCTCTTAGTTCCCGGATGTCATCCCAATTTCGTGCCCTCCATTATGGCGGTTAGGTAGGTAGGGTCGGCTCTCAAACTGTTGCACCTGTTGGCGGCGAACTGATTAACTGGACAAGAAGAACTCCTGGCCTCAAAGTGGCACCAGAACCAAACATGTCGTAGGGTGACATCCGCCATCCACCAAATCCTCCACCCAATACACCAACCAAGATGCGTCTTCCACACATATGCTCGTACATAAAAACGTGTGCCTCGAACGTGCAGTGCTTGTGTTTAGGTGTGGCACACCCCGCATTAGCGCCTTCCGGACACAGTAAGATGGTGTGTTGCACGGAGATAACAGAAAAACCACAAATAGTGGGGATTTCAATGTCGAGGGGGTCTGGTTGCCTGTGGCGGCTACCGTGGCTGCTTCCAGTTGTCGCTACGGCTGCTGGTCCAGGTTGATTTAATTCTTCTTGATATAACAGATTTTTGTTGTTGTGAGGCAGGATTGTTGTGAGCATGTGTGGTGTGAGCGGGGCAGACAATGTCCGCTTTGATGATATGATACACGCCGGAACATTGGTGACATCCGGAAGACAGTAGTAAGCATCAAAGGGTTATGTCCGTCCATCAGCGTTACATGAAGGTGTGGTATGAGCCATCAAGGTAGATAAGACCCTCCTACCTACACATGACTTGATCTCCGCTCACTATGCCTCTCGCTAGAGCTCGCGAGTGACGGCGGGAGTGAGGGATGGCACGGTATGAGCCGAATTGGACCTTTTGGTGCTGCTGTATCTGCCATCCCGAATACGGAGACGGGCCAAACACAGGATGAACGAGATGAGATGAGATTGAAGAGATTGGGGGATGGATGGACCGGGACCCTTTGCTGTCCAGTTCAAGAGGCGAGTGCTACCGACTGACGGAAGAAATTGATTGTAGACCTTAGTGGCTGTTCAGCGTTTGGTCTTGTCCGCGCAAGAAAAGGAAGTGTCAAGCAAGGCCAAGAGAGATATTTTGCCGGTGACAGCACAGACGATTCACAACCCCATCGCAGCTTCTGGGGTTCTGGATATTTCCACCCTACGCTACCCCATCAACCTGGCCCTGACCGGCTCATTGAGCATGGTTACACAACTTGACGACCGCAACCCTGTGTAAACCCCCCTCATCCACTTGGCAGCGACCGGTCAAAGGCCATGAACGCAGGTCAGGTAGCAGGAGACCCAGAAGCTGCCAAATTTCCCTCGTCTCCCAAGACCTAGACGACATAAGGCGAATTGCGCCTTGTTCATGCATGGGCAATATAGACTATGGTCCAGACTGCCATACGAAAGAGACCATACGGAGAAGTCGAACGCAAGTTGGCGATGTATTGACTCCAATGATCTGATTTGTGCAAGTTGAGGCCCAGCCAAGCTAAGGCGGCTGAGGTCAATGACGAGTTCAAAGTTCATCTTGGGCCGTTGCAGTGTTGAAGCAAGAACTAAAACCGAGCACTCGCTCGGATCTCCGTGGATGTCATGTCATGTCATGTTATGTCAGTCGGATCGATGGTGGGGAGCGAAGCTGGGCAGGCCACGAGTCGGAATGGCCTCTCATCTTCAGCTTCATCCAGGATGCAATGATCTGGCGCCGGCCGTTCCGAACTCGCTTGCATTTGCAGTCTCGTACATTCCTCCCAAGCGTCTTACCATCGCACATGCAAAAGACGTGGAGTAAAAGACAAGGCTTCCTGGTCATGGTCATCATCATGATCACCATGCGTTTCCGTTGCGGAGCTCGCTACCCGCGGTTGAGGCCAGGGTCAACCAAACCGAAGATCGATATCCATCTTGCAACTGATGCTCTGATGATGAAAACTTTCCGCCTGCTGCAGTTCGAATTTCTTGCATGCCCGCGATGGCTGCTTCATGCCTCTCCTCTTTCTCGCTACTGCAAAAACCATGCTCATGACCACGCCCCATGCTCGCGGTTAGGCAGGCCAGTAAGCCATGTTATGCAGTGATACAGCAGGACTAGCAGCAGCCCAAGCATCAGCCACCAGGTTATCTCTCCGAGCTTCAAATCTAGGCAGCGATTGGTTAGTTCATCTCTTGTCAGTCTCAGAAAGGAAGGAATCTTGTTCAATCTTCGGGTCGTTATCAGTTCAGTTCCATTTCATCCGGACTTTCTTGCTAGGCGTCTTGGGCCATGGGCATAGCATGGCGTTTCGCAATGTGAGATGCGAGATTGCGACCCCTTCTCTCACTGTCAACCTGCCAGTGAAAAAGGAAGCTATGTGATTGATCAGAATCAGAAACAGCGGCTCTCTCGCGAGAAGCGCGGACAGGGAGGGGTAGCTACCAGAACTTCTAGCGAGAGGGGTTCGTTCAACTCCATGTGAGACATAGCTGATAGTGATAGCAACTGCGAGTCATGACGCTTCTTGTGAGCCGAACTCGGATAGCCGTACGAGGTTCTAGAAATGGTGACTGCTGTTGGTGATGCTGGTGATTGTGAGTCAAGGACTTGCCGGAGTGTAACATGAAGAAATTGATACATATCAAATTCCATGCCAAGCCGGCGATTGATGTGCAGGCAGGGCAGTGGAGGTGGGACGCCATGCCCTGGCTTGCGATAGCGCCCACTAAGTCTATAACAACATGCCCTATCTAGCGGCCGTCATGCCCTGTAACTCGTCGATTTCAGGAGCATGGCCACACGCCCAAGACGCTGGATGGAAGCGACGGAAGCGAAGGGACCTAGAGGTGTATTCGTCACAGCGGGTCAAGGGTGGCGTGATGGTGTCGCCTTACAAGCCTGGGCTTGAGCCTTGAAGAGCTTCCCTCTGGATCTACACTGCTACAGTATTATCAGCGGTATCGTAGACGGAAGTCCAATCTCTTTGTACACATGCCTCTGCTGCAGATGGTAAAATGGGACGTGGACTTCCTGAACGGATCTCGAAACGGTCATTGTTCGGTTCACTCCTCCACCACCAGGAAATGTCAAACTTGGGGAGTACCATAGATTTCCTAACATACCATGTCCTTGTAGGCGGTTTCAGTAGTCAATAAACGGCCAGTTGACGTGTCTCATACAATCCACCAAGAAGGGTCCTCTGTTATCGACCATTGGCCATTTCAGAGGTTGTTCTTACATACTTCGCAGTACGAAGTGGGTTGGCGCCCAACTGCTGGGTCCAAAAGAGAAAAGAACAAGAGCCTCTCAAGGGGGTACATAACAAAAGCGCCCCAACGGCAGGCTCCATTGATTCTCTGGGCTCCAGACCAACGGAGACTCTAGCATCGGGCCGTGCGGGGTCCCTCTGGATATTCCAGACCGGACCCCTTTGGACCTTACCCGGCCGAAGTTGCGTCCCAAGTGGACCTGCAAGTTAGCGCAAAACAGCTTCATGTCGCTAAGTGATCCGTTCTCCGTTGTTGGTAACCAAACGGTCCCATCCCCGGTAGTGGTGATAGAAGTTATGGTGGTGGTCTTGAAATCTGCCTCCGTTGACTGGCGTAGCGCCGGAGTTTGGTGAAGAACTATTTCCTCTTGGCAAGACATGGCCTCAAAACGTTGCGTTGGGAATGGGCGAAAAGAAGGCAACCATCCATTCATTTGGATGGACGGTCGAGTAACTTTTCTTGACCAAGCCGCCACCGATGCCGCCAACGACCCTTACCTCCTGCCTAAAGGACTGACGTGCAGCACTTGTCAAAATAAAAAAAAATAAAAAAAAGGTCTTTACTCACAATCTGTCGACAAGCGCTGACGGGAATAGGGGGTTACTGTAATGCCCTTGTACATGACCCCCAACAGGAAGGGAGTGGGTGGCATCCTCCATTGCGATTCGTCCAAGACGAGCGAGTTTGACATGTCGCGGGCAATTGGTAGCGTCCGTCTTTTGGTGATGGCGGTGGTGGTGTTTATAGTGGGGCGCACAATGTTGCAATGTTGCAACGCCGCGTACGGGTCCGACACCCATAACCGCAAGCACTGCAAAGGCGACTACACTCTGGAGTCTGGACTTGGAACTTTGGAGAAATGACTGATGAACGGACAGTCAGTGCGTGACGGAAAAATAAGGGGAACGGCGGCGACCAAGGCATCGGATACCGCATCCTGAAAGCTGAAAACGACCCTTGACCGAGCGATAGCGGCAAGCGGTGTGCCGTCGACGCCGTCGTCGGAAAGAGACATGACGGTCTTGAGCGTGAGATAAGGCAAGTTTCCATCACCTTGGAAATCCACGACCAACCCCGTGCCCCCTGAGGATAAAGCGGGTCAAGATGCAGAGAGGCGCGTGGTGAGCGTTTTCGTCAACGAACTCGAATCACATCATTATCGACCCAGATGAACAGGGTCGGAATTCTTGAAACTGACCGTCGACCCATCGAAAAGGGGCAGGCAAAACTGTAGATCGCAAGCAACCGCTGCAGGACAACCTGGAAGAAACTGGGGGCAAGATGGGTCAGGTAAACACCAGTCAGCAGCAACTATCTTCCCCAGATTTCTGCTTGCTGACCTTTCGTACGGCGACTGGAGGTGGGCTGGCGGCGAGAGAGAAACCTGTTTCCATCCTTGACCCTGATCTTTTTCTGGACGACCTGATGCACAGAGGGTCCCGCATTGTCCATCCATGTCGAGTGTTTCCTGTGCCATCCATTAATGGCTTGTGTTTTCCGTGGAGATGAGGTTGGCTGATTACCTACAGCTGTCCCCCTCCACAACCCCACAAACTTGCAACTCCCGTCGTTGACCGATCGTCCCGCCCGACGTAATACTGGCGGCGTCGTGTGTTGTGTGGTGTTGTGTCGTGTTGTATTGTGTGGTATTGTGTTTGAGTGACTCGCTTACGGCACAGACACAGATGTCGTGAGTATGTCGACTCTGTCCACTACTGCTCCAGACTCCAGCTTTGCCAAGTTTGAAGGGGCGTCTCGTCTATCGAGACCTCATATCAGCCTGCGGCCGTGTAACGTTGTGCAGCAGGAGCGAGGAGAGCAGCAGTGGCAGCGAGAGAGTAGCAGTAAAAGCCACTTTGCGGGGCAATCGTAACGCTTCGGTCGTGGAGACTGTTACCCATCTGTCAGATAGTGACGGATAACGCTCTCTCTGTCTTGTTGCCGTGCTGTGGACTGTCACTCAAAAAGGGGGGGGAAGGTGATGGGGGTGGTTTCGAGCGCTTTCTAGCCCAGCTTCGCCAAGTGTTGGTATCCCCCCCTCTTTCTCTGTCTCTCTGGTCCTCGACATCCTTTGCGACACTCAAGATGGGGATGCTAACGGTAACGGCTCGGTCGGTCATTGTTCAAGCCTTCAAAAGGGTCGGGTGCTCTGTCGGGTGTCGGGTGTCGCGTCGTAACCGGTCGGTTGGTTGGTCGTTCGGTCGGTCGGGGTGCGGCGTTCACTTGTTGCGTCGGGTGTGGTTTCCTCATCCGTTGAATTTGGAGGAATTTGGAGGAATTTGGAGGAATCTGGAGGGAGATCTTCCGAAAAGCTCACAATTGTTGCGTGCGGAGATTTCGTCCTGCGGCGACCGGTGAAAGGGTTGAGCCCTTAGCAGTCAGTAGAGGCAAGTATTCCGCTGCGTGTCGGTTGCCTCACCGGTCGTGCTTCCCGCGTTTGAGTGTCCCCGTTTGACCACCACAACACTTAACTGAAGGCAACCACCACCACCATCGCCCGTGACTGCCCGCCGTGCCTTTGGAGTTGGTACTCACTGGCCAAACACCATCGATGGGGAGGGAATAGGTAACGAACATCAATGCACTGCAATCTGATTTCAGTCAGTCAGTGTCAAACTTAGTTGACGAACGAAAGCATTCATGGTACTTCATCGCTGCAGTTGCGACGCCGTATGATGATGACACCACCACTACTTCTACCACCACCACCACCAAATAACATTATCATCACGAAATCAACAATGCCCTCATAGGACCATTGGGGCCTCAGACTTCATGCAAGGCGGCCTTTTGAGCAGTGTTTCTGTCCAGTCCATCCTGTTTGCCTCTCATCGTCCCCATACCCCAGACTTTTCCCCAGAGTGTTCATGCTCGCCTCGTCATCATCATCATCATCATCATCATCCCCATCCATACGCACATCTCCCGCCCCCGGAACTTTCAAGGCTCGGACTGGCTGGACTGAATTGTCGAGGTTCGTTCTCGGTCTCTGCCTCAATCGACTGACTTCGGTTCCTTTAAGGCCACCTACATCACGCTTGGATCTTTTTTTCCATTGCCCAGTGTCATGGCCGCCACCTCATCAGCGATACGCCCTTTTCGAAAGCCATCTGACGTCCCACGAGAATGTCGTGATCCAATAACCCATAGCAACTCATCTGCCATGATCCGTTTTGTGATGCAGTTGGTCCACAGCCGGGTGAGCACTGCCTAGAGTGCTCTTCCTGAGGCGAAAATTTTCTCGAGACACGCGAGCTTGAAGCAAGACTGAAGTGTCATGACGCCGTGGAACCGACTCGCTGAAGGGTAAGCAATGGAGGCCGATGTAACGGGCAGATAATAGACAGACTCGAGGGAGGCAACTCTGGCTGGAACGTAGCAACAACTAAAGTCATGTTGCGCACTTTTGTCCAGCAACTCTGTAAAGACGTCGGAAATGCTAAGTTCAGCGGTGTCGATGGCGACAAATATCCCTTGGAAGAAGGCGTCTTGGGACACTAAACGCCCATCAACTCGTTTACACTGCCACGAGGCATCATGTTGGTGATATACGAAGCCAGTTCCTTCCTCTTTGGGAGAATACGGCGAAGCAAAAGTCGCCGCTCGAAGATCGCTAGCGAGGTGAGATGTCGTACCGCAGGCACCACCAAACGGAACCAGACATGTATACAGTGTGCCGTTCCCAGCAGCTTCATCAAGTTCCTCTACTTCACCACACTAGTACATGTACGGATGCTGGCAACAGGACCGTTCTTCCTCTTCCGTTAAGGTCTACTCTACATCATGGTGGTATCTAACGGTAGGCAGCAGGTGGTCCGTAAGCTCTCTGTGGTTCTCTCATGAACTTCTAGCAATGGACAGAGCGAGGATCGAGTCGCAGTCAGTGGGCGCGTATGCATTGAGCAGGCATACCCAGTCAAACCAAAGCCTCCGACCTGGTGAAGAGGGGAAGAAGAAGAAACACGCATCATGTGTGCTGCCGCCGCTGCCTTCACCCATTTCCCCTATTGAGGCTCCATTTTGAATCCGACGACCGCATGAACTTGCACTCCAAGGGAGAAAGTCACGAGTGAGTTGCCAGCCTGTGAAGTGGTGTGATACTTTTTTACCTTCACCACGGTAATTCACCGCCTTTTGCTTTCCTACCTCTACCTGCTTCAAAACTTTCACCTACCACACCAATATCCGTATCCGGCCTGTGTCGTAAAGGCTGGCTTGACTGGGAGGTAGGGGTAGCTGCGAGCTGGAAGTCGACCAGTCAGCCCGGCTTGCTCTACCTACCTGGCTTGAATGGCCTATGGCGTCTCATTGGATGCTGGGATGAGAAGTTTGCTGAACAGACGAGAGACAGTCGAGAAGCGGCTGGTAGCGAAGAGAGACCAGGACCAGGACAAGCCAGCCAGCCAGCCAGCCAGCCAGCCAGTCAACCAGTCAACCAGGAGCCGAAACCGTCCCATTCCAAATTGAACTGGAAGGTGGCTTCCGGTTGCTCCCATAGGTTGCTAGCAGGATGAAGCAAAAGCGACTTTTGGCCAACAATTGCTCACCTTGTGGTGACACAGTCTGCGGCAATGCTGACCTCCCTTGACCTTGACCGATGTACGTACATAGTTTCAACAGACGCTGTGCCGTCTTTGCAAACGGCGGGCGGCGTGGGAGAGAGCGTGGGAGGACAAGCGTGGGGTTGGGAAGGATTGAGCGTGACCATGGCAATTGGCTCAAACTTGGAACGTTGTCGATATTTTTCCAACATTGGCATATCGTCGTTTAATGTTGGAACGGGCATGGTATTTTTGGACAGTCCGTCCTCCCTGTCAGCATCAAGATCCTTCCCATCCAATGGAACGAGAGTTGGGAAAACCCCACGCCGAACCATTCAACAACTCGACCCAGAGAAGGAGAGAAGCTCGTAGTCGCGGTGATTGCCGTCTTCCGTCTTCCAATGGAATATGTACTTCGTCATATACACTGCCAGCTGCCGTCTCCTCCTTTCTGCTGGACCAGTGAAGATCACCTGGTCTGGAACGCCTGCGAACCTGCACCAAGCCACAACCACCACTTTTTCTCCAACTTTTGATATGCACATTCGATCGAGATTCGCGAGCACAAACCGCGGGGTGACCCCACGCTTTTTTCTATTTCTTCTTCTTTACTGATGCGGGGACGAATTGCATATCAAATGATGTATATCAAATGAGGATCTCATGCGATCATGGTTATGCGGAATTCTCCTCGACATGGAGGTTGCTGGTGTGTAGGTAGGTATCAGTCGATGTTTCCAAGCGGAGTCACACATCCAACTGAAATAACCGATCCAATTGATAAGCGTTGACCTTGAGATAAGGTTTGGCAGTCTGGTTGATAAAAAGCGGGAGATCAACTGGCGAGACGGATCTCCTACACTAAAGACTGAAGTACCTAATGTCGGCAGCTGCCAATCTTGTCGACCTGGGCAGCTTGGCGGCTGGCGGCTGAGAAAGCGAGGTGATCTTGACCGTCAGACTGTCCAGCTATTCACCGTCGCAGCCTGAACGGTAAGACAGTGCTCACAAACTGTACGTATCATTGACGCCGACTCGATCAATGTTCATGTTGACAGCCTTCCCTCGTCGTCGTCGTGGACACACTGTCCATCTTCACCTTGATTCACCTTGACAGTGGTGGACTCGATAAAGTCCGGCTACGATCAGGGGGCTTATGGCATGCCACTCTTCCGTTCCCGGTCTTTTTGTTGTGACGACTGGTTCGACGGCGGCGACCACAGCAACTCCGTCGCAGCAAGCAACAAGCCCGTCTGGAAGGGGGAAAAAAAAAAAAAAAGAGGAGAAAGGAGGAATGTGAGCAAATACGATTGGGCAGCCGCGGCCTTTCCATGGCTTCTCATTGGCTATTGAGTTTTTTTTCGAAGCCACACACAAAAAATGGGCTGTCTGACTGTCGATCAACACCACAAAGGAAATTTGCTTGACAAAAAAACCGGAGGTTCTTTCCCAGACAGACTCTTTCCATCCGGCCACCGTGCCGCCCGGCTACCGTATCGAGCGTATCTCTCTTTCCGACGAACTTTGTAAGAGTTTGTCTCCAGCCCGACAGCTTGAGTACTACTAGGTATGTAGTACGCAGTAAGCTGACAATGAAAAGAGAGTCAGATAGTATCATGAACACTCTTCAATATCGGGATGAACTGAAAAACACGAGAGAATCAGCAACTTCCATGAGCTGCACTGGAGTGGTTCGAGTTCGAAAACCGAAAACCACACCACTCGCGACAAAATCGGGAGTGCATATCCGGAAGACAAGATGGGACGTACCTTTTGAGTCCACCAACGGAACTCCACACGCTCAAGCAAAAACCCCAAGTCCCAACTCCTTCTTTTCCGGCCGCTGTATTAACCTTACTACAACCCGATATAGAGCTTTTTACCCAAAAAGCCGGCTATTGGGCGCGCTGCGTTTACTGGTTTAATCAGCATTTCGTTGCAGTTCCTATTCGTAAAGTTAGGAAGAAGCATCCAAAAAGGAGTGACTTTGCAACTTGGCGCCAAGAGCGACGACTTGCCCACCAGGTGGTGGGAGGTACGTCTCATCTTGTCTTCCGGATACCTGATACCACAAAATCCACCGCTATTAGATAATCACCCACTGCAGTCAAGGGCGGGAGGGGATGCACAGCAGGGACCGGGCCTGAGAGGAACCGCTTTTTCCTGCAGTCACTTTTTGGGGCCCAGGCCGCTTGGCACGACTGCTTGGCAAGGAACAGCGGAGAGAGTGGGGTACTGTAGCTCTTAGCGCTCTTTCGTCCTTCTCCACCCTCTTTGAGCCCCCCGCCTGCCTGCCGCTAGAACCCGACCCAGCCAATGGATAGCATGTGGAGCCCTGCTTATCTCCGCTGGCCTGCGCTAGCCTGCTTTCGTTACCTTATCTTTGGTCTCTCTTTTCTTTCTTTCCTAATCCCAGTCAGTGCTAGCGGCTGAGCCATTGCCAATCCACAAGGGTCAGGCCAACCATCCCGGACGTGCCACGATTGCTCACCAAAAACGCCGATTGCAAGGTCAGCTTTGAAACATAGCCCTACGTCATTACACTCCAAATGGTGACCTCTTGGAGAATGAGAGGGAAATAAAAAAGTTGGAGATGCTGCGCGCCGGGATATGCACTCTCCGAGCTGCGAGGACAACAAGCACTGGATGAAAACGAAAGAGACAGCTCGAAGATCAAAATGTCCAATGCTCGCTCCTCAACGTACAGACAGCCAAAGAAAGGAGAGCTCTTCAATCTCCAACAAGGCCGCCAAAGGGACAACAACAACAACAACACGGACTCCACCAAGTCCTATTTTGGCTAAACTCGTGGTCACGCCATGTTTCCAGGTCCAAACTGAATCCAGGAACACGCAGCCAGGAACGAGCCAATACCGTGCCGGCGAAAGAAGACATGCTGGAATTAGCCAGGAACAGGAAATACCTTTCACCGAGTTAGATCTCCCAGAAACAATCGAGCGATCCAGATTGGCATCGTGTGTGGATATGCCTTCATTTCTCTGCTTTGTCATAGGATGTAGTGTATGTAGGATGGAATGCGGTACGAGGCTGAGATTGCTAAAAACAAAACAACGAAAAAAAAAAAAATCACAATGTCGTGGAGACCGACAATCAGGAAAGTGCTGATCGATTGCCATGCGAACCACCAGCAACGTCAATCGGCAACACATTTTATCAAAACGGTAGTGAGATGAGTTGTCAACAAGAGTCTGTCATTTTTTTTATTTCTTTTTTTATTAGTTTTTTTCAAGTCGTGCCGCCCGCATTTCCAACCCCGGAATGCCGAACCACTCAGAACGGCTGTAAGAGAAAATCCTTCATCACAAACGACATTGCATTGCATGTTGCGGGGAACTCACTTTTCTTTTATTTATATATGTACATACGCCGGCCGGGGGGGTAGGTGTTTTGGTTTTGCGGAATCGCGGGGTCGGACTTGTTCACGGCGTTTTTATGGGTCCGGGAGCCGCCCGTCCCGTCTTCCCGCAGAGTGTACCCCGTGCTTGGCCGCCGCCCCCGCATGTCCACGCCGTTGGGCCGCAAATTGCAACCCCGTCTGGTCCCCGCGCTTCCCCCGGTCTGTCCCCGATGTTGCTGGCGAGGGCTCGCGCCGGCCACAAGTCGGCCAGACTGTGGACACGGTCGTTGGGTTGGTACATGGTAACCTGAAATTGTCAGACGTGCATGTTCGAAAGATACCGCCTGCCGCATCCGTATATTTGCTCCGACGGATTCCCCCCCCCCCCAGAGTCCCGGTCCCTTTCGGCGCACACCACAGCGTGTCTCCAAAAAAGCCGCCGACTTCTCACCGATGCCAGCATCATCCACAATGCCGGTATAGAACGCGGGGCCACACGGGGTTTTCCCCGGAGTCTTGATCCGGGGGTCCGGGGTAAGACCGGCCAGGCGGGGAACAACCGCGGGGTACAGCTGCGACGCCGGTACATAAGCGACCGACGTTCCTCATACTCGGAACTCCATTATACGCAACTATACAAGGACTTTTTCACAAGACAACAGTAAAAGTAGTAACAACTAGTCCGCCGATGTTGGATATTGACGCCGGTACTATTACTACGTATCGTAAACCGGGCGCATCCGTCACAATTAGAGTCACAGTAAGCGCAGGTGCGAACGATGCAGTAACCAACCGTGAGTAACCGTCGCCGCCGCCATCAAAACGGAACACTTTTTCAAGTCTCCTAAGTAATTCTTCTCATGCTCTTCTTTTCTCTTCCAGCTTCGTCTTCTCCAGTGCCGTACAGTAGTAGTAGTAGTAGTAGTACATAGTTCATGTTAGGTTTTCAATAGTTTGTACCAGTTCAACAGCCTGAGTCCACTCTCACAGCCCGCGGAGCTATCATGATTTAACCCGGGGCGGGGTTATCGCAAGGACATCAGTCTCGGTATAGGCTTCTTTCTCTACAATATCTCCAGCGAGGTGAAGCTCCGGCCGGCGGCTCCCTTACCAGGTTAGGCGCGGGGCGGGGTGGCTTGGTGGTGCGCGGCATGTTCCGTCGTGCTCAAGTGGGATGGATGAGCCTGGACTCGAATCCTGGAGGGCATAAATCGCGCGCGTAGCATCCAGGAATGTCTACCCCTGGTGAATGGCTTTCCTCCGATGGATCGAGAAAGGGCGTGGGAAATTCAACGATTCAGGTGAATTTCATGCGATTGATGTGGCTTTGTGCAATACCCGGGCGTGGGTATGAGGTTGACTCGGATGTTTGGTCGGTGCTGGCCAAGCTACACATACTCTGTGCACTGCGGGCAATCCTCTTGTGGGTGTACAGTACCATGGATTTCGAACTTACAGGATGACCATCTTTCAAACCATTTATGACCTATCTGACACCGAGGCCCCCTTTTCCCCCGCTAAACGTTTTATTGTGAAACTCGAATTCAGGTGATGAACTTTAAAGTCCATCAACAAACACTAACAAAAGTCGCTAAGGCAACCATTCATAACCCCCGGAACCAGCATCCCTGCTTCCGCCACTATTGGTCAAACGTTGAATCCCGTCGTAGTACAAGGTATTGCCGCCCGTTGCCGGCCGCACTAACACACATAGTCGCCGCGCTTAAGACGAATTCGGTGACAGCTCCCGACTCCAAGGGAAGCAGATGAACGAAACAAACACCAAATTTGGCCAACCCCCCTACCCATCTTTCATTCCAGTACCTAAGCCCCCCCTCCCCCAGCCTAAATGTTTGAAGAGTTTCTCCCCAAGACTTGCATGAAGAGAGACCAGGACGGGGATTCCAACAAACTATTGATGACTGCAGGGTATGTACCTTAATCCCGTTGGTGATGAGTCGTCGTCGTCGTCGCTGGCAAAATGGTTAGTTAGGCACTTCGCCCGGGCAAAAGTCGGTTACGAACTGAAAGGTGCAAGCCCGCTTTCCTTGAATTGCAAGTGCAATAACCGCCTCAAATGGACAGGCCACTTCATGAGTGGCATGCAACTTCCAATCCCAAGCCTTATCGTCGACAACAACGCTGTCGACTGATTGGCTCACACCTACCTAGGTAGTCGTTTCTCGCAAGTTGCGACCCTCCATAAAAAAAAAGACCGCTAGGGGTCCCGCGGGTCTCGTTACCTACTTTAGGTAAAAGGGGCAGAGCAACTGAACTTGGCTTCTTGCCGGCAGTGATCTCACGATTCCAAGATTTTCCAAGATTCTGCATCCCCACGCAAAACGCTTCTGGCTGCCAGCGCCACAGACGATCGAGCCGAAACAATCGAGATGAAAATGTACCTGTTTTTCATTCATCGACTTGCTGCGTACAATGAAAGGTCCCTGACGCTTTTTTTTTTATCCTTGTCTAATTTTTTTTGTTAAAAGTCCCTGAAGTCCCTGATTTCCGTTGTTGACTCTGATCGCTTGATCGGATTTCTGATCGGATTGCTTATCGTGCTATCCCTTATCGGGTCCAGCGCCTGCCCCTGTGTCTATAAGCAGGTTGCGATCGGCCCAAGGAAAAAAAGACGGACGAATAGCCAAGGTACCAATAGCAAAAACTTTCACTTGCCTGTTTGGGTCAGTCGTGCTTTTAGGTGGGCCGATGGGCACATTGCACGCATCAACATATTGATGACAAGAGAGGAGCATTTCTACTTTGCGCCTACCTACCTACCTTCAAGCCCCAGCGAGAGATACGGTCTGCTATAGTAGCATGAGCTAGTAGGGTCTGGTGTTTCTCATCCTGGTTTTCCATGATCACTCATTTCCCCCCCTCCGTTTCTGACCCGTAATCCCGGTATGTTATGGGCGCTATGGAGCACGATCATTATTGCGCCCCAAGTGAAGGATGTTGTTGGTACATGTCGTTTTTTTGATATCGGGCAGGATGGCATGGAGTTAGGTACCTACCTACCTCTAGTCTTGATGATACCGTTGCGCTTTCCTAATACATTACCTCTACATAATGCTCCAGTCCTCGAGCGGGGAGGAATGTACTCAACCACAAGGATGTTGGGGACAATGTCTACTCCGCTTATATTCAAAGACGACGTGGTGATGACCGTGACGACTGCCGGTGATGAACATAGTAGTGATGATCACTGGAAATGTGCGTTATGTGTGCTTGCCTGCGCATTCAGTCTTTTCACTCCACCGAAATTGTTGCGAAAGAGGGGGGAGGGCTAGAATAGTATCCACGCCATCAAGGGAGCAAAACAACATCTAGATAATACTTTCGTCCACCTCTAACTCGCACTCCCGCGTGGTTCACCCCCGGTGTGAGGAGAGATCGGATCGTGCACGCATACTGTGGTACATAATTCTGCGGCGTCACTGCAGGACATCATGATGGTCATGCTTGATGATAGGATGGCCGCAGCGGACAGTGGGCTGAGTCCAACTTGTAGTATACGACAAGCTGTGTGCGATCCTCATGAATTGCCAACTTACAGATCCTCTCACCACCATTGCATCCCGGGGCTGACGCCAGCAGCATGACCTGACATTGGTCTTTTGCTTTTAAGCATGCACTTGCAAGGCTTTGAACTAAAGATCCGAATCTCTGGTTTGGAACCATCATTGGTCGGGACGCAAAGGAAGACAACGATGTTCACCACGTGCTTGGCTGTTGATTGGACAATTCCTCTTTTTGTCGACAACAGAGAAGTGAATCTCGAGGGGCAAGGCGCCAGCTGCTATTGTCGAGCTTCCAGGCATACATGTAGCTCTGGCGTATACTGTGCCGTCCGTTTTTTTTTTGTGCGTCCGACGTTTGTCTTTGTTGGTCACTGTCGAGGTTTAGCGATGGCTTGCCTTTTTCTGAACTCCGCCGCGACAAGCCAGGCAGCGTGACGCCAAGAGAAGGATGCGCCAGGGCAGGGAGGCCAGAATGTCTCAAGGGGTGTAGGCTGAGCGATAGGATCTCCGGAAATCGCAAACATTATGATGTACAAGGTATTATACATTGGCCAATCAGTCAACCCCTCGCTTGGTCGCTTGGTCGCTTGGGGGCATGGTGGAATAGTGGCATGTTTCTGACTTTTCTCTGTCTCACGACAACCTTGTGCACGAACACGGTCTTTGTTAGCCTGGTATCTGATTCTAGCGTAGTAGCCTAGGGCACACTGAAAAAACAAAAACGAGCAAGGCAATCAAACAACGACAAACAGGGAGAAGAAGATTAGCGCGTGATAAATAGTGGACCGAGGCGGCTCAACTGCTGGCGGATTTGCACTCGACTCGAGAACGAATCGTCGATGAGAGTGGAATTAAGAAAGAAAAAAAAAGACTTTGTTTCCAGTTACAAAATGCTGGACGCTGATCTGCCGTCGGAGTGGATTCTCCAGTCCACCAAGAACCAAAGAGGAGACAAGCCTTGGATACAAAGTGGACAAGGAGGGAAAACGGCACAGACAGTGTGTCGCGGTACACAGTACGAGTGGTTTTGGTTGGTCTTGTCGGTCCTGGGATCTTGGGAACGGAGGTCGGGGTATCGTGAAGACGGCGGCATAGACGGACAGGGTGTCGAGACTCCGTCGCGATGTTGACCTGGAGAGGACGGAATGAATCATGGAATGGAATTCGAGATGGAGACGCGCGCGGATGCAATTAGTGTACTATAGGTACGTACCTCTATGCAGTGACCAACAAAATCCGAGCGCGCCCTACGCGGGGTGGGCCCCCAAGTTGACCCCCACTTTTTAAAAAAGCTTCAGTTGACGGGATGGAAGTGGAAGGCAGCTCCGTCGCCTGTAACCGCAGTAAACCTCCACTTGACAGTGCTTGTACCAAGAGGTGCAGTCGTGAAGAGGGGACGGGCGAGAAGGAACTGAAGGTTCAGTTCCGTTTGAAGGAAGGGATGGCGCGCTACAGGCAAAAGGCTACCGGCGGGAGCTGGGCAGAGACTCCATGAAGTGAAGTCAAACGTGTAAGTGAAAATGGTCTCGTGATGCCTTTTTGTGGTGTTTGACCCCAACAAACCATGTCTTGTGCCTGGTTCCTGGATTTAGGCCAATTCTTTTACATTCTAGCATTCCATACAGCTTTCAGGGAGGGCATGTCCCGGCCGGTGCTCGATGAGGACCGCATCTTATTCTGGGCAGTTGGTCCAGCATATTTCCATCACAGACCAAGACGATGATGAATGTTTGCACCAATAATGCGCCTTTGCAAGGGGAACATCAGATCCGCATTGAGTGAGATCAAGGGACACGCCAGGGGATTCCGGATTCGGGGACCAATGTGCTATCACATCATCTCTTTCCCTATAGAAATATTCAAGACTGCATTGACGTGATGACAATGTTCCAGCATGTTCCATGTCTTTGAGTGTTAGTGTTGACAAACAGCAGAGACCAACAGCAGTCTTAACCATCCGTGCCGTGTTTAATGTTCGGACGCAAACTTGGCGAACACAAAACGAGAGGATTTCACTCGATCGAGCTCATTGAATGATCATACACAATCGACTTTACGCGCAACAAGCTAATCAATCACGACTTGCCTATGATTTTGATAAAAAGAGTCAGACAGATACCGACCATACAGCGCTGCTATCACGGCCTATTAGCGACGGTATCTGGCTGCTTATAAGGCTGAGCGAGACCAGTGTAGGCCGCACATTGGTGGCGTTGACCTGCCAAAATTCGAGGGTCCCGTCTCTTTGGTAACTCGAGGTCGGCGATGCGAGGCCCCGGAGGTGGTCACTGCAATGTTTGACGTTGAAGAGCAAACTCACGGTGCGCTGTAAGTAAGTAGAGGTACCCTCCCAAAACGGTGAACAAGGCGCACGGTGAATGAATTCGACGGGGAGACGGGGAGGACTCAGACCGAGCATGGAGCCCAGAAGGCTGGCGCGGCTGGGAACTGAATACCACTGGACAGCAACGAAAACGCAGGGAAAGTGCCGCGTTGACCGGAGATGCTTGCTTTGCATGAAGGTCGGTCTCAAGCATGATCCCATGGCAACAGAACGGATGTCGCTGCCCTGCCGACGTGAACGCCAGCGAGGTGTGTGCTCTGCCAGGCACCCTGCACCTTCCCATTCGTTCAGTCATCAGGGTCGGCGACGACGAGATGAGAAACGTGCTCAGAATCTGGTCACGATCGCAAAAGTCAGCCGAGCAAGACAAGAAAGACACGGTGAGAACGAATCAAAGCCCCCCGAGGTTGAAACTCCAAGAAGAAGCGTTACTTGTTGCGCTTCATCTTGCATTGATGTCCAAACTAATGCGGTATCAGATGCAATGCCAGATGAAGAGACATCGTGACGCACCTTCCTTCAGGAAACCTCCCTTGCTGCTTGGCGGTGACCAAAGTTCAGTTCCCTCAAGGGTTCAACTTCGTTGAGTCCGCTTTCGGCGCTCACCGTACCTACCTACCGTAGCGATTGCTGACCAGGCACGCAGAGGGCACAGGTCAGCAAGGTGACAAGAGCCCCGCAGTTCCCTTTCTGCAAAAGAGACGGACCAACCACGGTTAACCCTGACACCTGACGTACCCCACAAGCTCACAACCCTCAGCGACAAGGAAGGACCGGGAAGGGAACTGAAAGTGACGGCGGGGCAGCTTCACCTTGGATTCACTGCATGGTCCAAGCTTCATGCCGCCGTCGGCTTTCTTGTTTGCAACATTGGGTTGCAGTATCTCGCGAATCTCATGCAGGGCTCGTTGATCTTGGTTTTTTTTCAGGGTCCTGAGGGTTCACCTCCTTGAATCTTTTTCGATACTTATCACAATTGTGTGTCGAACAGGATGGTATCCAACGAAAACGGAGGCGACAAGTTCAAGGCCAACGCGATACCGTCTTGCCTCGTCCGCTACTGTACCGTACAGGCCCCTCCCACGAAGCCCCATGTCGTCCAGAACAAATCGAGACAAAGTCCAGAAGAAAACCGGCGCGATCCATCGGACTTTTCTAATCTACACTGCACGATCCTACGGCCCGTAATCACGAGTAGCTCCCGTCACGGTCGCCTATGTTCGGGCAGCAATGTCTGTATGACTGACAGGCTGACGGCGGCGGCGGCAATGGCGTTATCTTCCCGAATCCCGCGACCGCAGGCATTTCTTGCATCTTCCAAGGAAGTCCGCGACTTCACCATGACCGATCCTACGATATCAGAGCCCAAGCCCCCAAACCCATCCGAGCGAACCGGGCAAGTACGAGAGGGCAGCGAGGATCGCCAAGATAGACGGACGCCATCTCCTGAGCAGAGCCACCCACTCCCCTCCGTAGCGAATCATAACCAGGAAAAAGAGCAGGCGAAGAGATAACAGGTCGTGATGGAACGAGGTAGACGAATCTGCTAGGTGCACTCTCACATAGTTGTTGCCTTGTGACTGTCGTGTAGCCCGACAGCGGCGCCCATCCAACTTCCAACAATACCATGATACCCATCCAGCCCAAAGAAAAAGAAAAAGGAGGGCATCGCCATGTCAGACTGCCGGTCCGAGGTTCCAAAGGACCATCAAGCCGGGACTCCATCGCGACCCCATTCGCAGGTCCACTCCGTGATACAAGCTACAGCTAGTCCAGTGGGTATGGGAGCCAGACGCCAGCCCAGCATGGGTAGCTGGGATCTTGCCTGGGTGCCATGAAAGGGGTGATAACTGAAAGATGCGGTGATAGGGCGGACCCAAAAACGGCGACACCAAAAGCTTGTTCGTTGGGCATTACATGCTGTGGTGGTACAAACATCCAACATGGGAATCTCTGCAACTCTGCTATTTCTCCAGATTGCTGTCTTACATGTTTCTTTCCTCGCATCACGTACTGTCCATTTGTTGTTGTTGCTTGCGCGTCGGCCGCGGCCGTTTTGCGGAGTCTCGGGACTTGCATTTGGCCTAGTTTCGGCAAAAGTCCCTCTCACGGAACAAAGAGCCAAGTGGAACTGAAACGGCCGGAAGATCGACGAGACTTTGACCTCACTTCAGCTTGGCATTCCCTGCTTGCCTTGGGCTTTCGATAACACTCCGCCTTTCTTACGCAACTTCTTCTGCTCATCATCGTCGGCCTCGTCGTTGTCGACCTCATCCTCCGTCGTTGTGGCAAAGAGAGAAATGTGGGGACCAACGACGTCGAGATAAACGTCAGCACCAATGAATGGAAGGGTGGTGGGTGGTGCGACAGGCGGCTCTGTTTCAGCCGCTACTTGTATTCGGTGGACGGATGGATCGTCGCTTCAAAGGGATTGTCAGGCCCCAAACCCAAAGGGTCCGACTGTTTCAATCCCATGTTGCCGTGTTTGTTTGTCTTCTTCTCTCAATCGCCGGACCTCCTCTGTGTGATCATCACCACGCATTCCGCGGCATTCACTACTTACAGCACACGCCCCTCTCAGCATCGTACCCGAGAACGACGACGATGACGATCTATCAAAGCTTGTATCTGCCGGGTCTCTTGAACCTTGGGCATCAACCACAGCCGATGAGGTGGCTAGTGGATCACCGTCGTATTTTCTACAACTGCGACGGCAGGGAAGAAAGATTGTAAGCGGCTCGCCCCAGCTAACCACAGGCCAGCTTGAAACATTGTCACCAACGGCGACCGGGGAAAATAAAAGCCACTTCCTCAAACAACTGCACCATGCAGCCGCAACGCAAGCCCAAATGGTCACCCGGGCACCAGCCACCAGTTGCAGAGACAACCGACGGTGCTCTCGTCAGAAAAAGTTACCAATAGAGGAAGAAAAACTGACCTGCAGTTGCTATAGGTCGAAGGTGCTCGGGAACCTGGGCCATCTCCACATTTCAAGACACTCAAAGAGAGTAGGTACCATTAAGACACTGACGAACACGTGTATAGCAGCTGAGCTTTTGAGCTCTTTTTTTTTTTCTGACGACTGTTCACGGCGGACTTTGAAATACCCGAATACCCACCTGACGGCCTGGAGCGAATCTCACGGTGGTTGCTGCAAGGCATACGGTATACCCAAGCACCCAAGATGCCGACCTCGCCAACCACCGTCAACCACCATGTCTCACCAGCCAGCGAGGTGCTGTTCAGCTACGTATTTTCTGCTGGACCGGCAGCAAACTGACGACACAGATGTTTTCGAAGCCCTTCTCCACGAGCGCCAGCGGATGTATGCATGCGTAGGGATCATGTAAGTCAACGCGGCGGCGACACAGCAAACAATTTCCTGGGGTAAAAGTACGGGGTATACGGGGTAAGGCATGCCTAATCCGTCCTGCCCGGCGTACGTGTAGACCGGTAGGAGCACGAGGAGCAAAGGGCGGGATTGGCGATATCTCTATGAAGAATTACTGGACGATAACGACTGGACCACGTACGGGGGATAACGACTCGGGCAGTGCAGTACTGGAGCACAAGATCACTGGAGGATACCTGGATTGCAAATGGGAACCGGCCCGGTTGAGCCTTGGAACGTGCGGTGTCCCTCGTGTGATGTTTAACTGACGTGGACCAGTTGAGTTGACAACCAAATGTTGAAAGAAAGTCACGACAGATGGATGAACAATGCACTACAGTCAACAGTCGACAGGACCATACGTTAGATACCCGGAACACCCAAAAACGAGATTCATTACCAATAGCCGGGTTTCGAGTTCCGAAAGTTTCAACACACGGCCGGGAGTTTTGGCAGGGACCATTTCATATTCGCAGTGCCGTTCTTGCTCCTCGGCCTGCTCTAGTGTACTATGCAATAGGAGTTCGAAATGCGTACGCAGTCCGAACCCGCCGCCCCTCATCTTGTGTCGCCGAGAAAAAGGCCACACAAGCCTCCCAAGGTGCCGTCGCCGAAGCTCGAACGTTCTGGGGGAATCCAAATCTACCACCAGGACATTGGCGGGCGTTGTAGTTGGTCGAAAGGCTTCCAAGCCATTGTACCAACAACGCAGCCGAACCGAACTTGCAAAAGTTTGTACACTAGCTGGATCCGCCACGGTGTTGCTGTTCCTCTTGGTTGCAACTCTGTCGACGGTTCTGAATGGCGCCGTTTCACCACCAACACTTCTAGCCTCCCCGCAGTAGAGGCCCGGCCCCGATCTAGTGAGGGGAAATAAGTGGGGGATGCTCCGAAAATGGAAACCTTGGAACAATCTCTGTGTTCAGAGACCTGACGATCTGTTGCCACATCACACGTCGACCTCTCAGCCATTGGGTTTTCTTGACTAACACTTTTGGCTATGGTGGTGTACAAACGCCCCTGGAAAAACCACCGACTTGGTTCCTCAGAGACATGCACCGTTATCAATTGATTGTCGAAAGG
Source organism: Neurospora crassa OR74A (assembly GCF_000182925.2). Classification (NCBI taxonomy): domain Eukaryota; kingdom Fungi; phylum Ascomycota; class Sordariomycetes; order Sordariales; family Sordariaceae; genus Neurospora; species Neurospora crassa. Next base: position 5,158,989 of record NC_026503.1, on the reverse strand, counting down.
CTGTTGAACACAAACAAGCCGAAACACGGCGAACGGCGCCCGTATCGATTGAAAATAGCGGATTAGTATCGACGAGAGACCCTAAGGATGGGCCACCAGGATCTGTTAGCCTTATCGTAAGCATTGCGGGCATTTGAATGCTTGGGCTGGCTTGGCGGGGCAGCACATCAACAAGCCGTGGCATCACAACAACAAACACCAAGACCGACTTTGCTGGCGGCCATGACGTTGAGTTCTTTTCTTTTGTTTCTCTCTCTCTAGAAAAAAAAAAAAAAAAAGAAAACTGAAACAGTTTCCATCGACGATTCGAGCGACAATGAAGACTAGCAGTCGGGCCTTTCTGCGTTGACGTTTCACAGCTGGCATTGAGGTCCCGCTCAACACATTGCATCGAGCAGCCTCCAGCATCAGTCGCACGCAACAGGGCGCAGCATACAGCTGAGGTAGCCTGTGAGTTGACGAAGAACGCACAGCACTTTATCAATCGCTCAAATCAAACTCTATCGACGCCAATCGGCACGCTAACGTTAGAGAATGCTCGAAGCGAGGCGATGCGAAGCGAAGTGTCTCTCTCTCTCTGTGTGTATGTGTTTCGCCCATCATCTGACAAAACGGTAATCGCTATAGGCCCTGGGCTTGCCTGAGCTAACTAGTAGAACCAGTCGGGTGGAACGACAAAGAAGTGCGCCCGGCCAGACGTAATCGAGTGTGCACTAGTTAAAACGGGATGCTGAGCATTTATCTACAGTGCTTTACACTATACTATGGCCTTGATGACAATACGGTAGTGTTATCTTGATACATCAACACCAGCATCAGCGATATCTCAAAAGTTCCTACTACGACAACAGGGCATTCTGAGGTTTGCGATGGGTAGTGGTGCATACCAGGAGGAGCTTATTATGCACCGCTCATCCCAGTCAATCTATCCGTATCGGAAGCGAGCAAGGACATGACATCGCATCGCATCGCCCAAGTGTTTGAAGATTGATTCCTGTAGGCAAGGCAGAAGGCATACGTAGAGGCAGGTATGTACCTATGCATGAAAAGGTGAGTTCACTATCTACATTGTGCCCAATGCCGGAATCGCATTCAGCATCCCGGTACATTTAAGTAGCTGGCAGTGCATGATGTGATGGCAGCTCGACAACATCATGATGAAGGCTCGCTTCTTTGTGTTTGATGGGTCGATCATGACTGAGGTGATCTCCCGATGTGAGGTTGCTTTACGGATGATATATTTTCGATTCCGATCCTTTACATCTGGGAGTCTAGGCGGGGGGAGCGCTGCTGGGCTGATGTTTCGCCTTTTCGCGTAAACTGTCGCCGAAAAAAGGGGATGGAGCTGAAAGGACATGGGAGTCCCGGACCGGACCGGCTCGGCTCTGGCCTGGACGACAAGGCCACTTCTCGTTAAAATTCAAAATTAGACTTCCCTACACATTGTGGGCTGGGAAAAAGACGCAGACAAGGGATGGATGGATGGATGGATGGATGGATGGATCGACGATGGATGAATGTCATGGCTCGTAACTAAGCGCTGCCGCTTGACGCTTGACGCTTGACGCTTGACGCCCGTATCGCGTGCTGCAACATTTTTGTTTTGAAAGTCGAGACTCGAGAAGCATCAACTCAAGAGACATACATATATGTATTCAGAAGATGCACCCCCACGCCCGTCGACATGACAGGCACCTGAAGGGCATTACATTGACTGATGGCTCAGTTCCAATCCAAAACCGCACCGGAAGTAGCACCCGCATCTTTAATTGAAGGATTGGGAAGAAGAAAAGATGGCTGAATGAAGATATGCAACCATTTCATGTTCATGGCATGGATTAAGCGCTTATTTTTTGTTTTGTTTTCTTCTTTGTTTCCCATGGGCTGGTTCGAGACACCACCAAAGTTTGTCCTTCCAATGTCAAATGTCTCTCTGCTTTTGTTGTTGGTGTTGATTGAGCCTTTCGTTCTGTTCTCCGGGGGCGGCTCACCACCCGACCTCACCTCAAGCCTCTCGAGTGCTGATGGGGGATGCCTGCAGCCAATTTCCCTGCCGACGTCATTCTTCTCAACTTCCCAGGCGCCAGTCCTGCTAGCTCCCTGATCCGGAGCATCCATCCATGGGATTGGAGGCTTACCGGTACCGTGCGCGGCTCTTTCAGAACTGCTTTTAGCCAATCAGCGTCGATTCTGACGGTTCTGATACCGTTTTCGTGGTGGGATGAAAGCTTGGCGGACATGGGCAACAACAAGGTTGACATCTTGGTTGAACTTGACATTGCAGCGAGCAGCAATTCTCACCACCACCACCACCACTCCCACCGGTGACAATCCTCCCGCGCTGACCCCCATCATCAAATATCGACAATATTGTGCCAAGGAATACGCATTCCGATATGTGTCATCTTATGCTGAGATGGTGGTGTAGTATTCATCAATCGAAACACCATCAACATGGCGACGACTTGGGAGTAGATTCTAGAACTCATAAACTGATGATGAAGATGAACGAACGCCTCAAAGACAATTGATGGCGCCATGGTAGCACAGCATCGCAGCATGTTTCTCACCGGGTGTCTGACTTGCTTCATACACACTCTTACTCACAGCAGCAGCAGCAGAACATCTCGAACCCGCGAATTGTCTCAGATCTCTTGTCGTCAAATCTCTCTCAGCTCAAGGCCCAAGGTCTCTGTGCCTGAATCTAACCTCCGTTCTTCAAAAAGTCAAAGTCCTAAGCGTGCAGTCGTGGTCCCACGTCGGTCATCGCGAAGGAACGCTTACTCGGTAAGCAACTCCGAAGTCGTTGAGAAACATTGATGAAGCCGAGATTGAAAACGGTCTTTGTCGTTCGTGCCGGAAGAAACAATCCTTGGTGATAATAGAACACGCGTGGTTGCCTCGGGAACTCTTTATTGAGCGGGAGGGCGACTCATCTCAGCTCCATCGCATTTTCTAGAAGGATGACTGAGCGACGGGACCTGAGGCGATTGAAGCGAGGGATAAGTACCTAACCACATCTCAACCCGAAACCGATAAGAATTTGATCAGAAGAAAGATAAGACAGCTTCGATTGATGAAAGCGTGGTGCCGACCATAGAAGGGGCTTTATTCCCTTTTGTGCGCATTCCTGCCATTCCCCAGCCACGGCGGGCCATCGTATTACACTCAGTACACAGCAAAAAAGGGGGCAGGAACTGGAAGCGGGATTCACAGCCAGCTGAGCCGACTCCGGAGCAAAAATCGGAGGTTGTCTTGAGGAGGGTCAACCACCCGAACAAGAAGCATCAAAATTCCAGCAGCAAGAAAGCTGAGACCCTTCCCGAACCGTTGGGCGGTTGTACACACACAATGTTGGATGTTGAGAGCAAAAAAGTTGGAGGGTGGGAAGACACAAGAACTCGGACAGTGCTACTAGCCAAGACGGGACAGTACTTACTAAAACCGGAGGCTTACACACACGCGGTACACCGTTTTCAAGATTAAAACGGAGCACTCGACAAAAGCCAAGGTCACCAAGTTCAAGTTGGTCCAAACTGAACTTTTGCTGCTTGAGGAAGTGGCCGCCCAAGTCTCCATGGTCCCATTGAAATTCACAAAAGCCATCTACTGCGTATGTATTCATGCATTATGTGTCTCCACCGGTTATTATATGTAAACTACAGCACCTATCACCGTGCTGCTAACCTAATATGGATAGAAGCAAGGCCATGCAGCCAAGATAACTGAAAGCAGCAGCAGCAGCAGCAGCATTATTAGCAGCAGGTGCAAGGTACATTGGAGCGGTAGGTACCTGTACGAAACTACATCATGACCACCGTAACTGTGCCGCATCGCTTTTCCAACAGAACGGAGAAAGTTGTGGGAAAAAAGTCATTTTTGCGTCTTGGGTTTTCTCTTTCCACTTCTAACACTGTCTACAATGCGCTACTTACGCGCCCGCTCATTTCTTCCGGCCTGTGTGAGCTACTGGTGTAGAGGCAGGTAACTGCCCTGACCGGCAGAGACATCTCAGCCTGGCACGTTTTTCTTTGGGTTTTCCTCCCTCCCTTGGACCTGAGCTTTGCTTACTTTTCCCTCGCAGCATGCCCAACTGCTACAGGACAGGACATGAACAAGTGAGTCTGAGCAGAGCGTTGCTGCCCATCGGGAGGAAGCACAGCAGACAGCAACAGCAACAACAACAACACATTCAAGGCGGAAATGACAAGAGATGCAATGCACTTTGGAGGTACCGACATCAACTCCCACTGGATGGATCTGGAGAGAAGACGGAGCTAAGGTAGTAGCATACGAAGTGCACTGCAGTGCGGTTTGTTGCTGTACACCGTCCAGACCAAGACAGTGTCTGACTGTACAGGGACATGGGGAGATTGAAGCAGAGACAGGCCATTGTCGAGAATCAAGACACACGCCCTCCTCACTGAGAACTCACCCCCTCCCCCGTTCCCTCCCCCTGTCCGTCCTGGCCCCTGGTCCTGGTCCTGGTCCCGGTCCCGTCGTCAACCGTTCTCCTCCTCCCAAGGAACGGCACACACACAGACGAAAAGTCGCATTCCTTGGAGTGAGGAACGGACATGGACCTGGACGGGGACTCGCTCGCTTGCCGGTTCGAAAAAGTGACGGGGGCCCATGATTCAAAACCAGCAGCCGCTCCGCTTCCTCTAGCACCAAAGTGCCTCCCGCTCTTCCTCTCTTTTGTCTTGTAAACCAACACCTCTGTTGTGTTTACTTTTTTTTTTCTTCTTCTTGTTCACTTTGATAGCAGGACCATTGATTTATATCTGGTTCCTTCCCTCCCCCTATCCATTCCTCCTCCTCCCGTCCCCGAGCTTGGCCATTGGCGAACGATACATTTGGGATACCCCCCCTTTCGACATTCCATCGACTCTCTCCTCATCGGCATCATCAGCATTTCACTCGAAGGCACTTGGAAAAAAAAAAAGAGCAAAAAAAAACACACTGGATCATTGCATTGTTGTTGTTTGGGGAAAAGCAGACAGCAAGAGCTTGGAAAAGGAGCGATAAGTGAGAAACAACGAAGAAGGTCGAATAAGCGATATCGAAGTCGACATACACCCCCCCCCTTCGCGACCCCCCCTTCTCGACAGGACACCGATCTCTTCACCGCCTACCATCTTGGGTCCCTGGACTAGTCTCCCGTCCCACGACTTCACATCATCCTCATCCTCCTTTGTCCGCCGGTTCCGATCGACACTGACGAGCCTCGCCTCCATCGATCGACTGACATACGACGACATTCGACTCTCTGGTAGAACCGAGTGCGATTCTGAAGAAGAGAAAAAAGAGACACTTTTTTTTGCAAAAAAAAAGTCAATCACAAACCTCGTTGCTGGAATATTGCCGTGGTTTTGTGTTTGTCACTTTTTTTGCATTCTTGTCCTCTTTGATCATCCTCAAACCGGTCCTCTATCAATACGACGGACGGCTTTACCGCCAAGCCGTGCGGCTAACCTCTCAAGTAAGTGGGCACATCTCTCTTCGCAGAACGAACTGAATGAATGGAACATGGAACGGAGGAGAGAAAAAAACACAAGTAGGCGGGCCTGGGCTTCTTTCAGTTCAGCAAATCAGGAACAAGCTTTCCATGGTGGTTCCCCTTCTACACCAACCAATCGCTTAGCCTGCTCTGCCACTGCACTTGCACCCGACGGCACCACTGGCACCACTGCGTCCAGGGCGACATTTTACTGCACCGCTGCCCCAAAGTGGAATGCATGGACCACCTAATTGCACCCGACACTCTTCAGTCCAGTCACCCCCCCCCCCCCCCCCCCCCAAAATACGATCCATCCATCATAGAGGTACTGCCTGCCCTGCCCTGCCCTGCCCTGCCTGCCCTGCCTGGATACTATGGAACAGAAAAACAGAAGCAGCCAACCACCACAGCACAACACACCCACGCCTCCGCCGCTCGCCTATCTCACTCCGCCAAGACATGGAAGAAGTGATCCTTCTGACATCGGACGGATTCTTTTTTTTGCCACTGCACCACCACCCAGAGACAGCACGGCTCCACTCCGTTATCTCTTCCCGCCCACGCCCGGCCACCACCGTACCACCGTCCCTCTTGTCGCGACATTGATTGTGTCACGGGCAGCCCAGCGGTGTCACAGCCCAGCAGCAGTCCCGTCGCAGCAACGCCCAGCAGCCCTGTTTGCCCGGGCTTCCACTTACTTAGTAGTAGCTGTGGTCCGTGGTGCCCTGGGCTCACTGGTTGGTGAGGTGGTCGGGTCCTTCTCCCCCGACACACGATCCACTACACCTTACGTACCTCTCTCTACCTACCCTATCAATTCCCACTCCAGTCCCATTCCCATTCCCCACCACCCCCTGCAGTTTACAGTAGTAGCGTTCGGGCTGCTCTGCCTTGCCCTGCTTCGGATCGTAGGTAGCTTGCTTGGGACTGGAGTCAGGTCCTGGGCAGTTCCGAGACCGATGAATCAATCACTCAGTCAGGCAGGCCTGACCAGGGGCAATTGAGCGGGAAGAGCCCGCCCGGCCTTTTTTTTGGTTTTCGCCATTCCAGTTTTTTCGCCCAGCCCAATCCACGCAGTCAGTCAGTCAATCAATCGCTAGCGCGGCGTCTCAGTCAGACAGCGACACTAGTGGTGGTGACAGCACTCAGCACTCAGCACTCAGCACTTTAGCAGTGTGTGTGCATTCATTTCATTCATTCCACCTGGTTCACTTGCATTCAGTTCAGCAAGTGCACCCATACCCATACCACCCCCCTCCCCCCAAGTCCGGAACTCCATTCCATCGATCCATCATGGGTGGGTGGCTGCCCTGAACTGATGATATCTGCCTTTGAATCCCGTCATTCCCAAATCATCCTCTCCACAACCCTTTCCTTCTTCTCCGCATCCTTCGTCCCTTTCTTCTTTTTTTCCAATTTTTAATTGCATATACAGCGCGACCATAATACCTTTTAGATTTCCCTTCAATAGACAAAAACAAAAGACGAGCAATCGGGCAACCGCTAACCATTCACCTCTTTCGGCAACTGCAGCTACCAAATCCAGTTCCTCTTCGATTCTAGAAGTGGAACCCTTGGGACCTTGGTTCTTTGACACCGACCGCCGTCGACAAAGAAACAACCCCCTCTCCCACGCCACCAAACCCGTCGAGGCCGCCTCCCGCTCCGACGCTTTAGTACATTCCTCCATGTATTAGGCCCGACACTCCGACTACCTCGTCTTCTCTCGCTCCACTCTACGTATCTTTATCACCGCCGGCAACACTCGCTTCCTCTCCTCGTCGCCATCGAACTCGCTCGACGACGACGACATCCCCGGTACTCCTCCCCACGACCACACACAAATCGCGGGAGAGAATGCCTTACACACCACCCTCGCACAGGTCTCCGGCCTCGTCGGCACCCTCCTCACCAAGCCAGAGCCGGAGATCTTCGATCCACCAACAACAACAACACAATGGCGGCCCCACCTCGCCAACATCATCCACCAAGCCCGCACTCCCCCGATCGGCGTCGTATCTTATGAAGCACCGACGAACCCCCTCGGCCCCGGCACCCGCACAGCATAACGAGCTGTCCCCGTCGGCGACCGTGGAGGATCTCAAGGTCATGGCCCTCAACAGCATCGTGCGCCAGTCCCCCCCACCAATAACGGGCGAACGACAGGGCATGCCCGCCGGTGCCGTCATCTCCCCTCCCGACTCGGCTAGTGAAGACGAGGGTCAGCTGGAGATGAAGAAGGAGGACACGCAGCGTGGCAGGACCATCGAGAACCTCAAGGAGCTCAAGGACGCCATCAGCCAGATCCCCGTTCACCGCTCGTGCTCGCCCAACAACCGCACCGACATCCCCGAACCCATCATCGCTGAAATGAAGGAAAAGACAAGGCCCGATGCCGGCGACCTGCTAGTACTGCCGTCCCAGGCCAAGGCCATTGCCGACATGCAGCAGAAGCAGGACGCCGCCAACGGAGTCACCAACCGCCGCTTCTCCCACAACCGATCCGCCACCGAGTCCAACATTGTGCTGAACAAGTCTATGGAAACCTCGCTGACAGGATCGGACGAGGACACGGACGAAGAGCGGCAAAGAAAGCCCCCCATGGTGCGCAAGAAGTCGGGCGAGCTCGTGCGGCCTGCTCTGCGACCTCCCTCTCGCCGACGGCCCTCCAGTATGCCTGGCACACCCACCTTCAAGGCTGTCCACTTTGACTCGCATCTCGAACATGTTCGCCATTTCTTGCAGGTCGACCGCCCGTTGGCCGTTAGTGCTGGCTCATCGCCGGTCGATAGCTATGATAGCGACACCGAGTACCCTTTTAATGGGAACGGGAATGCGAACGACCAGTCACAAGCGCGTCAGCCTCCCTTTGAGTGGGAGCTCGTCCTGTCCAACTTCCCCGCCGATACACCACTTCGCAAGGCGCAGCCTGTACGTCTGGAACGTGTTTGGCTATCTAGCGACCAAAAGTGCCTGATAGGGGTCGGTCGCGGTGGTCAACCTGGCCTTCCACAAGAGCGTTACTTGCCGGTTCACCTTGGACTACTGGAAGACCACCTCTGAGGTCTCGGCCGAGTACATGAGCCAGATCGTGCCCTCGGAGTCGCCTCTCGGGCAGGATCGCTTCAACTTCACCATCAAGCTCTCCGACATGGCCAACCTCGAGTCCAAGACGCTCTACTTCTGCATCCGGTACAACGTCAACGGCCAGGAGTTCTGGGACAACAACAACGGCATGAACTTCCAGATTGACTTCCGCAAGAAGGCTCTCCCGACCAACGGCAAGAAGGGTGTTATCGGCGCTGCTTCTCGTACCGTGAACGGCCTGCCCAAGAGTAACCGTCGCTCCAACCACTCGTCTGCGGCACCAAAGCCCAAGTTCGCCCCCATCGGTGCCGATGACTTTGGTAGCAGGAGCAAGCTCAGCTTTGATAGCTCCCTTGATGACTATGATGATGACGCTCTTCCCGCTGGCCTTCGCCTGCGTGGTGTTAAGAGCACCACCAGCATTCCCAGCGATAACCTGCCGAGCCGTCTGTCTGCCCCTAGCGGCCAGGCCTTTGCTAACCGCTACGACTTTGGTGCCTCGCTGGCCACGGCCATCCAGACCGCCAAGGACAACCTGCCCAAGAAGGATGACGGTGGTCTTTACATGAAGTCCTCCAGGAAGCCTGCTGCTGCGAACTCGTCTATCCAGCGCAGGGGTCACCCTACTCTGACTACTCCTGTTGCTTCTGCTCCCGCTCCTGCTCTCTCTGCCCCTGCCCCTGCTGCTGCCCCTAAGAAGGCTCCTGCACCTGCTCCTGCACCTTCTACCGCTGCTCCCGCTACCACCTCAGCAAAGCCTTCTTCTCTCAACATTCCTGGCGTGTCCACCACTGGCAGCATTGCTTCGTCCTCGTATGAGGAGCTTGTTAACAAGTACTGCTTCGTAAGTTGTCCTTCGCCCTGGGTATCTGGTTGATAGCATTTGACAAGCCTCAAGGCCTCGCACAATTCACGGTAACGGTCATTAACAAAATATCTTTATTGCAACAGTTTGGATCCACCAAGCAGTCCAGTCCTCAGATCAAGGATGGCAGCTTGCGCAACAGTCGCTTCGATAGTGCCAGTGACCTTCCCCAGCTTGCCAGCAACAGCAGCAGCAGCAACTCGAGCTACGAGGGAAGCCCCGTCCACAATAACTTTTACGGTATGGGATCTACGGCTCAGCATCACTCGCTGCATCCGAGGGATCCCAACCCTTATTTCTCCCATGGAGGTTTCATGAGCTTTGTTGGGGGCTCTCCAGCCGAAAGCCCCCTCAAGTTGGGCTTCCCGTCTCCGCAAAACCCGGGTAACCCCTCAAGCACTGGGCCACGCACTGGCCCTGGCACTAACAGCTTTGGATCTGGCTACGGAACCGGACCCAGCTACGGATCGCACTCTACTGGTACGTCGTCGAACGAGTACCCATATCACCACAGCACCATGTCTTATGCCGATCGTTTCCCGTTCTACTCAAACAACTTTAACTATGGTGGCGCGGAAGCTCATGCTGCGACAGCTATTAGGGGGTAAATGATCATCATTTCATCTGCTTGTTTGCGGGGGTCTATCGCCATTCCATGGATCCCAACAACAAGGCGGCCTGTTTCTGTATATGAATTCCACACATGTAACCTGTGGGATGACAACACATTCTCGACATACCATCACCGGCCTCGACATAAACCTGCTGTTTTTTTTCCTCGTCTCCTACTCATTGTTCTTGTTTTTCTTTTCGGCATTTGCTTTCTCTGGCTTTGAAGCATCCACTAGTTTGGCGTTTGGGTGGTTTCTTTTTCCTACTTCTCCTTTCAACAGCATGATGATCACGACTTCAAACTTCGGTGTACGATTAAGGGAAACTGGCGGATTACCGGCACGGACAGGTTTTCTGGTTTTCCTGGATTGGAGAGTTTTTGGTGGTCGCGTTTGTTTCTTTATGGGGGGTTAGCTGGCCTGCAAACCTCGCATTCGCTGAAAGTCAACATTGGCGACTCTTTTCGGGTCAAGGAGAGCCAGGGAGCGCTTCATTCTTTCCGACATCACCTCACTGCACAGCCTCATCACCTCTTCTCTTTCACACACTTCGGCAAGCACATCAACCCGGCCCTCGCACACTCTTTGTGATAGCCGATGGAACCATCATGCGCTTTTCAAGAAACCAATTTGTCACTGGGTCTCCTTTCCCAGTTCGTCGTGGCAGTCCTTTCAGGCTGCCCGACTCGGTTGTCGAGCTCTCCTCCTTCTGGAAGTCAGGGAGCAAGATGATGGATGAAAAGGTTATCTGAATGGTCTTTCATGGATTCTGTCACCGAGTGGCTGTTATTAGTACTCGGTTAGGGTTTAATGTACTTGCCGCAGTTGTGCGTACTCAGTTGGGTAGTCAGCCGGTCGTCCAACAGCAAAGGTCCCAAAGTATTGCATCAACAGTTACTTCACATGGCATCAGTCCGCTCGGTCGAACCCTATCCTGGGCGCGAGACTTTTGCTACATTGTGGGTAGCTTGCAGTTTTGGTTGAGCTTATGCTACACGACATGACATCGACAAAGTGCACACATACATATAAGAGACAGTAGGCTTAGGAGAGACGTGAGTGACTAAGAAGGATTGTGCACGACTGGACTGGACACCGGACTTGAAAAGGGAGCATAATGTCAGATAACAGAGACTGGGAATAGAGCAGAGTCTCTCTTGGGGTGGACTAGTCATGGCGAGTTTTGAGCAGGTCGGCGGGGGGGACTTGATTGGCAGTTTTTTTTTTCTTTTTTACTAGTATGTTCATTATGGCTTGGCTGGCTGGCTCGCGAAGGTTGCAATGGTTAGGTTAGGGGTCAGGAAAAAAACGGGTATGATTGATAAATTTGATGAATTGCACACATACATCACGAACATACATGCGCACTTGAGTACCTACCTACAATGACAAGCTGACATGAGATGTTATGTTAATGTTGTTGTTGTTGTTGTTGTTGTTGTTGTTGTTGTTGTTGTTGTTGTTGTTGTTGTTGTTGTTGTTGTTGTTGTTGTTGTTGTTGTTGTTGTTGTTGTTGTTGTTGTTGTTGTTGTTGTTGTTGTTGTTGTTGTTGTTGTTGTTGTTGTTGTTGTTGTTGTTGTTGTTGTTGGTGGTGGTGGTGGTGGTGGTGGTGGTGGTGGTGACCTGATAAGCATGCTCTTGTTTTATAGTTTACAGTCCTGCTACGACCTGAAAGCCTCAGGTGGCGTCAACGCCCATTCAAGTGTTTCCCTCATGTCTAGGTATCCTCATGTCTAGGTATTGACTCTGAGATTGGGAAGTTACATGTAGTTGTCAATTAACAGTTCGCCATTGTGCATCCAATGGAAGTGGAAGTCTTACGATGAACCCCGAGACGATGACGTCCAAGAAAACACCTACAGTCGTTGCTCAGTCTTGGTTACCTCTATGCACAAATACCAAAAGGCGGCAACTTGTCCCATACAATCTGACCCTGTTTGAAGCAAACGTACATGTACATGTAGGTAGAGAAAATCTTAGGTACCTAGATCTGCGAGGGGTCTGTTGGCTGCTTGTACTTTGGAAAGAGCGGAGAAGAAGGACGCCTGAGAGGGCAATTGGAAAACTTTCAAGTTCTTATGCCTGCCGTGCATTGTATAATAGTAAGTAGGTACCGTACCTGTCATTTCTGTTTCCTTTCTTGAACCCTCTTCAGCTGTATGTCCTTCACGGCTCAGAAGGTTCGTTGTTCCCCGTAGTAGTGCCCCCGAGTTCTTTTTTTCTTCTTTTTTTTTCCCCTCACAGCTTCTTGCTTTTCACTTTGTTCAGTCTCTGTAGAGGAGAAGTACCTAGGTACACTAGCGAACATACCTCTACCTAACGAACGGTCCCAGTGAGACCCAGTTGTTTTCAATTGCTCAAAATCTAGATATTTTCCTCTTTCCGATATTTATTCCTTTGTTTCCCATTATCAAGTCCTGTTTTCTTTCCTCCCTTCTTCTTTCCCTCCGGTCCTCCGCTCCAGCCATGTACATACATGTACTCATCCACCGGACCTCCCTACCTACCTACCTTACCTACCTACCTACCTACCAACAACACACCTAAACCCCACCCTGTCCATCCACCGACACCTCCCATCATCCGGCACATTCAAGTGCTGTCCCGCGTAGTTGATCCACGTGTTATCATACGGGCCATTATACGCGTTCTCGTTGCACGCGTTCCCGCCATGCATGTCGATCGTCCAGGGCAGCACTGAGTAAAAGGACTTCCATTGATCGCCGTAGCAGTTCAGCGCCGACTTGATTTCCAGGATGTCGGTGGCGTTGACGACGGGGGTGTAAAGAAAGTCGTTGGTCACGTTGAGCATGTAGATGTAGAGGTAGTTTTTGGTGATGATTTGGGCGAGGTTGGGGTGGCCGAGGATGATGGAGAATTCGTTGCTGTGAGGGAGGGACGGGTTACTTGGCTGATCTGGTGGTACAACGAAACGGGTAGGGGTCGGTGGAAACTGAAGGGAGAGTTCAGTTCGGAGGGGTAACTGTAACGTACCATTTCAGATCTCCGTGGCTGTCGGTCCATGTCACGCAGTTGAAGTCGTTTGCGGCTTCGCGAGCGTCGAATTTTGAAGTGGTTCTTTTCGCAAGAGCGATGTTGTTGTCACTATCGAGACCAAAGTGGGAAGGAGCTGTCGAGGTGAGGGCTGCCGAGATAATGGCCCACAGAAGGGAGAAGAGAGCTTCGTGTCTCATTGTCACTTTGCTGTCACAGGTTGTGGAAGATGATGATTTTGATCGTAGACTAAAGCTGTTCAGTTGAGAATGACGTGATGAAGATCTGACTCTTTGAAGATTCGCTCGTTCGGATAGTGTACTGGTAGGATTGGAAGGTAAAGACAGGAAGTGGAAAGGAAGGGAGGAAAGAGGGAAAGAAGGAAGGAAGGGAAGGAAGGGAAGAAGGTTGAAGATGGGTTGTGAAACCTAAGATGGTGAGCTCAAGTTGAATCATATAGCAGGAAAGAGCTTCATGTTTCCACTGCTCGGCCCGAAGGTTCTCAACTGACGCAAACTCCGTCCATTGCACGAACTCAATCCACTCACAAGGCATGAATCATCGGTAGACGTATCTGTAGTACACAAAGTTCTGGTATGTGAAGCTATTGAGCCTCAATAATCGATACGAGATATCTTCAGGTATCCATGGAGGTAGTTTGTGTTGCAACTCGTACACGGGCAGGTAACGATTAATAATCCTAACAACTCAATCAAATCTCCCATTACACCGTTAGACCTTGTGTCAACCTGTCCCCTTTATCTCACAGCCATCACCTGATGGGGAGTTTGGAGAGTTCATGCTTGAAGCAAAGAACCGGGTTGTGGGGGATCAGTCAACATGATCTAGCTCGTCTCCAGGTTCTCGAGCGCCCGGTACTTCTTCTCGTCTTGGTGTTGCACAGGATCGGGAGCTGGTGTGATGATGGCGGGATGATGCGGCCGAGAGCGGGAACGGCTGGATCGGCTGGAACGTCTGGCCTGGACTCAGACGGTTGGAGGTTACCAGCCCCAAGTTGAGGGTAGAGTGGTTGCTGTTTTTCAATGGATAAGTTCAGTTACCAAAGTACCTCTACTCAGGTACATATATGGAAGACATCACTTGCTTTTCCGCTATAAGTCCCGAATGGTGGCTTCGTTATGGATATCTCCACAACCTTTTCTTGGGTTTTTTTTTTTTTTTTTTTTTTTTTTTTTTTTTTTTTTTTTTTTGGAATGGTCTCTAAACTTTTTTCCTGAGCCCTTGTAGGGGTGATAACGCCGTTCTGAACTTGTATCCTGACCATGTCCTCACTTTTGCGTCATCACATTCCTCCCATGATCTGACCAAACCATTTACCTGCTTCCTTGATGTCTGGTTCCATCCCTCCTCAAGTGTTTATTGACCATCGTGCACCTCACGCTTCCATGCCATTAGCTGACTCTCACTTAGTTCAACAGCTTTGCTGAAGAAGATGTGATAGAGAAAGTCTGTACCAGGGCGGCAATAGGTTAGCGTTCGTCTTGTATGTATGGAAGAACAGACGTTATGGAACGCAAAGCAGAGGGTCGGGTGTCTAGCAGGGAAAGGGCGGGAATTCCATCCAGAAAAAGGGCGGACAACAGTCTGGCCAGTTAAGCCAGGGATTGGGGAGTAATGCCTCGAGGGCTTCAGGGCTTCACCCTCGGCAAATAACAGGCGGAATCTGTCTTCGAGGATTTGGAACAGTTTAGTCATGGCCTCCGGGTACCAAACGGGATGCTCTCCGTCTATGTCGTCCATGGAAATGTCGTCCGTGGAAAGTTGTTGGCCGTTTAGGCGATTGATACCCTGGTTGATTGTCCACATGATCTCGATCTTATAATATTGTCTGTCGTTGTAAGTAGGGTCAACATCTGGGCCGGGGTGGTCAAAAGCAAAGGCAGCAGTGACGGCCATGCGCTTTCTCACGGCTTCGGTCGTTGAGCTGCAAGCTTCAAGTTCGAAGAACCCCTGTCCCGAAATCATCATGTTTTGGGAGACCCCGAAAAGATGCGTTGACCAAAGTAGCTTGCTCAGAGGCAGGCATCTTGGATGCTCCTGTGGTGAGGATGGTGTCTAGAGCAAAGTCTCGCAATCAGAAATCGACCAGGAAGGTAAATCGGAAGAGATTGGCACGCCGGTGTACCTACAAGCGTTGAAGAATGATGCGTCGTGATTCACGAGGGGGTGAGTGTCCTAGTGACCGAGGTGGGAAAAAAGGTAGTATTGGACTTTCAAACAAAGCTCGTTGGTCATGGAAGTCAGACACTACTGAAGCCATGGTACATGCAGGAGGAAAGCGTTTGCAGACATGGAATAGAAGGTAGGTAGGTAGCCTTGGAACCCAAGCTGGGTCGGGTCCGGAATCAGAATCGCAAAGTTCTACCTTTCCCCAACAACCAATATCCCTTACTTCAACAGAAAGAACCAACCATATTCTTCAGGAAAACACTTTGACACTCCCTTTGGACCTTGGTTTTTCAGAGAAAACACCGCCCGAAAATCCCCTTTCCCTCACCCACTCCCACCGCATGTACAAGCTGCTCATACTACAGCCGACTCTGAAGTGCATGACCGAGGATCCCTAACGCCTTGGAGACCAGCACCGTCACGTTTCACCTTCTCCGCCTGGTCTATAGTCACAAGGGGCGGGGGCGCTACTATTGCGGTTGTCACGGCATTCGTTGAATATACGGATGGCAGACAGATGGATGGCGTTGCTAGAGATGACGGGGAAAGGACATGAAAGAAGGAGTTTATGATCGATAGACTAAAGCACCAAAAGAAACATCAAAATAGTCTGATAACCACTTCGCACCTGGTAGCACCTGATTGCAGCTGCGGCCACTCCCAGTGTTCGATAAGTCTTTTGTCCGAGTCCTGACAAACAGTTGATCCACGATGTTGAAGAGCGTCTTCGAATTCGGGGGTCCGGATCCAAAGCCGATGAAGCTGTTCGGTCAAAGCGTCTCAACTTCCGTCAAAGCGTCTCGGTGGGGCAGAATACAGTTGATGATAAACTCATCTGTTTGCCGGCCATGGTGGAGATATAACTCCGCGATGACATCACAACCCCGAGCTTGTGAGCTTGTGAGTTTGGTGGTTGAAGGTAACTAGCCAACACCAGAGATGCCAAAATGGGAAAAACCGAAAGGCATGATGGGGTCAAAGCTCAGAATCCAAGTGTCGGGATGTCCATGAATAAGGGAGAACGATCACAAGGGAAAGTCAAGTCTGAGTCGTCATAGTCTGTCCGAGCTCGGAGACATCAGTGGTATAAGAACATCCCAACTCCCCCGTGAGAGGCATCACGTACCTTTGTCAACACTCAGCAGAACGAATACCTCTAACCGTATCACCACAACATCACAACGACACTGCCACCATGGAAAAAGTTCTCCAGACCGGCCTCTCGCTAGGCATGTCGGCAACCTCGGGCATCCACTCCAGCAAGCCCAACCGTGCCCCTCGCGAATTCGACGGCAAGAACATCATGCCTCCCAGCTACTGCCCCACGGCCAAAGACCGCGTAGTCTTTCCGGCCAAAAATGGCAAAGTCGAGGCATCCCACATCTGCATTGGGGCCTGGCCATGGGGCGACAAGAGCACCTGGCACTACAAGGAGGAAGAGTTTCCAGCGATCGAGGCTGCCTGGCGCCAGCTCTACGACGCCGGCATCAACTTTATCGACACGGCCCAGGCGTACGGCAGCGGCGAGTCCGAGAGGCTCGTGGGCAAGCTGGTCAAGGGTCTGCCTCGGGATAGTTATGTGATCCAGACCAAATGGCTCGGGACGGCGCTGGACGCCAAGAACTATGTGCACGCCAGCGACGCGCCGTACAAGACGCTCAAGTCCAGCCTGGAGCGGTTGGGGCTCGAGTACGTCGACATCTATCTCGTGCACGGCCCGACGCACCCGCAGAGCGTCAAGACGGTGGCCGAAGGACTGGCCAAGTGCGTCAACGAGGGGCTGGCCAAGGCCGTGGGCGTGGCCAACTACGGCAACGACAAGGTGCTCGAGATGAAGGCGGCGCTGGCCGAGCACGGCATCCCGCTGGCGACGAACCAGGTCGAGTACAGCATCTTGCGCAGGTACCCCGAGATCCACGGTGAGATCAAGATGTGTCTCGACAACGGCATGGTCTTCCAGTCGTACTCGTCTCTGGCCCAAGGCAGGCTGACGGGCAAGTACACGGTCGAGCACCCGCCGCCCAAGACGTACAGGTTCTCGAGCTATCCGATGGAGGAAATCAAGGAGACGCTGGCTGTGTTGGAGAAGATCGCCAAGGCCAGGGGCAAAGCCATGGCCAGCGTGGCGCTGAACTATAACATTAGCAAGGGGGCATTGCCTCTTGTTGGTATTCGCAACCCGGAGCAGGCGAGGCAGGCGATTGATGCGCTGGGTTGGAGGTTGACCGAGCAAGAGATTATTGAGCTGGACCGGGTGAGTGTGGAGGGGACCAAGACTGTTCTTTGGCAGCAGGGGTAGATGTTCTTGTGTCGATGTCGTTGATGTGTTGAAGGAGGCGTACAAATGGCTGGATACCCAAATTGTGAATGCTGTTGTCGGGTGTTTTTGTTTTGTTTTGTTTTGTTTCGTTTCACGAATTCGGTTGCTGGAGAGAAATTGAGCCGAGCAGATTGAAGCCGTTGGTGCCGAGATGCCGTTCCGTGCCGCTGCATGCCGTGACAGATGTGGGGTTAATCCACGACTTGCCAATTGTGGGTTAGCTTGACGATAAGCCCTGATAACGACCCCGCCAAAGACCTGGGCGGGGCCGGGGCCGGGAGCTGCCCCTGCAGTGTCGTTGCCCCGCCCTCGTCGCCGGGAAGGAAGCACCTTCGAATCTTCAATATCCCGAAGCAAGGCGCCTTTCAACAGGATTACAGTAACATTGGCCAGGATCAGACAATTCTCCTTGTCTGTGGTGTAATAACTGGTTCTCCATGCGAAACCTCTTTTCTTCCCTCAACACCATCTTCAAGTTCCCTACCATCATCACCACCACCACCACCACCACCACCACCACCGCCGCCGCCATCGCGAGGTTCTCACATCATCATCATCACCGGTATCGAACCATGACCACCACCGCCGCCAGAATGGACTTTGAAACCACCCTCAAGGGCAAATACCCGGCCAAGCGACATGCTCAACGCGTGGCCGACTACATCCGCAACAAGATGCCCGGCGCTTCCGGCGTCCTCTACCTCGAAGGCCGCGCCACCAAGCTGCTCGAGGACAACGATGAGGCCGAGCCCTTCCGCCAGCGCCGCTACTTCTACTACCTGACCGGTTGCCCGCTCGCCGACTGCCACTACATGTACGACCTGGATGCCGACAAGTCCACGCTCTTCATCCCGCCCATCGACCCCGACTCGGTCATCTGGTCCGGCCTGCCGGTTTCTGTCGATGAGGCCAAGCAGCGCTGGGACGTTGACGACGTCAAGTACACCAGCGATGTCAACGCCACTCTCGCCCACGTCGGCAGCAGCAAGCCCAAGGGCTCTTCCGTCTTCGCCCTCGCGAACCAGGTCTCGGACAAGGTCACCTTCCTCGAATTCGACAACAAGAACTTCTCCATCCTCAAGGAAGCCATCGAAGTCACGCGCGTTGTCAAGGACGAGTACGAGCTGGCCATCATGGCCAAGGCCAACGAGATCAGCTCTGACGGACACAAGATGGTCATGCAAAAGGTCAAGCACGTCCAGAATGAGCGCGAGTTGGAGGCTGTTTTCCTGGGGCACTGCATCGCCAAGGGCGCCCGCAACCAGGCCTACCACAGTATCGTGGCCAGCGGTCGCGCGGCTGCCACGCTGCATTACGTCCCCAACAACGCCGACATGGCTGGCAAGCTCAATCTTCTGCTGGATGCGGGAGGCGAGTGGGACTGCTATGCCTCGGACATTACCCGCACTTTCCCCATTAATGGCAAGTTCACCAAGGAGAGCAGGGAGATTTACGATATTGTGCTCAAGATGCAAAACGAGTGCATCGCTGCGCTGAAGGAGGGTGTGCTCTGGGATGACGTTCACCTCCTTGCGCACAAGATTGCCATCGACGGCCTTCTCCAGATCGGCATTCTCCAGGGCGACAAGGATGAGATTCTCGAGAGCAGGACGAGCGTTGCTTTCTTCCCTCACGGTCTGGGTCACTACCTGGGCATGGACACCCACGATACCGGCGGCAACCCCAACTATGCCGACAAGGACACCATGTTCCGCTACCTCCGCGTCCGCGGTCGTCTCCCAGCTGGCAGCGTGATCACCGTGGAGCCCGGTATCTATTTCTGCAACTTTATCATTGAGCCGTTCTTGAAGGACCCAAAGCACAGCAAGTACATCAATGCTGATGTGCTGGAGAAGTACTGGGATGTTGGTGGTGTGAGGTATGTCGACTGTGATTTGTTCGCGTGTATGGTATGGAAAGGGCGAATGCTAATTTTGTCGTTGTTATGCAGAATCGAGGACAACCTGGTCATCACCAAGGACGGCACGTACAACCTCACGACAGCACCCAAGGACCCCGAGGAGATGGAGAAGATCATTCAGCAGAGCTGAGACAAGGCTGGACATGGAGAATACGTGCTATTTACAACCTATCATATACCCAATACATGCGCCGTTCGACTGTTCACCGGTCTCCATTGTCGACGGGCTGAACAAGTACGATGTAGATCCAGGGTGTTGATCACGGAGCCTGCGCCGCCACCAGGATGACCTTGCGAGCTTGCCATCGCCTAGCTGCACCGGCAGATGAAGATCGAGGTCTTCCTTGTTCATTTGCCGAAGCTGACTGTAGATCTGGGGACTATCGGTCTCGCAACCGAAACCTGCTTGTAACTGCAGTTGCCCTTCTCCACCACGTCTTCTGTAGTATTCCCCCGCTCAACACCGCTTCCCGATGCAACGCGATAGGGACGACCTAAAGGGCTCAGGCTCAGGGGCGGAATGGGTACGGAATATGGGCGCGCTCGTATGGAAGCGGTGTTGGGTCGCTGCCGTACTACTGTCTGCCTGACCGCAACTGAAGTCAAAATGGGCTGACACTGATATGCGGAAACAAGGTTCCGTGATATTGGCGCATGTTCATCTTCGCCCATGTCAAGGATGGCATGACAGCCGAGTTTGCGATAGTATCGACGGGAATGCGCATTTCTTCGCCTCCTCAACACACAAGAGACGCAAAGGAAAGTAGTGTGCACCCGTTTTTCACTAGAATGGAACGGTAATCAATTCGCGGCACTCATTGGCTCCTAAACGCTTGCTGATAGTTGGTCCGGTGGAAGTGCCGGTCGGTTTAGGCCAATCGTCATGATGCGTTCACGAGCAGTCCGTCATGAAGATCTTCGACGTGAAAGCTTCGGTGCATGATGCTCCCCGAGGTACAACACACAGGAGTACATACATACAGCAGCAGGAACGGCGTCCCCAAGCCAACCGCTGCAAGCGAGCTGCGAACTTGGCACCTATGGTAGAGGTACCTAATCAACCACCTCGTGCTTTGCACGCGAAGTTCCATCACGACGGAACCGACATGATCCTTTTGTCGGGATTGACCCACTTGCCAACGGATCCTTGGTGTATCATTGGCAACTCTTGTTTTCCAAACCCAGGGTGCGGTTCGAGTCCCTCTCAATCACAGCTCCAGTGACACGTCATGCCGTCTATCGTGGTCCCCTGGATGGTATCAACATGTGTGGACATACTGCGGCCGTATTGCGCTTGTGGGGGATCGATGATCTCGCCTGCCTCGCGTTCGCGCCGTCGTCTCAAGGTGGCAGCCTTTTTCATCGACCGCCTTTTTGACGACTTGGTGCTTACACCCATCAATTACCCAATGTCTGTTGCTTCCGAAGGCGTGTTTCCTCGTCGGAGCTGACGCCGGTCCAGTCTTTTGCAACACCCAAAAAGGTCCCAAAATTCATGTTGGATTTGTCTGGATCTTGGCCCAATCCCTGACTACCCACGAGTGACCAGTTCGCAGCCGTTCGGTTAAAGTATCCAGGGTCTCCATGACTCTTCGAAATGTTTGGATAGAGGCTTGCGAGATCCCTGTGGACCTGTCTTAGTACCTAGACTATGTCCTGTGGTACACAAGTCTACAACGGGTCGGGTCGGTTCGGGTAGGGTACCTCCTCCCTCCCTAGGGGCAGATGGCCAAGTGGAGGAAAGGATGGAAAGGCTGCCGACCGCAGAAACCAAGTGGCCGAGGTATCCAGGCTCTACACCACACCACACTATCTTTTGTGGTGGCCGGAGTCGTCGCCGGTGACACCCACCAAAAAGGGAAACTGGCCCAAGCAACCTAATCTAACCAATGCGAGTTTATGTTGGCAAACGTGGGGAATGACAAGAAAAAATGGGTCGTTCATTGTCAAGTGCCCACTACGCATATCTCCACCCCTACACCTTTGGACCATGCGTCTTGTTCGGTTCGGGTGGTCAAGAAGGGTCATGAAAATCGCCCAAGTCGGGGGGTATGGTTCGGCATACAACCAGACCCCCAAGAGAACCTTCTCCCTCATGCTGACCATGGACGGCGGCTGGCAGATACGCTCGGCACGCCTCCTGAAAAGGACTCAAAAGTGATAATGATGAACAAGAGATTACCTACTCTCCGAGAATGGAACCCCCCTTCATGGACCTTTCGGGCGATGGCGTTAAACTCGAATAGTGTATAAGTCGGACGTCAAACCCACCCCTTCCACCCGTTGAGTGAGCCAGTGAGGGGATTCATAGCTCCCAGTATCCATTACACTATTAGAGACGTTTATCCACAAAGGAAACTAGTCATTACCCATCTCCACCACCAAAGGGCCTTCTCAGAAACTCGATATAAACGCCATCAGACACTTTCTTTTTTGCTTTTTTGTTTGTCTCTTGTCCCTGGATTATCCCAGTCTTCCATCCGTGTGTGGCGTGCTCGTCATTATTACATCAGTCAGTGTGAACAAATCACACAACACCAGGCCTTTGTTTACTTTTTTCCATTTTGGGTAACCAAGCATCCACAAACACCCACAATGGGCTCTGTCTCACCCACGTTTTCCACCCTGCCCGCGGGCGTCAAGGTGCAACCAACCCCTTTCCGTATCAACGTTGCCGAGTCCGACCTCGCCCAGTTCCGGTCCCTCATCCAGCAAGCCATCATTCCCCCAGAGCAGTTCTACAACCAGCACGCCAACGCTGCCACGGGCAAATTTGGCATCACACGCGACTGGCTGATCCAGGCCCGGGACTACTGGCTCAACACGTATGACTGGCGGGCCCAGGAAACCTTCATCAACTCCTTCCCCCAGTATAAGCAAACCGTCGTCGGCCCTACCTCCGGCCAGACATTTGACCTACACTTTGCCGCCCTCTTCTCCCTCCGCAAGGATGCCATTCCCATCATCTTCATGCACGGCTGGCCAGGCTCCTTCTTGGAGTTCGTCCCGATGCTGGACATCCTCCGCTCGCGGTACACTCCCGAAACGCTCCCCTACCACGTCATCGTCCCTTCCATCCCCGATTACGGCTTCTCCTCTCGTCCCAACGACTCGGCCCTCCAAGAGTTGAACATGGAGTTTGCGGCGGAAGCCATGAACGAGCTCATGCTGTCCCTCGGCTTCGGCAGCACCGGCTACGTCGCCCAGGGCGGCGATGTCGGGTACGCCCTCGCCCGCGCCATGGCCAACAACCACGACGCCTGCAAGACTTCGCACCTCAACATGTTCATGTTCACCCCGGACCAGTTCGCCGCGTGTCAGCAAGAGCCCCTGACTGAGCGCGAGGAGAAGCTCCTGACGGGCACCAATGCGTGGATCAAGCAAGGGTCGGCATACGCCTATGAGCACGGCACGCGGCCGTCCACCATTGCCTTGACGCTCAGCACCAACCCCGTCGCCATGCTCGCGTGGATGGGCGAGAAGTTCATCGAGTGGTCTGACAACAGAAAACACGGCGGCTCCCGCCCGCTGTCGCTGGACACGATCCTCGATGGCGTATCGCTCTACTGGTTCAGTGGGTGCTTCCCGAGAACCATGTGGAGCTACCGCAGTCTCGTGCCGGCCATTGGGGCGACGGCCGTCGTGCAGGAGAGCTTGAGCGTGCAAAAGCCGTTTGGGTACTCGGCGTTCCCGGTCGAGATTGGTACCCTGCCGAGGACGTGGGGGAAGAAGTTGTTTGGGGACCGGTTGGCGTATTACAAGGAGCATGAGGTGGGTGGACACTTTGCGGCGCTGCAGGAGCCCGAGAACTTTTTGGATGATATTGAGGAGTTTGTGAGGTTTATCGCGCCCAAGGTCGGCTTGGCTAAGGGTGGGAAGAGTGCTTGAGAAAGATGAAAGATGGGATGGAATCAAATAATTACCTATTTACCTGTAGCAATGTTGTACACGAAGGAGATGGATGGGTTTTACTACTAGTTTTAGACTACTGTTGTGTTTGGATATACCAGTCATTATTCCCATGTTTTTGTTGCTGCTTTCTTGCTTTTTTCTGTGTGTTTTTGTCGGCACTGCAGCAATGCTAGTGGTATTTCCAACAGCCGGGTTCGTGAGAGAATTGGATGCTGTCCTTTTGAGGTACTTTGTTGTTGTTTCCCCTTTTCTTCCACCTCACTGCCCACAACATCAACATCAACATGAATTTCATGATCATAGGTAGGTAAAGGTCACCGCCATCTTCATTGTCGTTGAGCCCATGCACCAGTTCGTCCTCTCATGCACCCCCATTCACACATTCCTCTCGCATTCTCTACAGTGTACCCGCCCAGTGCTACCACCCCCCATTGCTACTACCTTTCACGCTGCATGTGTCCACTGCAACTCTGTGGACGAACACCGTAGGAATTCCTTCCAGCAGCACCCTCAATCACATGTCAACATCCTACCTTGGGTATCCAGGGCAGGAAGGTACACCGGCTCGACGAAGCGAACATCCGCAACACCGCTGAATTAAGCAATCGCATTGGCCCGGATTGGATGCTCCTGTGCAGAACATACTAAGCGACCATTCTCATGCGGGCAACCCACGGCAATCAATCAATCAATCGTGCGGGGGGCAGCATCGAGTATTGTTTGGGATAAGTTCCTGAACTTTCCGACATCCATGCTCATCATCGCATGTTTATCATGTTTTATTCCATGCTTGAAATCAACCGACCCGATTTTGATCCTCGTCTACTCGAAAGGAAATGGAAACAGAACCAAACACACCGACTGTTATCTTTGGAAAAATGAACTTATAATGACGTATTCCGAGGAAAGTATCGCGGCTACCTACAAATCGGGGAGTGGTGGAGGTGAAGACTGCCTGCGTGTTATCATTCAGGCGGGGACGGTCACCACCAAAGACATGGAAATGGCTCGGGGAAATATGGTACGAGAAACATGACGATCACCGGATGCGAGGTGGAATTGTCATTTTGACTCGGATGCAGAGAGGATATCTGATCGATATCACCATGGATTCTTTTCACTCAAATGTCCACTGATGTTCGACCAGAAATGGGAATCCCGAACAAACACCGGAGAGCCAAGAGCAAAGCCGAAAAAAGCCAAGCAATTTGAACATCGCCGCCCAATTCTGTTCCCCTCCCGTCGTCGTCCCGCTCCGAAGTACACTACACTAAAACCAAGTGGAGTTTCGGCCAATCTAGCGGCGGATAGTTCCTTCAACCCGAACGGCGCCGGCCCGCGGTTCTCGTCTCGAACGGAGACCACCCGGTCGGCAGTTGCATTTCGCGATGAGGGTCCCGATACATGTATGGATCCAACGCTGTGTTGCTGCTTTGGTTCTACCAAATTTGTGCATTGACGGCCCAGCATATGGACAGGATGACACCAACAATTTCGATCGGTGATGTGCACGGTATGTAAACTCAAGATGAGTAACTGGAACCCCAGCCAAATCTGACCTCCCTACAGGTTCGATGGGACAAATATTCCCTACAATTATCCGAAACGAACGCATCTTCCTCTTTTGCGGCGAGTTCCATCCCTGGCGGCTACCTCTACCCAGTCCAGGAATACGGTTCGACGTCTTCCAAAGATCAAGGCCATGGGCTTCAACGCCGTGTTTTTCTTATATATATTAGGGATTACTTGACGGAGTTTTTGCCCTAGACGAGTTCTTTTCGCCCAGCACCCGAAGCCGACATCTACCTTACCGCAAGACCGGATCCGTACATCAACGCCGAGGTAGCAGCCGGAGGACTTCCGGAGTGGACCCTTCGGGTCAAAGACCCTCTCCGCGAAAACGGTACGGAATGGCTCTGTTCCATCGAATCCTACCTCTACACGCGCGAAAAGTAGGAAAAAGATTAGCTGACTCTCAAACCACCAACGGCGGACCGGTGGTGTTGGTGCAAGTCGAAAACAGATATGTAACATAGAGGTATAATCGGAAGTCAATGACACCAATGAACTTCCCCGCCTATCTCAACTGCGGCAGCATACTTCGACCCAACTCCTCCTCCGCGAAACCGGCATCGTCGTGCTCTTGATACACAACGACCTCGGACCACCTAGCCCAAGACAACTGGACCCCTGGCTTGGCTCCGGACTGGGCTCCATCGACCTCTACGCCAACGACGCCTGCCCCCTGTTCCACGACGGCGGGCACCCCAATCCACGTCGCAGCAATGAAACGACGATCCACGCAAATGGGTCTAAGGGTCTGGCGCGCCTTGCAACGACACAGTGTGGAAGCGTCACGATGGAGTTTAGTGCGATGAGTTGGCCGGATCCAACGACGTGGTGTTCGGCAGCTGAGGATTGATACGACAGATGGATAAAAGCAAAAGTTCTCGGAGACCATAACTCATCACTTGGTTCAACTTCCAGGTTGTATCATCACCACAAAGAGCACCGTCATCATGTCCTCCTCAACCACCAACGGCTCCAGCAGCCATGCCATCACCACCACCACCAACACCAGCGATATGGAGATTCCCACCATATTCGGCCTTCCCTGGGTAACCCCAACTTTCGACCCTTCCGTCACAGATATTGTGCCCACCATGCATACCTCTTCCTACCCGGCCATTAACCCAGCCCTTAACCCCCTTCTCTCCCAAGCCGGGAAGACAGTTCTCATCACCGGCGCCACGGCCGGCATCGGCTTCGCAATGGCCAAGTCGTTTGTCACTGCTTCCGCTTCCAAGGTCATCATCACGGGTCGAAGGCAGGAAAGACTCGACGAAGCCGTTGGTCTTCTCCGCCAGCACGCCAAGGAGCTCGGAAAGCAGACGGAAGTAGTCAGCGAGAAGTCCGATGCGGCGAACATGGAGGAGATTGACGTCTTGTGGAAAAAGTTGGGAGAGGAAGGAGAGGTGGTGGATGTGCTTATCTTGAATGCGGTTGGGGAGATGGCGGCCGGGGGCCTGTGTGAGGACGGGGGCAGGACGACAGTTGAGATTTGGGCCAAACTCGAAGCGAACCTCAGGGGACCGATGAGATATACCGAGCTTTTTATGAAGCAGGGGAAGGAAAGGCAGAAGGTCGGTTTGTTTGTTTGTTTGTTTGTGCGAATGATGATTGCTGGAGTTGGAGGAATGAGAAGAATGGCACGGCTGACGCAGAGAACAGTTCCTCATCAACATTTCCACTGCCTCTGCCCACATAAGCTTTCCCGAGTACTCGCCCGCTCTCTCCTCCAGCCCAGAGTACGGCTTCACCAAGGCCACTGCTGGCCTCTTCTTTAGGTACATTGCTCAACGGTCAGACCCGGAGAAGATGCAGGTGGTGAGCATTCATCCGGGAACAATCTACTCGGAGTTGTGGCAGGGGCTCGGCGTGGAAAAGAGTGTCCTACCGTTTGATGATAGTAAGTCTTTTCCAACAATCGCATGCTTTTTTGAAAGAAGATTTCTGACAAAAGGTGAAATACAGTCTCGCTGCCAGCTGACTTTGCTGTCTGGGCAACCACCAAGGAGGCGAGATTCATCCATGGCCGCTTTGTTTGGGCTAACTGGGATGTAGAAGAGTTGAAGGCCAAATATGCGGAGCGATTCAAGGAGGATGCTGAACTGTTCAGGTTTGGCGTGTGTGGTTTGGCTGGGAGTAAGCTCCATGTCATTCAATGATCGCGTTGACTGGAGGTAGACCGGGCAACCATGGAAGTGTTACCGAGGGGCATCAGGACCTCGGCACACCTTGGAACACTCACCATTGTACACTGCAAGACTCTCGAACTAAGAGTCAGACAACTTTTGCACGATAGATACCCTTTCCATCATTTGTCCACGTGGAAGTTGACCGAAAGGCGCACGTAGAGGCAGCTGATTCCAACACCTCCCAGGATCACACCTTAGCCCCGGGGTACTAACCCCATTCCTATTGGCGCGCATCTTGTTTCAACCTCACAGTATCATCACAGATGTTCAAAACATGGGGAAGGTTGCAGTAAACACTTTTACCGGTTGTGGTACCACTCATGCCGGGTTTCGAGGACTTGGCACTTACCGTTTGGTCGACGGTGACAACTCCGTGAACCGGATCCGGTATGTGCATGTCAACCACCGTGACCTCCGTCGACACATCCATGCTTTGAATTGGCCTTGGCTATGACTTTTCCTCCGAATATCAAAACCTATAGGTTCGCCTGACGCCTCGCTTTGACGCCAAGCTTGATGATCGGTCAATGCTGTTTCGTAATGAAGGAACAAGAATTCGGCAGTTGTTTCTGTGAAAGGAGAACGACTTGGGTTGAGGAATGGGAAGAGAATGTAAGCTGGTGAATGAGATCAAGTTCAACCACCAAAGTCAAGTCAACATGAACTGACGGCGACAACAAAGATGTATAAAACCCCCTCCACTCCTTCAACACTCACTCCCCATGCATCCAACCAGAGCAACCCATCCAACTCATTCCACCTCGTTTTCTCAGCCTCAACAAGCCAGCCTCCGAAAATGGCAGGCCTTCACTCCCGCCTCACCACTTTTCTCCTTCTCCTCCTCTCTGCCCTCCCCGCCATCGCCGCCGCCGCCCCCTCCTCCGGCTGCGGTAAAGGTCCCACCCTCCGCAACGGCCAAACCGTCACCACCAACATCAACGGCAAATCGCGTCGCTACACCGTCCGGCTTCCGGACAACTACAACCAAAACAACCCCTACCGCCTCATCTTCCTCTGGCACCCCCTCGGCAGCTCCATGCAAAAGATCATTCAGGGCGAAGACCCCAACCGCGGCGGCGTCCTGCCTTACTACGGCCTGCCGCCCCTCGACACGAGCAAGAGTGCCATCTACGTGGTTCCGGACGGGTTGAACGCGGGCTGGGCGAACCAGAACGGGGAGGACGTCTCCTTTTTCGACAACATTCTGCAAACCGTGAGCGACGGGCTGTGCATCGACACCAACCTCGTCTTCAGCACGGGCTTCTCCTACGGCGGCGGCATGAGTTTCAGCCTGGCGTGCTCGCGGGCGAACAAAGTCCGTGCCGTCGCTGTCATCTCTGGCGCGCAGCTTTCTGGCTGCGCGGGCGGGAATGATCCGGTGGCGTACTACGCGCAACACGGAACGTCCGACGGCGTGCTGAATGTGGCGATGGGAAGACAGTTGAGAGATCGGTTCGTGAGGAACAATGGGTGTCAGCCGGCAAACGGGGAAGTGCAGCCTGGTAGTGGGGGACGGTCTACGAGGGTTGAGTATCAGGGATGTCAACAGGGTAAGGACGTGGTGTGGGTGGTGCATGGCGGAGATCATAATCCGAGTCAGAGGGATCCGGGACAGAACGACCCGTTTGCGCCGAGGAACACTTGGGAGTTCTTTAGCAGGTTCAACTAGGAATTTGTGGGGAAAGAAGGAGTTAGGTATGAAAGGGAAGGTGGAAGGATCAAAGGGGTGGTGATGATGTAGATTGGTGATGGAGAAGGGCTGAAGGAGAAAAGTTACCTGGGAAGGAGAATAGTTGTTTTTCGCAATGGAAAATAGTAAATCGCCGCTTTAGGAAGAAAACAATCTTCGAGAATCGACCTCATCTGGACAGAGAAAGATGCATGAGTGGGAGAGGGGAATGTCCGTTCACAGTGAACGAGTGACGTTGAACAAATTAAGCAGATATCAACGCCGTCAGTACACCACATCATCAAGCCCCGTAACTCAAATCAGCCTCAACTCTCAAAAACAAGTCAACCATGAATCTCTTTAATGCTTTCACTTCCATCCTCCTCACACACACACAAGCCGCCCTGGCAGCCCCTCCAACGCAATGTGTTCCTACCTGCGAGAGTCATGTCCACAGCGGACACGCGTACACTGAGGTCGATCCAGATGATAATTGGAATACCTGGGTAATGTGTGGATTGAGTACCTAGTCGGATCAACATGTGGACGTGCCAACGGATACGAGGTGTTTTGCGAACGTAGCGATTACTTATAACTTGTAAGGTGAATAATTAGGGGGGAGGGAAAGAGAGGAAGTGGGAATGGCAGGACTGTGTGTGGGAGTTGACGGTATATGAGAACAGCTGCAGGGAAAAGGGGCATGTAAACAATTGGATTGTTGAAAGCAGAGGCGAAAAGTCCGACCGACTTCGTTGCTTCGTAGACAAGTAGCAAAAGTTGTGTGGACCCACCATATCAAGTTATGTCTGTTCACTTGTTTCTACACAAAAGGTGTATGCCAAAAGTGAACAAAAGCGAAGAAGAAGGAAGCAAGAGAGCGAAAAAAAAAAAAAAAAAACTGGGAATGAACACCAAAGCAAAAAAGTTAGAAAGAATTAAGGAAAAAAAAAGAGGTTGTTGGTGATCATCGTGCGACGTGGGCCTGATTCGAACAGACGCTCCCGAAGGAACAAGATTTCTAGTCTTGCGCATTAGACCACTCTGCCACCACGCCATCTTATTGGTTGATGTTATTCGGCTTTGGTCCAGTTACTATATTCTCATGACTGAGAAAAGAACATAATTCCTCTACAGAACGTCATTGTCGACCACTTACCTCCCTTATTGCATTCCGCATTGTCTTCCCAGTCATCAATCAGTTGAAAATGTCAATTACAACATAGCGGAGCCCTCTCAACCTAACTCCCAACACGCATCGCGGCTTTTGTGGTAAGTCCCAAGTAACCGCACCGAGTCCACCGCAACGAAATCCAGGAAATATTTCACTGTGACCCGTGCTTACTCAGCCTAAAGACACCACGAAACGGAAACCCACATTCATTCCGGCTCAAACAAATACTCAAGAAACCCGAAATCAAGACACGAAAGCAGAACAGTCATCATTGAAACACCAACTGTAAGGAATTAAATTAACCGCTTACTACTATTTGTTCGCTTCTTCTCCAACTCAACTAGATAGAGGGTACATAAGCAGGGCATTAATCGAAAGGATGATGATGATGATTGCCGGAGGGTATCGAAACGGGAAGTATACTGTAGGTGAGGTAGGTAGGTAGTAATGAGCAAAAAGCCAGAGGAGGATGTAAGCCAGCGGTGATGGTGTCGGTATCGGGTGGTGGTGATGCTGCTAAAAGCCAAACAAAAGCCAGAAAGAAAAAAAAGGAAAAAAAAGGCAAACTCCAGCCCACTCCCCGTGCGTGCACGTCCGACGTCGTTCCCCCTTCCCTCTCTCCAGCCTCTCTCTTCCTCTCTCTGAAACAGATTTCCGTGTCCAAAAATCGTACAGTGTATCTCCCTCTCCCTCCAACATCTGCTGTTGCTTGTGTATGTGTGTATATGTGCCTTGTGTTTAAAGTGCACCCCGACCTTTTAACACCCGTCCATGCAGCTTATTGTCTATTGTCTAATGTCTCTCTTTTTTGTTTTCCCCGTCTTCTGTATCATGCTCTGACTGGTACAGATAACACCGTTCAACGACTCAAGGGATACTTTTCAGCACCTGCATTTTTGTTTGTTAGCACCAACCCTTCTCAACACCACATTAGTAGGTATAAAAGAGAAAGAAACATACCTAAAGAGTCGGGGGCGTAGCACTGATAGCAGTAGTCGTCAACGCAGGCGGGTGCGCGTCAACTGGGCTGGCAATCTTCTCATTGTCCTGCTCCTTCTTCTCCTCACCCTCCTTGCCGTCCTCCTTGTGGCCCTCGTGCTCTCCCGTCTGGTGGTGGCTATCCTCCACCGCGGGAGAGACATCAATCTGTGGCGCGTTCTTCTCGGCAGCAACCTTCTTGCTGTCCAGCGAGCTCTGGCTCACCGGCCTGGCGTTGGGGGTGTTGTTGTCGTCGTCGTCCTCTCCACCTTCTTGAGAAGCGCCGTTCTTCTTGCTCTTCTTGTCGCCCGATGGCTTGCCGGCGCAGTTGAGTGACTTGAGCGAGGCCATGAACTTCTTGAGGGGGTTCTCCTTCTTGGGCTTGTCGGCCTTTTGCTGCTGCTCTTGCTCGCCGTCGGCAGCGCCAGCCTCAGGTTGGTCGTCCGAGAGTTGGTGGTAGGCATCTTGGTGACCGGCGGCAACGGGCCCGTCGTCGGTCAGTTGGTGGCCCCGTTGCTGATCCTCGGACTTCTTGGAGGAAGCGGCGGACTTGGGCCTCTGATCTTGTTCGGCAGACATTTTGGCTGATTATTATAGGATGGTAATATGTAAAAACGGGGGGGAGACTGGAGTAGAGGGAGGAAGCGAAGAGTGGTTGGTTGGTGATAAACGAATGGACTGGTTCGAAAGGGACAAAGAGAGAGAGAGACGAGGAAGGAAGAGATGAAGCTGGGAAGGTGAAGCAATAAAATAAAAGTCGACAACTCTTTCTTTTCCCAAAATAAAAAGGGGGAATTCCGTTCCGAGACGGATCTGAAATTACAGGTCATTTCAGACAACCGACGCCGGGTCCAGTGTGCGCGGTGTGCTAAATCCAGCAATCGAATTTCCCATGACTCCATCGCGACGTGCGAAGCAAAAGAGCGAGCGCCAAAATCAGATGTCGACAGGCGGTTTCCCAGGGCTAGTTCCAGGTACCAAGCAGGGGGGGGTGGTGGACTGGTGGACACCCGACCCGTAAACAAAACAAAAAAAAAAACAAGGGTCGGGCCGGGGATGCATTGCAGCGTGGCATAGGGCACTAGAACACTGAAAGATGGCTAAAAGTTAGACCCTGAGCGGAACTCCGGTGGGAGGAATGGAAGCCACCCAGAGAAGAAAAGTTCTAGCGGCAGCCAAAGCGGATGACCGCCAAGAACCTAACAAACACCAGCGGCAAGGGGGGGAAATCATCACCAGGGGTAACCAAGCGAGCAGATCCAAGGGGGGGACGGGAAATGAGCTCCACCACCAGATTGAGATCCGAAGCTTGTTTGCCAGAAGAAAAAACCAAGTTTCCCTCAAATTGGCCCTCTCCTGATAGGTTCCCAAAGCCAAACCAAACAATTGTGGAAATCTGGCAGATCTGATTAATGATCTCGGGATCTTCATAATAGCGAGCGGTTGGGCTGCGACGTGTGAATCATTCACTGCTGATTTTGGGATCCAACTGTTATTCGCCATCTCAAGATGTTCCCACAACCATGGTATCTGATCTCGCGATCTAATCAAACAGCGGTGCGCTACAACTCGTGGTGCGATTTGTCCCCTTCTGTTGGTATGTAGTCGCTTCTTTTTCTGGTGTTCTGTCTCAGTTGCCTGCCTGTGAGAGATGCAGTTGAGGCAACTCATCCCTTTTACTTTGTGTCATCCAGTCGTTCCGCCATGTGCTGAGCTGTTTCGGGTTTGGTGCTTGCTTTTGCTTCCATTCCAGACAAGGGCCAACTATGCCAGGGCCAGATGGCAACATGGGATAGACTGAGACTTGGGACTCGGGAAGACCGGGAGAGCGATTCCAGACCCCGTCAATCATCACTATCACCAGCACCATCAGATAGCCGACCACACCGCATCAAAATTACGACTGCTCCTCCTCCTCCTCCTCCTCCTCATCCTCATCCATGTCCTGCTCCTCCCCTTCCTGATCATCGACGTCCCTACCGCCAGGATTCCGCTGCCCCCTTGCTTCCCTCGTCTGCAGCTTCCGTCCAAAACTCTGCTTGTCCGCATGCCCGACCCCTTCCCAAGTCTTGGTATCCGGCAATCCATACGTGCTGATACCTCTCCCCCAGGTTGTCCACGGGTTTGTCCACCTTTGCACCTCAGAGGGTATCTTTCCGTCCTTGCATTCTTCGTACTCGGCAATCAACGCTTTCCAGTCCCGTGGCTTGTCTCTGTGAATCAAATAACCTCCTAGGTGACGGTGCCAGATATCTGGAGGGATCTCGTTGTTTTTTGCGTCGCTTTCGCTTCCGCGGTAATCGTGGGTGGCCGGCGGTGTCCAATGCGTGGCTAGTGAGAGGTAGATCTGGCGCTCGATGCCGCGGTGGCCAGTGATTGTCGTTAGGCGATTTACGCACCCGTAAAGATAGACGGAGCGGTTCAGCCTTGACAAATCTTGAGCGACACCGAGGGCCATAGGCGGGAGTCTGCCCTCTGCGATGAGTGGGGAAACTTGTTCCAGTTCAATGTCGTCCACGATTTCGACGGGCAGGTGAAGATCATCGGGGATAGGGACGGCGGACCACCTCTGCAGTTCAGCCCGACGTTGTTCGGGGGTGAGACTGGCTGTTGAGAGGGGTTCGGAGCTTCCCTCAGGACTAAGCAGAGCGGGTGGCGCATCAGGAGGCAAAATGAAAGAAGCGCGCACTTCTTCCGAGTGTGTAGAGATCGACGCAATCAGTTGCCGGAAGTATTGCGCAGCCAGACGTGTTGTCACCAGCTTCCTTCCCCTCAGCGCGGGGTACAGTACCTTGGCGAGGATATCCTCACGCGGCACCAGCTCATTACTGTCCGTCGTGTGGTCCAATACCGACCTGGCAACCACCCTCTGCTGGAACTCGGGCTGCAAATCGACGAGGCCGTGATGTAAATCTGTCACCAATGACACTAACACGCTCGGGTCGAGGTTCGCAGTGGATGTGATGCGGCCGCAATCGTCGGCGACGAGGGGGTCTCGTTCGTCGATGAGGGCGGCCAAAGCGGTGTCGAGTGGTGGTGGTGGCGTGTCGGCGAGGAGGGGACTGTTGGCGCAGCTCACGGTAACAGAGACGTCGTCGCCACCAATCTTTTCGCGGATGTAGCGTAGCATTCTGTCGACGGGCTCGGACTCGCCATCGCGCAGACCGGGAAGAAGAAGATGAACATGATGGCAGTGGTTCCATCTCGCAGCGAGGATGACCTTCTTGATGGACTCGGCGAACTCGGTATTCCCCAGCGCTTCTTGGATGCCACTTCTCCCCGCGACTCCGTTCCCATTGATGTTGTATCGGTCTTCTTCATCATCGCTGTACGCCGTACCATCCTCCTCCTCCTCCTCATCAGTCTCCCATCCATCCACCGCGATTTGGTAAGCGAGCGTCTTGGGTGAAATGGAAACAAACTTCAACCACGTCGCCCCGCTATCGATGACGGCGTCAACAACAATCGGCCTCTCCAGCAGAGGGTTATCTTTGTATGCCAGCCACCCTTTTCCCGCAGGAACCGGCTGCTTCGGGCTCCGGGCAAACTCTTTATTGATGGCGACGAGGGCGCGACACTTTTTGATGACGGACCACCTGTCGTCCCAGCAGCAACTGCGCATGCCAAAGTACTGGGCGGGGGTGAAGAGTTGTTTTGGTTCGGTGCCATCTTCGTCTGTCGAGGAAGGAGGAGGAGGAGGAGGAGACGGTTGCGACGCTTTCTTGGCTTTAACCTTGTCGAGGGTGCGTTGCTGGACTTTGAGGAGGGTGTAGAGGCCGCGGATGGGCTTGGAAGCTGACTCGGCCTTTGTATGGAGCTGGGAGAGCTCATCGACGCAGGTCGTCCATCCGTGTATGAGGGCTTCGATACATTCTTGAAGAGCAGCGCCTTCGAGCGGTTCGCCGCGGTGTTCGTGATACAGCTTGGCGGGTGGTTTGTCGGCGTTGCTGGGGGATGGCGATGTTTGGGTTAATGGTGGTGGTGCCCCTCCCTCGCCCTGGTTGTGCGCCGTCATGCCCGCCCGCGTACGCCGTTTACGGTAGGACTGCCGGTCTTGGTGGTGCAATAATGTATAAGGTAGAAGTGTTCGAATTGCGGTGCTAATGAACCATCAAAGTGGAAGATGCCTAGGTAGGAGATGATGTCAATGAAGCATCCAAAAGTTGCAGTGACACATTCATTGGATGTGCGACGGGCAGCGGGACGGGCATTTGGTGGAGGGGTAAATACACTAACAATTATTTCAGTGGGCCAGCCCCATGCAAGCAGCTGCCTCTGCTGGGAAACATTGGGCGGCATATGCAAGGGGTCAAATATCAAGGGTTAGGGTATTTTCAAGGGGACAGTCTCTGTGATGTTTCCTCACACAACTGTTGTTCACACGGAGATGATGAGCAGCAACAAATACATTCAAACAGAAAAAGACGAGGTGGAACTTGAGGATGGTGTATGTTGTTGATTTTGATGACTATGGAAATGGAATACCCAAGTTCCAAGGACTGCCTACGCAGTGTCCCAGCAGTGCAATGGGTGGAGCGAATCAAGAATGTGCAACCCTAGGGTAGGTTCTTCAGATCTTTGCCCACTTACAACTGTGATAGCTTCGTTATGAGCATTAACAAACAATGACCGACAAGTACTACGCGGGTCTACAAGGCCTAGGTACTGGCCTAGCAAGCCGAGCTCCTAGAGCCCGGCACAACTTACCTCTACCTACGTTGCTTAGGTAACCTCCAACTCCCTGCCCTACACGCTTACAGAAGGGCAGCCATGACCATAGAGAAACTAGGCATCGTCGGTAGATATCCAAAGATATATCCCCAGAATCCGACAAGTTGGCCTCCCATCTATTCTACGCCGTAGAACCTCTACATTTAGCGCCACGCTCCCTATCTTTACCTAGGTAGACAGTCCAAGTGCCTAGTATACCTATGTGAAGCCAGACAAAAACGGCCAGGTGACAAAAAGCCAAGGAAACCCTACATCGGCTGTGACTAGTAAAGCTATTTAATTGTTTATGCTTAAAAAAAAGGGAGAAAAAAGAAGAAGAAGAAGAAGAAGAAACAAAGGGCCCGTGACTGCTCATTCCTCACTTATTTACTTAACTGTCGTCGAGCGTGCCAAATCTCTTGGGCCGCCGCCTGATACGCTGGGGCCTGTTGGGCGACGGCCGGTTGGACACAGCCATCTTTTTCTTTTTCTTGCTGGATGGGCCGCCGTCGCGGGGTGAGGCTTTTGTTACGTTAGTTGACGCCGACGCAGGCGGCATGCTCGTTGTAATGACCGCCGCCGCTGTCGTCGATGGAGAGCTGGGTCCAGGTGCTGCTGCTTCTTCCTCTTCTTCTTCTTCTTCTTCTGGGGAGCGGGCTTCGCAGTCCTGCTGCGGTTGTTGATCCAGCAAGGGGGTATCATTCTCAACAGAGGGGTTCAACTCTGGTGGTCCTGGATGCGATTCCTGAAGGGGACCAGGGGGCAGAGTGATGCCGGGGACGGGGTGGCTTGTCTGCTGCAGGCTTGTTTCCTGACCTGTCTCCTGCCTTGTCTGCTGGCTGCGACGCCGTAGACGTGCGTGCGCTTCGGCCAAGCGTGCCTCGTTCTTTGCGTGCGATTCGTCCCTGCAGTGCCTAAACGCTGAGACGCCTTTGCGGAACTGGTCAACGCTTTCCATGATGTGGTGTGTCTTGATATGAGTGAAGTGGTACGATGGTTCAGGAGAGCCGGGTGTAGGTCGACCAACGCGCACAGCATATTGAGTAAGATCGCCGTATGCGCTGAACGTCCAGGCGTGTGCCTTGGCGGTGTCGTCATATTTTGGGTCGTCTACCCCAAAATTCTCGAGAGCGAATACAGCACGAGCAGCCGCGGCACCGCTGTAAGCGGCCTGGCGCTTCAATATATCGAGACGCCCGGAGGGACCTTTGACTTCCATGACAAAATGCGGCGCAGCCGGAGCGTTTAGCAGGATTGAAGGTTGAATCAAGTGGCCGATCTCGTCCCGAATTTCCCTGGCGATATCTGTAGTGCGGGTTCCATAAAACAGATCAGGCCGAGGGTCAACAGTGCGTTTTCCCGTCATCGAGCTCATGTTACTCCAGGCAATGTTGCTACTGTGCGGGATATCAAGATGGCCTCCGGAACCAACTATGGCCGCCACAATATCACGTTCGATGTCCGCTTCCGAAACCGCGCGATTATTTACTCGAATTAACCGCTCGATTCTGCTATCCGGGAACTCGGACGGTGCCAGCGAAGGCCTCACGGATCTTTCCCGTCGTAGTTCTTGGAGATTGGCGAGCATAGAAGGGTCTCCATGGATATGGATCCCGCTATCTTCCAGAATCGAAGGGAAGCCATTGGTGTATGCGTTGGACGACCTGTGACTGCCGGTTGAAGCCACAGATGTTGGGTTGGTGAGTCCCGAGCCTCGACCCGAGGATCGGAAGGTGTTGTGCGATGCAAGATTGGAGGACATCCTGTTGAGCTTTGCCAGATTCTCGCGGGTTAGGCGAGTGTCGGTGCCTGGAGGAGCAGGTGGGATGGCCTGGTGATGGTCGGGCTTGTGTTCCGGGTTCGGCTGATGGGCGGCGGCGTTATGGCCATGTTCCTCCTCATTGATGGAGAGGAGGTCGACCGGATGCTTGTCTTGAAGTAAAGATGGAGAGGGGCCTGCCCTCACTCTCTTGGCCCGGGGTATTCGTTGCGGTGCGCGAGGAGACGGGGATGGAGAGATTTGGACTTGGAGGTGTGATTGGCCTGGCTTGTGGCCTCTTTTTGCTCTCTTGGCCCGTGGGGGTTCTTGTTGGATGTCTTCGCGTGGCCTTTTCGAACGTGTCTGAGATGTCTGGTGTTGTTGGCGCAGATCGTGGCCGGTCTTTGCCCTCTTGGCCCGGGGCTTTTCTTGTTGTGGCCCCGGAGGAGACGGGTCGTCTTCGCGTGGCCTTTTTGAACGTTGTCGTGGCATGTTGGACTGGAGGCTCGGATATCGAGCAGGGAGCAAGATACGTCGAGACCGACATGAGAGAAGGACGCGTTGGGCTTGTTGGTTGCAAGTTAGTACTTGGGAAACGAGAATTGGCTGAAGGGTGACTAGCGCCGAGATTGATTGGGCTAACATGGGTCAACCCCCGTCCCCTTGTTAGTACTACAATGCATTCCTACCCGACGACGCTATCCTACCCTACGACGCACAGGCCAAGAACCGGGGAAATGGTATGTTCATGACCGTAACAAAGTTGGTGGAAAAACTCACCTATTCCTGTTAGTGACTTGCACAATCCCGTTCACCGAGATAATCCTTTGGAAAGTGAAACAGCAGCTTGTTTGGCAAAGTGCCACGTCTCGCCGATGATATACAATTCCTTCTTGGATATTTTCAGAGATACCGTACCCATAAAACAGGCACATTTCCAAAAGGACGGAATGAGTGGTACAGTACATAGGGAGGCAACGAAAAGCAGACCGTGACATTTCTTCCGGTACATATCATGGCGAAGTGCAACTCGTTTTCTGGCGTTGCTCACGTTTGATGGGTAGAATGAAGAGAGTGGGTTGGTTGATTAGGCTAACTAACGGTTTACTACTTACCGTGACCCATGGTTAAATACTGCACACCAGAACCCATGCACCCCATTGTACCTTCCACAAGCACATTGGCGACACTGCAGTGAAGCTGTGAAGCTGTGAAGCGGGTTCCCCAGCACCAGTCCGTCATTCAAGGGTTAGGGTATATCAGGAGGCAAATGTACAAGTACTTCTAGAGGTAAACAAATTATCAACAGTTGTTTGAACATCAGTAATTCCAGTTATGCTACGTACAGTAAAGGGGAAAAGGTTCAATTTCAAGAGTAATCCTCTTCAATCAAAGTATGATTGATTCGGAACTACTTGTTTTCAATGTATGGCTGCGCAGTGTCCAAGTACTGGGTGAGCAGATCAACGATGTGATTCTTCGTTCGGATTTTGCCCAGCCCGAAGCTCATTAATTCACTCGCCAAGTTCTGCTCACGACCATCCTGTGCTCCATGCCTACGGCGCCATCCTGTCTTCCTGTTGATCAAAATCCGATGATACTCCATTGATGCTCCCATTGATGTTCTCCCGTCCAGAATTCTCTCCTCAAAAACTAGCCCTCCTCTTCCTCTCCCCTCCCTCCCTCATGTACCTCGCCCTCTCCACCATCTCCAACTCCAAACTGACCAGAAGAACCATGTGATTCGTCATCATCCTCACAAAGTTCTCCAAGCGCAATTCGCCCCAATCCCTCCTCCAGCTTCCGTCCCGCACCATCGTGCTTATCACCCGCTGCCACCTCGACGCATGCTTTTCAGCCCTGGCATTCGCCCTGATCGCCTCCGTCGGGTATATCTCCCGATTGAAGGGATCAACCTCAATGTCCATGAGTTCCTGCTCAAACGTTTGTTTCAACCAGCGCATCTGATGGCGGAGTATGTAGAGCGCCAGGGGGTGCTCTGCAATGGGTGAAATGAAGAAGTGCGCGGTGAGGTGGCGCATGTAGTCCGCTTGGATGCGGTTGAGGGTTTGACGGATGGATTCCCAGCCCGTGTAGGCAGGGCGGCCCCAGTACATGAAGTCGAGGCGGTTGAAGAAGGGAATGATGATGGACTCGAGAGTCGCTTGAGCTCCTGTTCAAAGAAAGACAAAGGGGCGTTAGGAGATGAAAGAAAGTGGTTGAGTCCAGCTTTGGAACTTAAAAGTTGAGAACAAAGTGAAAGACAAGGGGCATTGTTCGCTTGAACAGGGTGACTTACTCTCTCTGGATCTATACACTTCTGGTGGGTA
Organism: Neurospora crassa OR74A; assembly: GCF_000182925.2. Classification (NCBI taxonomy): domain Eukaryota; kingdom Fungi; phylum Ascomycota; class Sordariomycetes; order Sordariales; family Sordariaceae; genus Neurospora; species Neurospora crassa. The sequence continues at coordinate 5,119,214 of NC_026503.1, read as the reverse complement.
GATAAATCTACTCGGCCGGGCACGTTGAGGTGTTTGTGGCGGATCGAAGTCCATCTTGTTCAGTTTTTCTTTTTTTTTCTTCTCGAGTGATAGACTGTGACGAAACTTTGAAAGCGATCGCCAGCAACCCAAGCACACAACAAGCCAGGAAAACGCGAAGAAATTTCCGCTCGTAAAGACGCCAAAAGCGACGCAAAAAGAGCGCAGAAGGCCGCCAGCGCCAGGGGATGACGCGGTTGATAATGTCTCTGATAAAAGACAAGGAAGCCGAGTTGCCGAAGAAGGAGCTGAGGTTTAAGAGAAGAAAAAAAGGCCGAGTCCGAGGGCGGAACGTGTACTGGGCAAAGGAAGTCGCCGCAAACGCCGACGGGAATTGTTGTTGTGTGGGTAAGGACCGCAGGATTCCTTGCACCGAGCTAGTTGTTGGTCGCGAGAAAGATGCTTGAAAGGAGAAAAGGCTGTTCATGTTAGCGAAGTGTCAAGGCTTTTATATCCTGAAGATGGTTCACAATACCGTTTGTCGAGTGGTGGATGCCTATTCAGACCGAGCTGGCACGTTCCTATTTTGTTGGTATTGTGATCTGATTTAAATATGTCGAAGTGTAAAGCGACTGGTGTCTGCAGAAATATATATGTTTACAATAGGATGAACAGTAAAACAATGGGATGAACAGTGGAATAGTACGGAACCTGAAACTCAACTACAGTGACGGGCAGGACTGCGTGATGGTAAACCTGGATTTGAAATTCAGATGATAATATCTGTGATCACCGAACACTTTGGCCGGTCAAGGTTCCTGACGTGGTCCGCTTTACGCTTCCAACGAAGAAGTGACAAGCTTGAGTGAGGAGAGACTCGAAGTCTGGAAAGACTCCTGAATGAATCGCGCACATAGGTATCGTCGAAACCAGTCCAAGAATGCGTTGACAGCATACCAGCACCGCAGAAAGTCATGCGCATTTTTCACTGTGAACTTCCTCATACGAATCTAGCTGTGACTAACAAAGTGAGTTGCTTTCTAGTAGTTTTTGATCCATGATTTGTGTCGTGAGAAGTGATGGGTACGAAGAGCAGAGACCAAGATAGATTGCACAGAACATGACCTCGGGAAGTTAGGCAGTTGCACGAAAGGGCACTGTTCCCGTTTGATCCAAGGGAAACAGAGTTTCGAGATGGTGCTGGACAAGATTTACCCCTTCGAGGAATCAGACAAAAGTCAGAGTACCTCTAAAGGTTGAGCGTGTGAGAGCAAACGAAGCAACTCGGCACCTCTGACGAAATCGATTAGTGAGGAGCGGATCGTAAGAACGAGATGACGGACAAATCACAGCATGATCAAGGTGTATTTTGGACCTCAGAAAATCAGATCGCGAGGTAGGTAGACATTGAGCTACATGTAGGAGAACGAGCATGAGAATACGGCCTCGATAGCCATAAAACGAATGCGGGAAACTGGCACGTCGAGCTCGGAGGGAATTGAGAGGGGGACTGGAAGCTCGAGCAGAACGAAAAGAGCCGGCGAAGAGGAAGATACAAAAGGGATGCAAGGAAAGACGAAGGACAATATGGTTCATGGAAGCAAGTTCAGGTTGGAAAGGGGCACAAATTGGACGAAATCGAACGAAATCATGAAACGGGGAAAAGTGAGAAACAGTCGATCCTCCAGAAAGGGCTGAACCCTAAAGCCTCGAGGCTTTCCCAAGGGAAGTCGCGAAGGGTGCGTCGAGGATTGGAGGCGGGGAGATGTGTCGTGACACTGAAGCGAGGACGGTGCGAGTGTGGCGTGGGGTTGTTCCCCGCCAAATCCTTCAGCTGATTGGAACAAAACACCAAAAGTGATACCCACGATATCCTGTTAAACATCAACATTATTGTCATCGATCACATGACAAGGATTTCAAATATGCGATTCGACTGTCCCTTCTTGTCTCCTTCGAGTTCCCATGTCACTGCTGTTTTAGCGGACTTTAGCCGTCACCCTCCTGCCTGCCGAAGAATGTCCCGCTCTGCGCGGAACCAAACACTGCAACGACACTCGCGGGTAAAATGCCATCCACAACACCCATTTAGGCAATGCCTCAGATCCAATCAACTCTTTTGCTTTACAGTATTCCCAGAGGCATATGACTATGATCGTGACGTGACAAGTGTCTTGGACACGTTTTCTTCTAGTCCAATTCAGCATAAGAAAGACAAAAGAGCATCACCCATCCGTCTGCCCCTAAAGTCTTCGCTCACTCGATCAGATTCTTCTCACCATCAGATCGACAACTCTCGTCATCATGGCCTGGCTCACCCGTGCCCTTCTCCTTGGTCTATGTGCCCAAATCGTCATCGCAAAGACGAGTACAAGCAATAAGGACGCACCACAGCCAGCTCCCGTACCCAACGCCGAAGACGGCAAGAACATCGCCTACGAACAAATTGACAAGTCCCAAGTCATCTACACCTCCAACACCACCTTCTCGGATCCCAACAGTATCCCACCCACCAACGGGTGGTGGTCATCCAACATCTGCGCCCAAAAAACCTATTGTATCTACACCAACCTTGGTCTAGGTCACGGGCGAGGTATCGTGTTGCTTACCAAGTATGCCGACTTTCAAAAGATTGCGCGGCTAGACCAACACCTCGATCAAGCCGAGGACCGGATTGAGGCTTTCACCACTATAACCATCACTCCAGCAAAAGCGGAAGCAACCGGAGCAAAAGGGAAAGAAGACAGACAACGAGAAGAAGAAAAGCCCTTTTCAGAAAGTTTCATCCTCTCCAAAGGCCCCGGACTAACCGCCACCATTCCCCTACGACGCGGCAAGCCCCTGATGAGCGCCGCCCCAGTGCTCTTAGTTCACAAGGACTTCTTCGTCGATATCTGGCGCAAATCCGAGCGAAACAAGTTCCTCGAGAAAACCGTCTCCTTCCTCCCTCCCGCGACGCGAGAAGCCTTTGACAGACAACGCACCCTCTATGTCCTCGCCCCAGACCAAGAGGAGAGAAAAATAGAGCAAGTCCTCCTCGCCTCCCCTTTTGAAATCGACCTCGGTTCCAACTCCAACTCCTACACCCCTTTCGGCCAGGCGACACTACAAACCGACCACTCAAAGCACTACATCAACTACCCATCCATGTTCTTGTTTACCCACTCATGCAGACCTAATATCGCATTCCACATCGACGGGACCTTAGCTCTGCGTACCACCGTTGCTCGCAAAGTTGCTCCCGGGGAGGAATTATCCATAGCTTATATCGATCCCCTGCTCCCGCGCAAGGAAAGGCAGGAGTGGGTCGCTCAACACCGACCTTCTCTTTCTCTTTCTCCCTGCTCCTCTGAACCACCCCCAGAATCACCCTGCCCCTGCCCCGCCTGCACCGGCCACTACCACTACCCCAGCAGCAAACCCCACGGCCACCCGCACCCCATGAGTCCCTCCCAAGAACTTTCCACCTCCGCCTCCTCCGCCGCCCGCCTCGCCTCCCTAGACCGCATCCGCTCCCAACTCCGCAACCACGACTCTCCCCCCGTCCCTCCCGAAACAATCGAGTACTTCCTCAAGCTATACCTCGAAGAAGGACTAGAGTCCAAAATGGCGGAAGCCTACGAGTTGGCTGCCACCAACTATAATTATTTGGGAAAAGACGACGACAGGAAAGCAAAGAAGTATGCCGAGTTGGCGGTGCAAGCGGCTAGGATTGAATACGGAGGGGATGCGAATGAGGTGGTGGCTATGAGGATTATGGCAGGGGATGTGAGGGGGCATTGGAGTTGGGGGTATAAGGTTCGAGGTAAGAAAGTGGGGGGTGGGTGATGATGATGGAGGATGTTAGGATGAGTAGGTTGGTTGGTGGAAGGAGAGGGAAAGAGGGAAAGAAGGAAGGGGAGAGGAGGAACAGGAGTTGCTGTGTGGATGGGGTAGCTTGATGATAGGAGAGGGAGGGAGGAGATGGCAGCATCTGGTGGGAGAGTGGTGGGTGTGTAGTGGTTTGGTACCTCTATGTAGCTACGAATGTAACCCGGGACGGCGTCAGGGGGATGGGGTATACTTATTGAGGACGGGCATTGTTGACTCTAACTCTAACTCTGACTTTCATCATAATTCTGGGGGCCGGCTGCGTCATTCACGGTTGTGACATCTGCGACTGTCTCGATGATAAACTTCTCGGTGCTCGTGTTTCGGTGATTTTTGTAATTCTTAGAGGTAGTTACCGGTCATGTTGGTTGGTGTTGTGAAGTTGGGAGGAAAACGACAAAAACTGATGGTGTTGGTAGGTTGTTACTGCTGGTGCCAGGCGTGTGCCGAGTCCCCGCGTGGCCAGGGGTTTGACTGATGCGCGCAGGATGGGTAGCAACTAGACTGCCTTGATGCGTTACCGAAGGCTAAGAACTCTTGTTGATAAGAGAAAAATAAATTTTAATCCGCAATTTTAAGGAACACAGGAGTGTAGAAGGATTGAACGTTGCAAGTTATGACAGCTGGCGCCATCATCTGGCAGGACAATGAAGCGGACTACCATCATACCATGTGAGGGTCCGTCTGTGCGGCCGTATGCCATCCCGAGGGGACTTCATCCGTCACCGAGGGGATACAGAGGTTAGCCGATCAAGACAACAGTTTTATTCACGAGAGGAAGCCGAAGAGCGTCAAAGAGACAGAAGAAGGAATGACAAGGAGACACAGAGGCGGCAGAAAAGGGTGATAATTCACTAACAGCTATCCCCGCAACACCCACACAAATTTGCTAATCGAATATCACTTAAAAGCACTTCAAAACTTCCTGAAAAGAACATGAATCATAAACATTAGGTATCATAACTATCATAAGTACACCAACTGCCACCACTGACTGCACTTAGTACGCAATCATGGAGTGCAAGCCATCCAACTCTCTGTCCCAATTCCTGTGCTGGGCAATGGCATAGAAGAACTCTCCCAAGAACCCAGCAGCGCCCTTGGCAATCTTGACGGCATCTGTGAAGCTCTCAGGCTTAACCTTCTTGAGCGTCACAACACCATAGCTTTCATGAACCTCCGCCTCGCTGCTGACTGTGACCTGAGGCAGAGCAATCGCCTTGGCAACGAGGTCAACCGCCTCGCCGGTAGCACCAATGGCCTTGAGATGACCAAACGCCTCACGGATCCAGTGCAGAGCACGGCCGTTCTTGGAGAGCGTCTCAGCAGCCTTGGCGCCGCCGGGGATGAAGATGGCGTCCACCATGGTCGAACGGAAGCCCTCGAGGTGGTGGTGGGGCTGGACGGTCGAGCCATTGGCAGCAGTGACCTTGGAACGGCGGGGGCCGATAACAAGAGGGATGGCCTGGTTGGCAGAAATAGCGGCATAGGCAGCGTCATAAGCGACGTTATCGTAGCCATCGGCGATGATGATGGCAACACGGCGGGACTTGATGGTTGGGGTCGCAGGCGGGAACTCGGTCTGGCTGAGGTTGATGGTCTTCCTGCCGTGGTTAGGGTGGTTGGTGGTAGTGGGAGCCTCGCCGCCAACCATTTCGGCAATGGTCTGAGCAAGACCAAGATCGATGTCGGCCAGACGCTGAACCATGCGGCCGTAGACAACAGGATCCTCGCAGTGGTCGAGCTCGAAGCCAAAAGCGTTGATCATGTGCTGCTTCTCAATTGGCGACATCGAGTTGTAGAAGAGCTGGGCCTGGCTGAAGTGCTCCTTAAACTTGGCGCTGCGGGCGCGGGCCTTGATACCGGCGACCTTCTGGGCGTACTCGAGGTAACCGCCTTCCTTGAGGGAGGCGGGAGGGCAGGCGTCGAAACGGTTGGGGTAGTAGTTGACGGTGCCGCGGGAGATGGTGTGGCGCATGGCACCATCACGGTTAAAGTTCATGACAGGGCACACAGGGCGGTTGATGGGCAGCTCCTGGAAGTTGACACCAAGACGGGAGATCTGGGTGTCAAAGTAGGAAAAGTTACGGCCCTGGAGAAGAGGGTCGTCCGAGAAGCCAATACCGTTGACGACGTGGCTGGTGCAGAAGGCGATCTGCTCGGTCTGGGGGAAGAACTCGTCCGGGTTGCGGTTAAGCTCCATCTCACCAATGTAACGGACGGGAACGAGGTCCTCGGGCCAGATCTTGGTGGCATCGAGGATGTCAAAGTCGAACTTGTGCTCGTCCTCCTCGGCAATAGCCTGGATACCAAACTTCCACTTGGGGTAGGCACCGTTCTCGATAGCCTCCCAAAGATCCTTGCGGTGGAAATCGGGATCCTGACCAGCCAGCTTCAAGGCCTCATCCCAAACGAGGGAGTGGACACCGAGCTCGGGAGTCCAGTGGAACTTGACAAAGTGACGCTTGCCCTGGGCGTTGATGAGAGTGTAGGTGTTGACACCGAAACCCTGCATCATGCGGAGGGAACGGGGAATGGCGCGATCACTCATGGCCCAGGTGAACATGTGAGTGGCCTCGGTGTGGTTGAACTGGAAATCCCAAAAGTTGTTGTGGGCGCTCTGGGCCTGGGGCACCTCGTTGTGGGGCTCGGGCTTGCCAGCGTGGATGACATCGGGGAACTTGATGGCATCCTGGATGAAGAAGACGGGGATATTGTTGCCGACCAGATCCCAGTTGCCCTCCTCTGTGTAGAACTTGACGGCGAAACCACGGACATCACGGACCGTGTCGGCACTGCCTCGACTGCCGAGAACGGTAGAGAAGCGCACAAAGACGGGAGTCTCGCGCGAAGTATCGGTAAGGACAGGGGCCATTGTGAGGTCGGAGGCGCTCTCGTAGACCTTGAACTTGCCAAAGGCACCGCTGCCACGGGCGTGGACTACTCGCTCTGGGATTCTCTCGTGGTCGAAGCGCATGATCTGAAAGAATGTTGTTAGCCGCGATACGGGCAGAAAAGTGTTAGTAGGATGGGATACGTACCCTTTCACGGGCAAAGGGGTCCTCGAGCAACGAAGGACCAATCTTGTCGTCGCTGACGATCCTCAGCCAGTCGTCGGCCGTGGTCTGCTTGACACCATAGTCGGTGGTGAGGCGGGCACTCTTATCGGTCTCCTTGAACTCGTTCTTGAGATCGTCCACCTTCTTGCTGCTGGGGGCACTGGTGAGGGCCTCCTTGGCCTTTTGGCCGGCCTGGCTGATGATGTTGGACATGGTGGGATTTGACTGCTGGAGAATGTGTTCTGTGGGTGGTTCTGCTGCAGGATCTAGGGGAGGATAATGCAACGCGAGTCGTTGCATGAAATTATTACGGAAAGGGCAAAGTAAGACGAGTAAGGAGGAGGAGAAGGACGAGACAGAGATGGATGAACTGGGAAAATATGAGGATTCCTATTTCTAAAGAATCAGATGAAAGAGCGACTGCTTCCCAAATGTCAGGTTATACTTGCACATGTTTACCTATGCATGACGTCAAAGAACAAACAACATTGTCAGTGCATTTTCCGCTTCACACAGATTGATTGACTGTGATGGCTCATCGATTCCAACCTACTAATCCAGTCCCCTTCATAGGTTGTGCGCATGACTGTTCAAGATTCCCAAGCCAGCCAGGAACGGACATTTGTCGGAAAACCTCGATCGATAGTTTGCCTTGTGTTGCCTTCCTGTGATTTGGGAGATTGTTCAATGATCGAGATCTCACTCTGTACCCTGCAGTGTCAAGGAAAAGGAGGAAAGAACATGGGAAAGCACAAGGACAAAGTGGGGCAGTGTGATCGGAAAGGGAATGGCACCTACAGCGAGTCAAAGTTGGTGATGTCATTGCGAAGAAATGGGAGTGGGGTTGAGCCGGCACTTTCCAATCACGGCTTTTCTGATTATTGCTTGAACCGGCAGTTGCCAGAGATTGTACCTTGGGGGAAAAGGAAAAGGCGGAATAGTTCCATGCTGATCGCCTGCAAAAATAGGCAACAGTCACGGGTCCTGAAGTTGATGGTTTCCCGCGGATTCCCATTGTCCCATTCAAGGAGAGACGCCATCGATGTTGTGAGGGTGGGTGGATGCCCCTGGCTTACAAGTATTGAATAAGTTGCTAACACAAGAAGGTGCAAGGTTATATATCACTCTGTTAGCGTCGCTGCCTTTATCTTATCGGTAGTAGTTGCTCGTCGGGTGGTCATAGCTCCTTGAGCTTTCTCTTCCTGTTCTGCATCATGCGTGTTTTGTGTTCTGCGACTACTTTGCCACACTGCCGGTACTTATCACAGCCCCATTCCAGCACAGCCATTGAGTGATCTTCATCCTTCGACTTGGATATTCGCTTCTTTCGTTCCGTGTCAAATTTGAATATCTGGCGGGATTCTCCAACCGGCCAACCATTTCAAACACACACACAAGTCAACATGCCCATATTACTTACTGACTTTGCCTGTGCCCTGGCTACCGGCTGCCCCAATCGTCTGGTCCAGTCGGTGGCTGTCGCTGTTCCCACTGTCTCACTGAAGAGGAAGCAGGTTGGTATCCTGTTTACATAAATTGAAGTTTCGTCAAGCGATGATATTTCCTTCTGGGTGTCTTCAACCATCACTTTGCAACTCTTTGATGTTATCCCCATTTCCTTTTTGGTGTGGTGTGGTCTGGCCGATGCAGTTGGTCCTGTTGTCTTTGAGCTAACAGAGCTCAGCCTCAAGCTGCCCTGTGCGCGGTGCTGTATGTAACAACATTGCAGCAAGGCTTCTGTTACTGACAAGCTTCCCGCATCAAGAATGGTCTAGAACACCAACACCACCATCTCTTCTCTCTCCTTTCCCGAGACATTTTCTGCCTTGATGCAGCTGGGAGTTGAGACAACCATACCCGAAACTCTGTACTCAATGAGCAGAATGGAATACCTGCCTAGAGGGCGTTTTTGGGTCCCTTGATAGCAGCACTTCCAAGTAGAAGATGTCAAGACGCCCCTCCACATGGACCACCATCCCTACTGCGTAGAGCATCAGCTTAACCAAGGTCGTTATCCTCCAAGTCCCCTTACCCTGCAACAGACAGAGTTTAATGTACCTGTGCGTCTACCCATAGCGTGGACCCGGCCCCATATCCACCTGGAAGAGGGACCAAAGCCACCTCTGCCTGCGGAGGACTTGAGACGATGGACGGGCTACATGTGAGGTTGCGGCACAGAGAAAACCCCGAGGGAGCAAGTGTGCCTCTTGGATGCCTCTCTGGACAATGGCCTCCCAAGCGCCTTTTGATGAGGTATCTCGACTTGGAGCGAGGAAGAGGCTCATGTCGTCAACGTCGAAAGGCGATTGTGACAAAGAAAAGATATTGGAACATGGCCGACAAACAAAGTCATTCTCGGGCATGCAGGTCGACCCACACCGTCCGACACCTATCATTCGCAGACACATGGACGCTACTACTGCATGGTGGCCCACTGGTTGATGTCCTGCATGTTAGGCTGTGTTTATATGCTAGGTTCCCTGTCGTCAATCCGCCACTGCACTCGGCGACGTTATAGAGGCAACAATACGCCATAGGGTACGGTGGTGCCCTCACTGCCCTGTTATGCTTTGTTTTGAAGTTGGTAGCCATACTACGCCAGACCCGGCCAATGGGATAGCCGTCGCAAACAACAAGCACACATTTTATAACAAGCGAAACCCCCGACATCCATCAAGAGGAACGTTGCTTGCTTGCCCACCAAGGCTCCCTTGGCTTGGCCCCATCAAACCCCACTCTCCGCTTAGGTATCCCACATCACGCCCGGGCCAGTCACCCAATTCCTAGACTGTCATTCCTTCACTCGCTTCATCCAAACCGGTCGTCAGCGCCCAACTCCGGCGCCTCATCCCGGCCAGACAACACAATCGACATTTGACAGAGCAATTAGACTATGCCTTCAGACGCCTCCGACACGAACCGGCGGCCCTCGGCCAAGAGGTGGTCGACCACCGAGAGTCTGCGCCGCGGCAGAGGCCCTCCGACATGCCGCGTCCCTCAGTGCAGAGACACGGCAGTGCCCATTGCTGGAGCCTTTGATAACGAGATCCTGCTCTCACTCTACTGTAAACGACGTATGTGAAGTATTGCCTATCTGTCTTGGCTTCATCTCATACTGACAAGCGCCACTATAGACACATGCCGGTGGGAATATCCGCCCTACGACAGGAGCTGTTGCCCCGACCCTGTAACGTCAGGCCAAGACTTGTGTGATCACCGTAGGAGCCTCACCACACTTGCTCTGTTGCCATCATGATCACGTTCTGGGCTGACCATCCCTAGACGAACAACTTCTATCATGCGCATGCACTACGGAACCGTGTCTGCAAAAGAGGGATTACGAGGAAGTTGCCGACAGTGTCGACCCAACGGCCCCTTGGTTTTGTTCTACTCATCGATGCGGCCAGGATAGGTGCGATAAGGAAGGTACCGGGAGTGACCAACACAATCGCCGATGCGACATGCACAAGCGATGCGATGTACCCGACTGCATGTCACCACCAGACGTTCAAAACGACAGCTTCTACTGCAAGAGACACACGTGCAGAAGCGCCCACTGCCCCAACGTCGCCAAGAAGAACAACCTTTGCACGGAGCATCAGCGATGTGTGCGCGAAGGGTGCAACCAACCTCGATATTGGCCCGACACTGGACTCGATGACCTGGATGCGCCGCCATTGTGTGAAACACACTTCAAACAGAAAGCTCGATGTGCAAACCCAGATTGCATGCGACCAAAGGAAAATGGGCAAGGCCGGTACTGTTCCGAGCACGAGTGTAAGTCCGGGGGGTGCCCAGAGGAGAGAGACAGCTCTGGAAGTCCTTATTGCCGGAAACGTAAGACATCTTACCGACCAAGTGTCGTGAGCATTAGCTAACCAAGTTGTTAGATCGCTGTAGGATAGACGGCTGTCCTAACCCTCTTGTCAATGGCTCAAGCACCGGCACTGGTCTTTTCTGCCCGCAACATACCTGCAAGGTCCCGTCATGTCAGCGAAGCATCGCCACGACCAACTCTTCTCACTGCGAGATTCACTCATGCAGCAAGCCAGACTGCCCCAATCCCGCCGACATCATCAGCAGCTCAAAAGCCTCCGCAAAGCCAGTCCCACCACTCTGCAAGCTTCACAAATGCAAGATTGCCTCCTGTTCCGAGGAAGCGATACCCATCTCCGATACCACAGCAGGCTACTGCCATGCCAAACACGAATGTATTGAGGACGCCTGCCAGAAAGGCCGATTATATGACGACCAAGGAACACCCTTTGAGCGATGCGCCGATCATGAACGGCAACGGTGGAAAGATGCGGGGAGGAGAGACGCTGAAGAGGCGATGGAGGCGGAGGATGCCGCCAGGAAGAAGAACGAGTTGAAGAAGGACAGGCAACACGCCGAAGAGAAGGACGCATTGAAAGATGAGATCAGGCAGTTGAGGGAGATCATACACGGACCAGAGGGTATCGAGACTTTCAGGCACGAGCTGGAGGATTTGAGGGCCGAGACCGCCCGATTGCGCGCAGAGAACGAGGGACTACGAGCAGCCCATGACGCGCACCAAGCGCGGTTACGCAAAGGACGAAGACCCTCCATGGCAGCTACCAGCCCCGGATTCTACCCCAACGGCATCCCGACTACGACTCCCGGACCAGGAGAATATCTTCCGTTCAGGCCACCGGACGGCCATCCCCTCGCAGGTCCAGGCCCCATGCCCATACCTGGCATGAACGGAAGCAAGCCAGGGAGGGAATCTCCCGTCAGCCGCAGCTTTCGTGGTAGTAACGTATGGGACACATCCCGGGACTCTCTCCTTTCACATCAGATGTACGAAGATCACGAGTACCCCTACTACTCGGAAGAAGACAGAGGCGGAACACCAACAGACATCTCGTTCGACCACAACAGCGAGCTTGATCCCACGCAACAACCTCAACGGGGCCGTATCCGAGATGTCCCCGTGGACTGGCGAGACTCGCCCACGCCCGGACGCGAGCCGCGTGGTAGAGAGGCCAGAGAGATGAGGGATAAGTCGAGAGGCAGAGTCAGAGGCGGCACCACCGACACGATCAAGGAAGGTGAAGTGGTCGTAGAAAGTCCAAGGGACAAGAGCAAGGCGAGGCGGACAAAGAGCAAACACCGGACAAGCGGGGGGTATGGGGCTTATGATGCCATGAGGAGACGGAGCGGTGCGGGTTTGAGCCACCAATGGCATGGGGATGCCACGCAAGTATCACAACCACCCCCGTTGTCATCAAGGAAGTCAAAGACGTTTGGAACGGGCAAGCCGAGGCCTGTGAGTATGGCAGGGAGTGTACCTGATGGGTTGTATGCTGGAGGAGGATATGCTGGACATGCTGCCCCGGGACATATGGGGTATTGGGGGCCGCGGGGACATGGGGATTATTATGATAGTGAGGAATGAGATGGGAGGTGAGATCACGGTAGAGGTAGATTGGATAGAATGGATGTGCGGCAGTCAGTTCTTCAGTTCTTTCTGACTCGCCTCAATACTCGCTTGGTCCTACAGCACTACCATTGTGCATGATTTGAATGAAGGAATCTTCCGTCGCCCATCGTTCCTCCCGGTACCCATGATGACTTCTACCCACTTTCAGTCCTGCGCTGCGCCTCCAATCGCACTTTTCTCACTTGAATGCAATTGTGTTCGCCTCCAATGCCAACTGCACCTTCCATGCTATCCTAACATCCAGCGCACAAGCCCTTTCGAGCACCGGTTCGAGGTGATCATGAATCTCAGTTCTCTGAAAGTGAAACTGTTCAGCCACTCTGTGTCATCGTTTGCTTTCAAGGTTCCTTCCGGTCTTCAGACGCCCCCCATCTCCTCTCCGGCACCACGCAACTAGAGCTACTCTCGCTTCGCCGTACCACCACCGTGGAGATCCGTCACCTTGTTTGACAATTAAGATCCTCCATCGCGAGTTCACCGCCGACGAGGACTTTTCCATGGCAGGACACTAACTCCGAGTGCCGAGGTCCAAGTCCGACTCCAATTAACTTACCAACAGAGTCGATCACCCGCCCGCATCAAGTCGAGTCAAGTAGCAGAACGCAAAGCTGTATGCCCTTCAATCCCGTCCAGCACAACAAAAGAGATACCCGCTCGTACGAAGGATTGGATGTTCTCCCAGTTCGGTACCTAGAGAGCATTCCACAATATCCATACTCCAAACATATCTTACAACAAGCGCCACTACATCTCCATCTCGCAATCCGACCCCGCATCACCACGCCCTCGTATACAGGTATGTACATTCCTACTTCTACTGCTTTCTGATCTCCTTCGTTGATCTGTGTCCGAGTCCATGATGACTGTGTCCCACCATCTCGCTCGGTTGGGTCCATATGGACCTGGACCAGTTGAGCTATCTGCTTTTTTTGACGTCATTTAGCACAGAGCCGTCGTGGACAATTGAAGGGTAGGGGGTTGGAAGAACGGAAAGAACGGGAAAGACTCACCCTCACTTGGTCCTGGACTTGCTCGCCCGGCACTTGATTCCGCACTGAGGGTTGTTGAGCTCCATGTTGGTTCCTCTTGGTGTTGTTGTTGTTGTTGTGGCTGTCCTCCTGCTGATGCTGCTGCTGCTGCCGCCGCCGCAACTGCTTGAGCGGCGACATAGCTTTGTATTTGACTTTGCGGATGCGGTTGTGGTTGTAGTTGTAGTTGTTGTCCTCTTGCTGTCCTTGTGGTTGTCGTTGAACTCCTTCTTGACCTTCCACTGTGATGTCCTTGTGCTTCTCCCATGACTACCTCGCCTTGCCCTCCTCCTCCTCCTCCTCCTCCTCCAACTTGCGTTCCCGCCTGTGGCCCTTGTTGATTCTGACTCTGACTGTGACCAGCAGAAGTAGAAGAAGCGGAAGTAACCATCAAATAATTCAACCTCCTCCCTACATCCCCCCGGCCTTTATCCAGTTTTACCTGCACCATCCCCCCTGTGCCTCTTCCTTCTATCCCCTCCCCCTCCCCAATTTGATTCCCATTCCCATCCCCCCTCCCATTCTGTATCCCATTCCCATCCCCCCTATTCCCTCCCCCTTTTTGTATCCCCCCCTCACGGACCGCAAGCTGCCCCCTCCTAACCCCCTCCACAAACCCCCTCACATCCTCCGCCCGAACCCACTCCACGTCCCCAACCAACTGCTTCGCAGTACTCGAAATACTAAACAGCTGCAGCTCCACTTCATTCATCTTGGCCACCTCCTCCCGTAAGCGCGGGTACATCTTCATGCACTCGGCCAAATCGTTGCATTTGTCCAGCAAGCTATACCGCAACTCGTGGTCGGAGCTGAACAGGACAGCGGCGTGTGCAAGTCGTTTCCAGATTCGTTGGCGCGCTTTGAGGGCGTCGAGCTCGGCGGATAAAGAGGCGATTAGTTGGTTGGTTTGCGAGTAAGGGGGGAAGAGGGTGGTGAGGAGCGTGGTGGCTGCGTGGGCGGTTGCGGTGCGGTCTGTACCAGAGGTACTAGTAGATTGTTGGGATTGGGTTGAGGGGACATGGAGGTTGGGGTGGTGGGTCATGTTGTTGAGGCTGGTGTTTGAGTTGGAAGGGTTGGTGCTGGTGATGGTGGTGGTGGTGGTGGTGCTGCTGCTGTTGGGGGCCGAGCCCGAGCCGGGGAAGGACAGGGAAGGAGAGGGGATGCTGCCGGGGGGAGTCGGAGGCGCGGAACAATTGGAGTTAGAGTCGGGGTTGTTGTTGTTGTAGCTGTGGTAGCCGCCATGGCGGGGGCCGTGTGGAGGGGGGGACATGTTTCAGTTGTTGTTGGTTTTCGTTGAGGTTGATGTCGTGGTATTGTGTGATGAGGTCAAGTTGTTGGGGGTCGAGGTTGTCGGAAGACTGGAAAATGAATTGTTAGTTTGGCAAGGAAGGGGAAAGGGGACGACGCGTGGGACTTGCCAGATGTGTTATGTTTCCTAGCCAAGTACAATCCAAGGCGTGTTTTCAATCAGTTGTAGTTGCTCTTTGAATGTTGGTTGGCAAAATCGGTCGAGAAATCGAAGGTCGACATCAACAAGACCCGTGGATGGCCCGGAACTGAACGGTATAAAAGCCGAATCTTCCCTTATGTGCCGGCAGGTTACCCGCAGAGAAATCTACCCCCTTCAAAACTGTAAATTGTGCATCGGCACAAGATTTGGAGAAAGCAGGGAAGAAAAAAGTCGGTTACAACCAACGATGGCGATCCTGGAGAGTGGAAGCCTTGTCCATGGTCGTTCGACCTTCCATCTACGAACATGCAAATCGCCAGATTAACGATGCAACTTGGGTTGGGGGCCAGGCCGCACGGCTCGCAGACGGACATTTCGGGTCCAGACCTGCGTCCAGTCCAGTTCATCTCCAGTCTATGTACATACCACATAGTACATATCCACTCCCCTAGGTACCCTACCTGTTACCTTACCTATAGTGCCCGCCCTATAAGTCCGTATTACCCTAATCCGGGAACGATTTCGCGGGAATCGCAAATAGGGCCGCCGGGGGACATGGGTTCATACGCTAGATGGATGGATTGCGGGACCCATCTTGCTTGGTTGCACAAGCAAGGTTATGATCTTCTTGGGGATGTCGATTCTCTCCTTTTTCTTCTTTTTTTTTCCTTTCTTTTTCTTCTTCTTTTTCTTGCCCCCCACCCTGATTACCTTACTTGTATGGTTGCAGCAGCCAAGCCCTCCGACTTCTACCAAGCCCTGTTTTGTTGTTGGAAAGTCTGCTAGAAGAAGCTCGGATATGCCCCATTTGATGACGGTCAATCAATGTTAACGTCACATCAGAGAAGACGAGAAGAAAATTTACACTTTGCTCGCAGCGGGTCGAGGAGATGGGACAGTCGATTTGCAGGGCAGGACAGGGTAGGGCAGGCGAGGCAGGGTAGACGAACCGATCGAGCGCTCACTCGCTCGTAACAGTGGAGACACTTGGTTGTATTGTATGTAAAGCGGCGGCAGGCGCCAAATTCGTAACCAAGGCCGTTCTGCGGTGCGGATCCTGTCGTTCAGTGTGTGTCGTCGTATCGAGCTGTTCCTGGTCCTCAGAGCTCAGAGAGAGAGAAAGGGACGAAAAGAAAAGAAAAAAAGGAGCAGCTCAATGATCCACTTGTTGGATTCGTCTCCAGACTGTCGGGTCTTTTTGGGTCTTTTGATTCGATGGATGGGCCGGGATGCAACCCTTGGAGACATGGAGAATCCGAGCTAGTGTAGGGGGAGGAGGGCTTAGGGGGAGACACTATGCGCGAAGCAGCTGCACAAGTGAGAACGGTGGGCGGTCGATCGTGTGGATGGATGGATTTGATGGATGCTGGGACGCTACTATGTACACCAGCCAACCGCATGACTAGGTATACGACTCAAGGGCGTCCAAGGCTTTCATCGCTGAGTTTTTTTTTTTTTTTTGTGCATTCTTAATTTCCTGGCTTCCACTTGGCATCTGAAAGTTCTGGGTTCATCCAGTCCAATCTTTCGTCGTCGTCGGTTCTCGGATGTGCTTCTTTCTCGGCCTGGCTCGCCTATTTCGCCTATCCCCTTTTACCGTAAGAACTGTACGATGGCGAGAACACGGTGACCGATAATGGTGACAGTAGTATAGGGAGACAGTCAGGGCTCATGTACCACCTTCTTAATCCGCTAAAACCGGTGAGGCGCAAGCCGCGGAAAGCTGATGGGCACGCAGTCTAGCCGAGCCAGTGGAATAATCATCCGCATTTGCAATCCTCCCCTCCAACCTCCACTTTGTCCAGAGTCCGACTGACCTTTCGACTGGGGCAAATGGAGCAATGGAGGGGCTGCTGACAATTCTCGAAATTCTCCATTTTCATGCAAAGTCTGCACGTGCATTCACTGTCGAGACCGAATAGGGAAGACTCACTCCACAATCACATTCCAGAGAACGCCATTGTTCCTCGGCTATCCATATTTCCTGATGACCCCCTGGACGTTACGCGACCCAACTCGCCCAGGGCCTGCATGGGGGGCGCGCTCCATGGGGGGCAACCAAACCGTAGCCTCGCAGACCCGCGGAAGCGGACGGAATGGCCCGTTCCAAGGAAAGTGCTTCTGCTAGTGTATCGCCGATGGTGGTACGGTGGAGGGTGTATCCGCACCAGTGTTCACTTGATTGACCGGTTGAGTGCCGCCGGACGGGGCCGTATGTAAGGTAAGCTGGGGATGGAAATAGCACCGGGCTGAGAACTGGGCACAGGTGCTGACGGGGTTAATTGCTGGTCCCTGACAGGTGAGAGACTCCGAACCCCGGGAAATGGAAGGAAAAAAAAACGACCCAGCACTTCCAAGAGTCGAAGGGGTAGCGAATCATGTGGGTCCAACCGATGTAACCCTTGTCGTGTCGTGGAGCCTGATAAAGCCGAGAGCAGCTGGAATGAGCAGAAGGAGGATAGGTATGGAACAGAAGAAAGAAGGGAACAGGTTGCTGTGTTCTGAAAAGTGTCTAGCCAAGGCACAAGTGTGAAGATGAAATATGAGAAAGCGGAAAAAAGGAAGCGATGATGTGTCTGGTTGGAGAAACGCGTGATACCTCGTGCATGCGAGATATATGTCTAGCACAAGCCGAGTGTGTCTCATCTTGTTGGGTCCTCGTTTGTTAATAACAGATGCAGTCGAACCAGAACAACAGGGGGTACCTTGGTGAAGGTGGTGTGAGTGCCTGTATCTTTGTGTGCCTTGTCTATGATGGATATCAACCGAAAGAAGGAGCAAGGGGAAATTCTAGATTACATGCTGGCCGTCGTCAAAGAAAAATAAAACCCGCAAGGAGAGGCTCACCAACAAGATCAGCGGCGGTTCTCCGGTTCGTCCTAGCCGGGCAGTGCAAATCTTGATGATGCCGGTTGGCTGGCTGTTGGCATCCAATATGCAGGCGGGCTGCATTACTTGGCAACGGCAGCGGCGGCAACCGGGGCAGTGAGGGCCTTCTGGACAGCCTTCTCCTTGCCACCCCAGTAGTGCCAGTCGAGGTAGCGGTAACCCTGGGTGAGCTGGGCGCCGGCGTTGACAAAGTGGCAGCCGAAGAGGAGGTAGTTACGGGGGGTGACGGCAAGGGCGTAACGCATGAAGGTGAAGGCGTAGATGGTGAGGGCACCGGTCATCTGGCCAGAGATGCTGTAACGAATAGGGTCAGTGTCGGTGCCCGAAAAGAAAGAGAACAAACAGGGTCCATGTTGGGTACTTACAGCTCAGGGCTCTTCTGGGTGTCGAGGACGGCGGCTATGGGGATACCAAAGTTGGAGGCAGGACCCCAGAAGTCTAGATGAAGACGAGAAGGATCAGCCAGCGGTTACACAAAGTTGGCGAGCCCGCATTTCGCATGCAAGACAGCACCGCGGCCGGTTGGTAGAAGCAGTTGGATGAGATGTGACGGCCCCCATATGTGTGAAGGTCACGAACAGCGGCGGACCATGGATCGCCAATGGGATGTGTTTATTGGCGAGCAGTGGGAATTTTGCCGAGATGAGAGCAGTGAAAGTGGTGAGAGGTATGACCTCTAGGGTTCCATTCAAGACTTCATGATCATTGATGGACATGTGTTTGTGGTGACGATATGTTGTAGGGGAGTGAGTGTGGTGAGACTCGAGGTGAAGTGAGTGACAGCAAAAGAGTTCGTCCGATAATCGGGCATTGGGCAAGTTTTGCCAGGGAAACCATGGGCGACGGGACTCGTCAAATTAAGAAGAAGCGAGGACAAAGAGAGTAAGCAACGTACGGGTCGAGCACAGGTAGTTGGCCACAGGATTGCTCCTGATCTTGGCGTTGAGGGCCTTGACGACGGCAGCCATTTTGACGGTCGGGATCTGGAATGGAGGTTGAGGACGACGACGACGACGGTGGTGCTGCTGCTGACTCGGACGGTGTCGAGGCCTGAATTCGGAGCTGCTTCTTCTGTGGTGTGCTTAGTTTGGCCTTTGGCTGCTGCTGCTTGGAGATGTCAATTGTGGGGTCTCCAGCTGGTTTTTTGTTGGGGGATTTTCCGTGCGAGCTGCCAGCTGTGTCGAGCCGTCACTCTGATAACGGACCGGTGAATGCACGTGATGAGACAAGTATTTTGTACCTTTGGGACTTGGTTGTTTGCTTTTGCCCACTGAACCAAACATACATTTGACGCCACTGAATGGAAGCATTGAAACATGTACGTAGTGGTATCCTTTGTTCAATGGAAACAATCCTCCGGATCGGCGGGTTTTCGTCTGTTGAGCCGCATCGCCGCCTTGGTCGGGCGGCCAAAGCGGCTGTAACCATCGAAGGGTGTACAGCATAACAACCCTAACCCTGTGTGACCGCTACGCTGTCTACACATGCCAGGTTCCAGTCTCCAACCTTGCCACTTTCCCCTGGAGCCGCCAAAGCCCAAACGTGCCTGAGACAAGCAAAGCTCACTCGAATTCTCACTACGTATCAAGACGTCTTGGATTTCCAAACATCGGCGTGCTCGAGCAACATCCACGAGAGGAAATTGGCCTAACACCACTTCAGAGGCTTGAAGCATATCTCTAGGATTCAGACACAGCGGTTAAAGCGAGCTACAAGCACAAGGAACGGTGGAACCCTACGTCATCCAGCTGTTCATTCTGGTGGTGTAGTCACACGATCTGTCACGGCGTTAACAACACTACCTCCAGTTCCCATCACAAAATCCATCAATATTCACGCCGACTCACGATCCGGCCTCAACACTCACAAATACTCACCGTCTTAACTTGAGCTTCACAACTGGATATACCACATCAACGCCAAAAATGATCACATCAGCCACCAGCCCACCCGACCCAAGCACATCGACATCAACATCAACGGCGTCAACATCGACAACAACATCACCATCACCAACAATCCCCACCCGCCTTCTCCTTCTCTCCGACACCCACATCCGCTCCCGCTCCAAGAACCCCCTCCCATTCCCCGTTCCCTCCACTCCCGTCGACATCGTCATCCACGCAGGCGACATCACCGACTCCTCCACCCTCTCCGAATTCCGTCTCTGTCTCTCTTACCTCCGCCGACTGAACGCCCCCTTGAAGTTGATCATAGCCGGTAACCACGACTACACTCTCGACGTTCCTGCTTCCACCCATATCCATACCTCCACCCACTCACAGCGAAAAAGAAGACCAGATATCGGCGACCCCGGCGAAGCCATATCCCTACTCACCTCCGCCGCCAAAGACGGCATCTTTTATCTACAAGAAGGCACCCACCACTTTGATCTCTCCAACGGCGCCCAATTGACAGTCTACGCATCCCCCGCCACCCCCGCCTTCGGCAGCCAAGGCTTCCAGTACACCCAACAAGAAGGCCACGTATTTGATATCCCTCCAGAAGCCGATATTGTCATTAGCCATGGCCCGCCCAGGGGAATATTGGACGTGAGTCGATTAACGAGGGCCTCATGCGGGAGCGTGGAACTGTGGGAGGCTGTCAAGAGAACGAGACCAAAGTTGCATGTGTTTGGACATATCCATGAGGCGTGGGGGGCGGCGGCTGTCAAGTGGAAACCTGACTGCGAGAATGGGAATGGGGAGGTGGAAAGTGCCAAAGTGTTGGAAGATCGGAGAGGGGTAGAAGAGGGGTGGAAGGATTCAAAAGAGGAGCGGAAGCGGAAGGAGGAAAAAGTGGACAAGATTGTGAGGGATGGGTATTATCATTTGAAGTATGATCGGGGAGAGGATGCAGAGCAGACATCATTGTTTGTGAACGCGGCAGTCATGTATGCTCCGGGGTACGTGCCTTGGTTGGTGGATGTTGAGCTTCCGAGGAGTGATGTTGATGGGAATGAGAAAAGTACAATGGCGGATGAAAGGAATAGGAAGCCATTGGATGTGCGATCACGAGAGTGTTTGTCGACCAACCTTCAACACTTGGAGCTCTGATGAGCCTAGTTACGACGAGTAATCAACGAGGTCCATAGAGGTAGATTTGGATACATAGATATTATCGTTTCCTCTGTTCCAAGAGACTTTGTCAATATCATGGTCCAAGCAGCAACTTCTTTGGTCGATTTACCTCTAGTACCTGGAGCTTCAGGTGTGAGAGGTGCCAGAGCCGGGGGGAACAAACAGTTGGTGCAGCGGAGGAGTAAACAGAAGCGAAGCTGACAAAGCACTGATTGGAGACGCTCATCTCCAGAGGCCATTTCTCCATGATTGGCAAGATGGACCTGGGGGAGTAGTGGAGCAGTAGCAGGTTGGTTGTGACTACCGCGACGGAAGAACGACATAAGCACCCATGACACTCTCACTGCACACCCTTTGATCGCTCCTTCTTCTTACGACTCCAAACCAAAAAGTTTTTACATGCACGACGGAACATTGGCTGACTCCTGGAGTGATGTTGACTGAAAACTGGATCGTCCCTGCCCAATACCATCCCAGGTTATCCATCTGATCAAGGCAAGGCATCCACGCTTTCCACTTCTGGACGTAGGCACCTTGTCGACTCAGTCTCCTCCATCCACTTTGCGCTGCAAGAGCGTCTTGGCTTCGGCCTCCTTGCCACCCTCATCATCATTTGTTTCTCCTTGTTCTTTTGCGATCCACTGCATGTAATGAAGTCCCCCGCTGCCCATACCATGCTCCAAATCGGAGATGTCCAACCACCTGGGCCGGGCCCCCTCACTTCTCTTTTTCCGTCTACTTGCCTTCAACGTAGCTCAGATTACCCTTCATCTCCACCCAAGACCTCAAGCAAGTCGACACCTTCCCCGTCCATCACATGTTCAAAAGCCAGCACCGGCGAATTTGTCTTCCCTTTTCAGTTGTCTTCTTCCTCTCCCTGCGCTGAACCCTTCCGTGTACCCTCTTGCCGACTCAAGAAGCCATTACCAACAAGGTACTGCATTGGAGACTCTCCTGCTACCCTTCAGCAATTTAACACCTTGGATAGCTTCTCATTCACGACCCATATCTCAACACTAGTACATACCTTGAATTCCTTTAGTCTCAATTTCATAACCACACATCTTCAGTGCCTTCCTCCAACCAATGATAATGTGACGAACACAGTGATACAGAACACCACTGCATCAGATCTCCAGACAACCACTCCGATGCTTCCCCTCAGGCCCGAATCATGCTGCTTTTAACATGCAATCTCATGGTGGAGTGCACCTGCACAATCCCAAATTCAACACCGAAAGTCCCCGTCAACTTTCCCCAAGGGGGCAAATCCAACTGAAACTTGCTAGGACTCTTCGCTGTCGCAACTCCGAGCCGACAAGCTTCGGTTTCTCTGCAAGTACCCTCGATGTAACCTCTTCCGCACATGGCCTTTGAACGGCCAGCAGGTTGCCACTTCTTCCCTCCTTCAGCCTGTTGTCTCTTGTCGGTCTCCTCCTCCGTGTCGTCGTCTCGATTGCGTGGCTCTTACCATCTTCTCCAAGCTCTCGGTTCTTCTCTTTTTCGAACCACGGCATAGAATGAGGGCGGGCTTTTCGTCGTTTTCCTTCCCAGCCAGGGAGTCATTGTGGTCTCCTCATTTGATATTCGTTTGTTCTTGACGTCGTTCTATCGGCCGTCTTTTCGGTTCATTCATGGAATTACGTGTGTGTTAGAAGTTGCCAGCCTCCTTCATGTCCTTGTCAAACTTTTCTCTAATCAGTCGGTCGGCGTCTGACTAGGGGGTCAAATGACTCCGAGTTCGTGGTATTAGCCGTGATTCTAATGCATGACTCGTCGTTGCGCTCATTCTCGCGTTCGTCGTGGAGCAACCTCTTCTTGTGTGACCATCACCGACACTCGCAATTTCGCAAGTCATCTGGAAGATGGAGTTGGCATATGGCAAGTGCCAGGTGCTCAGTCTTTCGGAGCCAGTAGAAGACAATGGTATAGTTGACATTCAATGTGGCTCGTAACTCTTCGTAGCGATCGAGTGGCCGTTTTTATGAACAGACTTCTGCGATTTGCTTGTGTGCTCTGAGTGGACGCATCGGGAAAAGGCCGTTGACGGTGGTTTTCATACTTCCCTGGATTTCTTGTCCATCTGTTAGCAAAGTTCAGAAAAGGAAAAGGTGGACGGGCAAAGGGGCAAAACAGATTGAGCATAGCCTGGGAGACGGTTTGGACATACTGGAGAATGGAACGCGAAGGGGAGGTGGGGCCTTGGGAAGATCTTGATCAGTTCAAAGCTCAAAGAGGTACCGGCAAAGAACTGTGGCATCAGGAGACTTCCAGGTTTGGCGGGGCAGCGATCTTCAAGCCGCGCCGTGTCACGAATCTTGTTCCTGCAGTTGGCGGAGCAGATTCGCTCAAGTGAATGCTCGCTGCGCTCTGCAGGTACCATCACACTGCACAATAGTTGCATGTACGGATCTGCAATGTGCTATCAGAGGATGAACTACATACCTGTGGGTCACATATCAAGCATACCTTATGTGTCAAGGGTCATGCCAGGAACAAAGCTGTGACTGCATACAGTACCTTTGGCCATAAGCTTGAATGGAAACTATAGAGCCGTCAGAGTCATATTGGTGCTATGTGCTCTACAACTACCACGTTAAATAGAAACTCCCTACCCCGTCTTCTGGTAGTCAGATCATCACAACCCCCTCAGACTTGTAGACTTTCATCCTCCATGTTCCTCAGTTATCCCCAACTCGATACATCCCCGGGCTCACAATATTCCCCTTCATCCCCAGCGCCTGTCTCCGTCCTGTGAAACTTCATCCTGCCTCACAGAAGGAAAGGAACTTGGGCGCAATCTCCACGAGCTACGTGGGTCAAACACTCATTTTCCTGTACTACAATAGGGACCAACTTCATAACCACATGGTGTTTGTGTTCTTCTCGTAGATGATTGCGACAGTGGAGAGAAGTTAGTGGTAGGCACGCTGGTAGCTCTTCAATGCCTGGCCTGGTGATCCTCCAGTGGAACCGGCTCCTAATCTCCATTCACCCCATTGACTCATTCCTTCCAGTGGGCAAGAAGATGGAAGGCGGGGAGGGAGGCAGCCAGATGCCCCCTCGTTGGCAGATGGTAGCCTGCCGTGCCAGGCTTCAGACGGTGAAGCAAACGGCTAGCTGGGAGAGAGGCAATGTACCTAGGTACATGCCCCGGCTCTCCCTGTGGCGCAATAGGTTCCTAAACACCCCTTCACTTGCCTTTGCACCCTTCCTAGTATATTTACCTACCTGTTTGTAGTGAAAGTAGTTAGTAATTGTTGAATCTACGCTTAATTGCCTCGTAGTATTTAATAACTACTACGTACTAGTTATTGAGTTACTACTATTTTAGAAAGCGAATCCGATTTAATTATTAAAGGCCTCTACTTCTACTTTAAAGTAAGCTTACTACTAGCGAATACTTCTTATTAGTAAAGTTAGGAGTCTAGAATTCAAATCTTTTTCTTTTACGTTTATTAAAGTAAGGTACTTTCATTTTGGAACTACGAAGGCAAAAGAGCCTCCTAGGCTTTTTCGACATTCACTAAGAATTTTAGTTTTATTTATTTAGCCTATCAAAATGTTCTCGTCTAATATAGCGGGAAAACGCCTTTTGGGAGCTCTAAATCAAGTATTGGGAGAAAGATATGAGCTCTTGGGAGTCCCAGAAGGCCTTCTGGGAGAAAGATATGAGCTTCTGGGGGCCAAATATGGCCTTTTGGGGAGCGGATATGACGTTTCGGAAAGACTGGGATCGGACTAAATAAATAGAAAAATGGATGGAATTTTGAACAAGTTTTTAATTTGAGGTATTCAAAACAGAGTAGGCAAGGTGGGAAAACGGTACCCTTGAGTAAAAGTGGCGGTGCGAGCAGTTCTCTACACTCTCCTGTCCCCCCGGAGGCCACGAGGCGCCACACCGCCTTGGCTCCAACTTCAGGTTTCCTCCCTTCTTCCGTCTCTTCTTCTGATTCAGCTCTCTGCCTGTGCGCGTTTGCAAACCCCTCTTGTGTGGCTGTGGCTCACATTCTCAGCATCCTCACTCACCCAGCCTTGCTCTCCTACCTTCACTCTCCTGCCCCAACCCCCACGTCTATATAAACCTCTACTCTCCCACCTTCACTCTCTACCCTCAATCCTCATCCTCAAACTCTCACCATCCATCACAAGGGTTCGAGCCCCGTCACCAGAGCCTACAACCAACCTTCACCAAACCTCACGCGTCCATCACTCCCAACCATGGACAAGCTTCCCCAAGAGGTCATGGACCGCCTCGCGGGCCATCTGTTCCCGTACCTGGCATTCGGTGGCAAGTATGACCACTTCCAAGAAAGCCCAGGACCGGCAGAGTTTGCCACGATCTCCAAGACGTGGCAGAGGACCATCGAGGCGATGACCTTTCGCCGACTCGGAGTGTTGTCATGCGACGACATTCCTGATGCCAAGTATCTTTTGGGCAGAGATCCCCATCGGCTCGCCTCTGTTGAGAGGATTGACTTCCTCATCAAGGCTGATGATGTCCCGGCGGAGTTTCCTCATATCAGGGACCAGAAGCTTGTGCAGGAGTTTCACCTCCTTATCAACTTCATTAACGAAGTTTGGGTGAGTGCCTTTGTCCAGGAACATCCCAGGTTCCAGTCGTCAGCGAGGTGAGGTAGAGCTGACCGAAACATGCTCACCAGCCAACTTCCAACCGCTCCATTGATCAAACCCGGTCCATTCTCCTCGTAGTCAGCATCGTTGGCTACAACAACTGGGATGCGCTACCCTATGAGCAGACCACGTTCACTCAGGAGCCAGGCAGCTTGAGCCAGCTGCCATCATGCCCGGCAGTCACTTCCCTTGCCATCTACTTCAAGGAGGAGTTGCGGAGAGACTTCCTTCCGCGGGATGAGTCGTTCGCGCCTCGGAAGTCTCGAGAAGCGGGCACCGCCCTGGAAAGTGGCAGGAAGGTCCCTCCAGCCTGGATCATGAACGTCCTTGCCAAGTTCCCCTTAGCCCGACAGGTCGACTACGAGATCTTCAAATTTATTCTGTACCGACAAGGCCGAATAAGATCCAATATGCAACAGGGTATGTGCAAAACTTCGATTATAGACACTCTATTAGAGACTGCCGAAAACGAATCACTAACTTGCCCTGCCCTCTTCATCTAGAACTCTGCAACTCCCTCGGTGGCCCCGCCTTTGCACACCTCTCAAACCTCTCCCTTTGGTTCGGCCCCAACAACTTCCTATCCGCCGTGGTTCAAGCCTTCCTCTCACACAAAATGATTCACCCTTCGTCATCCATGTCTAGAGGTACACGCGCCACCGACTCCCTCAACTCCGCTCTCCGGACTCTATCCCAACAGCTCCAAGAGCTGCACATCCACGGGCTCTTCTCTCTCAGTCCGGACCTCTTCATCAACAGAGCCGACGATGCTGACGATGGCAACCAACCATTCTGGCCTCGCCTCCGCGTCCTCCGAGTCACCACGACCCTCCTCACCCCGTGCGGCTCCAGGTGGCTTATCCCACCGCACCGCTTTGGATATCCACGCAGATGGAAGCGTGACTTCACCATCAACGCTACTCTAAACTCGGCCACAGTCGAGTTCAACAAGCTCATGACGGCGCTCTCGCACGGCATGCTGAACATGCCCCGCCTCCAGCTTCTCACGCTGGATTTCTTGGTCGGTCCAGACGAACCCAACTGGCACGATGAGGACGTGGACATGACCGGCAACTGGACTGGGAGCGGCCAGGTTATTGGGAACAACGCATATGTTCCTGGCAAGACGTACGAACTTGTGCGGTATGTGAGGGAGGACAATGAAAGAAGGAACATGGACCAGTGGAGAGGTGGGATCACGGAGAAGCCGGCGGAGGGCTACAGGTTTTGCACTTTGGCGGTGTTTAATGACTGGTTTGTCGCAGGGAACAACAGACAATTGTACTGGAGTCCGTTTCCGGAGGAGGCGGTGGAGAATTGGAATGAGTTGCATAAGAGGATCAAGGGGTTGACGGACTTGGAGGAGTGGAGGCGGATGTAGGTGCAGATACCTAGGTACCTGGTATTCTAAGTAGGTAGAATCTCAACTTGTGGTGTCAAGAAAGGTTCTGTCTGGCTGCATTTCTCTGCCTTGCGATCCTGTTCGAGCTCCTGTAGTATTATAGTAATGAACAACTGCACGCACATATGTTGGCGTGATGCTGGAAACTTGAGCGTGTATACCTCTGCCGAGCAAGACGGGTGTTTCCTGCCAGTTCCTACCTCTGATACCTGCACGTAGAGGTACCTCTAGGTAATCAATGAAAAAAAATGGTATGATGGCAGCACAACCTGAATTAGGGTATATGAAGTACAGGACATGAATACACCTATCGAACACGAGTACATGATGGTGAGACTATATCCCATTGCCTGTTCACCAATAGGGGAACCGAGACAATCCAACCCCCCTAAGTCTACGCCGCAACTCCACCAGATTCTCCTCCACTTCGTCTGAAATTGCCAACCTGAGCACATCATTTTCGTAAAGTTCGACGTCATTCAGAAGGTAGCGAGTATAGAAGTATGCAGCACTGGCCAAACCTCCCTCGGCACTGTCCCCAGTGCTAGAGGTATCCAACACTTCATGTTCGAGAGCCTCCGCAAGCCATTTCCTCTGATATCTCATTCTCTCGCAACGGCCAGGAAGATCGTAATCCCTTCGTCTGTGAAGCCCTACTGCCAACTTCGGGGTATCGACCACAACTCGAAAGGCAATCTCGACACTCTCAAGCTTTGGCATGCAGAGCATGCCGCGCGTCAGACTGACAGCAAGATGGTTGAGCTCCTGGGGCTCTCGTAAGAGAAACCGATCGATTGTGGAACTGCGACCGACCGATTGCTCTCGAAGCCCTGATGGTGATAGGAACTAGTTATCACCGTCTGTATAGAGCGTCGACTCGATCTTGACTTCCCGAAGGCGTGGCCAGAATGGTGGTTGATGCTGGCTCGGCGCAGGACTGGCTTCCTGGACTTTGTCGTGTGGTCTAGTGAGCTCCTTGGGGTAGAAGAGCTCAGGGTGGACTGCGAACAGCCCGGAGACGTGGAGGATACTGAGCTGTTGACTAAGTTGTCTCAACGCGGCGTTGAAGCGGGGACTGTAGTCGTCTTCGTCGGTGTTCCTAGCCATCTGGGAGACCCAGAGTTCGCTGGGAGTTTGGTTGAAGGTATTGAGGCCAAACGGACCGACGTGGAGGTATAGCTCGGTCAAGTTTGCAGTCATTGGGCCAGAGAGGAATTCGAACGTGCCTGAAAGTTTATGAAGTCAGTAAATGATCACCAACAGAGCTCAACTTCTGACGATGGGTCCAAGGTTAGGTTGTTGTGTGTAGAGGTACCTACCTGTGAACAAACGGTCCCGAAATTGTTCCTGCCCGAGGAAGTTGAACATCTCATACGAGAGTTTGTCAACCGACGGCAGCTTTGCCATCAACGGTTCCAAGATCCATGAAGGAGGTACCTGGTTGCCCCCGCCTGATTGTTTGAAACGCCGAGGGCAGCGCCCCTTGTTCCATGCCTGATCGAAAACGATTTCGAGGGAGGTAATCGCCGGAGTGAGTGGAAGGCTTGTTGCCGCTTGTGGAGATGTGAAGGTACTCTCATCGTACTCAGATTTCCAGTGTCCGATTCCGACGATACTGACGGTTAGCGCCAGTGGCTGTGTAGAAGAACTGTTTGTTCCCTGGTCGGTCGGCTATCGTTAGATTCTATAACTTGGTGACAACAAAGAGAGGTATACGAAATACATGAAGCAAAGAGGACGAAGGTGTTGCGGGCTGCTTACCCATATGTCGTTAATGACAGTGAACAGCTGGCTGAACTCATCCAGGAGTCTAAGTTGGCTCTCGCGAACAAAGTCCAACATGTCCTGCTGTCCTCGAAATGCGAGATAGGTAGTGTAGGTGAAGCTTCTGACCGATTCCCGACGATGCCTGTTGCCTTCCCCTGCCAGGAGATTTTTGAAGATGGACAACTGGAACGAGCCAGAGGCAATACCATCAATCTTGGTGAAAAGCCGCCGTTCTATAGCACGCCGCCAAGCCTTGGAGATGGTACTATATTTGCTCAATCTCGTGGGGGGTGCCTTTTCAAGATCTTGAACAAAGGCTTCGACGATTGAGTCGGTTATCTCTTGTGGTAGTCGATCCATGGTGACGTTAATGTGAGGTATATAGAGGTAGAGGTGAGCAGTCCTGATGGAGTCGCAAGAATGCGACGACGGCACGGATGGAGGGGCTGTATTGTGATGCTATAGAGAGAGGCAAAGAGGGGAAGAGGAAGCTGGCAGTCTGGAGTGAAGAAATACCCTAGGCACTCAAGTGAAGGCACAGAGTCACGTGGTAGGAGCCCCTTAAACAAAAGGTGACGGGAAGAGGGAGTAGTATAGAGGAAAGCAAACGCGCGAAGATCTGGACCCGCCAGGCACCCACAAATTCACCCCGGGTATGGCGGCTGGCATCAAGTGCCATTTGCCGTCACAGTTCCCATGCACCGGTGTCTTAAAGTCTGGTCCTACGAGAAGCCCCTATGCGTGGTTGACGACATGGAATAAAGGCAGAGGTACTGGGGTCTGAAAAGGAGGAAGATGGATGATCTACCTCTAGGTAGAAGTACAGGTAGGTGTATATGTGACTCTGTGTCTGACCAACTCGTCGCTCAACCCAATTACAAAAGATACAATTCAGTCAACCGATAGCAATAAAACGTGGGCGTGAAGGGGAATCATGAGCAAAACACCAAAACAAGTAGAAAACAACAATACCTACCTAGGTACCTCTACGCAAAACCGGCAAACTCCAGTCCCTCCCATCACTTTCCTTTACAATACCAAAGCCTTCTCACAGCTGGCTCATGTGTAGATCGTAAGTCGACCTAGGAAACATGATTGTTAAAGGCAGTTTGCTACCTCTAAATGAAATGTTTACAAATCCGCACTCACATTGACTGTGTTAAACGCAGGCGGATCAGCAACCTTATAGTCTGTACTAATGTTGCAGCTATTCTTCCAGCACGGCCTGTTTGTTGCGTCGTTCTGACCGCGTGGTGCCCCCCCCCCCCCCCCGGTGTGATCACTTGCTTGGGCAACAGGTTTGGTACACAGTGTTGATGTAGTGTAGGGTCCAGAGGTTTTGCGAAGACAAAAGAGGTTTCTCCTAGGAGAATCACGGCGCAGGATGCTGTGAGCGAGGAGAGTCGGGAGTGAAGTCCGTCAGTGTGGACAGCGCGGAGTCCGATGGAGGCTGCGAGGTTGTCGTTGTGCATGCCGTCTTCGTAGGTATACATGTACCGGCATGTCGTTGATGTCGAACTATAAAAGCTGGCTTGGCCAGACTCCTTCTCTTGCCCAGAAACCGATTGGATCATTTGGGTCTCTGTGGCCTGTGGTCTTGGTGAATGTATCCTCAGTCGATGGTTTCCATGATTGTTGTCGTTTGGACGAGGACTGGGGACTGAGAAGGCATGTATCTTCGCCCTGATCCTCTGGGCTACGCCTCCTTTTGGCGTCTTCCTGGGGTCGAATTTGCGCCATGGCGACGAACCCACGGGGTAAATGTTGGAGGGGAGAAGAATAGAATTGTTGTACAGCGACTGAACTTCGGGGAAATAACTACCACGATGGCCAACCATGATGCGCCAGAATGCTACGTGGCTCGGCGTGGAGAGAGGTCATTTGGTGGGTGGACGGAGTGAGGTTACTGTAGAGTTACACCAGTCTCGGTACTAAACGAACATGTCTCCCCGCGCCACACGTGGCGCAATGGCTCTGTACTATCTAGGGTCATGTGAGTGGCTGAGCAGATGAGGCTTGACAATATCGCGTTCGACCGTAACTGCCCCTGCTATATATGTATGCATGCGCAGTCCCAGGGTCATGCAGCTGAGTGGGTTTCCCATTTTTGAGATTGCGCGATCATCTTTCGATCCCACTCCTTCTTCATCATATGTCTGTTCTGAGAAGGCACGATGATTTCACATGGTATTGACGTAGCGAGCAGGAACGAAGCTCTAACTCGGAGACAGTGTCAACTAACAAGACTCAGGGGCGCTGCCGTGCTGTCTCGGCCCCGTTCGGGTTAGGGTTTCCAACCGCGGACTCCTCCTTCAGCTGACACTGCCCCATTCAGCTTTGCTCCGCGTCCAGTCGTCAATGGCTGTACCACTACTCACCTTATCTAGAGGTAATCAAGTACCTCTATGCATTCGAAATGTACATTCTGTTGAAGCCATCACCAGTTCTTGGCATTCTCTTGGCACTAGTGGATACGATCCACACATAGCTACCCTATATATAAGTCGGACTCTATCCTCCTTCTCACTTTCTCTCTTTCTCTTTAATCAATCAAGACTTTTACTACCACTACATTACTCCCCGTAATCGCTTCCTTACAGTATAATTCAATAGGTTATAAGCCCGGATACGTTATGCGATCCGCTACAATAACTAAGTTAATATTCCGTCTACCCTTCCTTTTTATTATCACTCTATACGTTTCCTCAAAAATACTATTAATTATATTCTAAAAGAATTACACTTCTCACCAAGTGTAATTACCACTATTAATATAGCTATAGGGTTTATACTTATATATCCGGCGCTCGGACTACCGAATACTCCGTACGCGAATACAAATTCTAAAAAACAAAAACACTACTAATTTCTAATTTTCCTAACTATTTAAATATATTGTAAAATTGTATTTATTATATTAAGCAAAATTATTAAAATTGTTCGATTTCTAATATATTACGAGATTTTATTTACCCTCGCGTTAATAAAATCCGTAATACTAGTAAAAAAACCGCTCTCGCCTATTTTAACGCTCTATATATTCCGTTATTCTTACTACTTTATTAGTAATAGTATTTACTATTACCCGCGGCGCTACTCTATAAATTTATATAAATAGGTTAAATATTTATATCTAAATCTATAAATCGATACGGCTACCCTATATAAGATTTTTAATAAAATTATTGTAAAGTATATTAGTATAACCTTTAGCTACATCCTATTAAACTGCCAATTACCTATTACTATTTTAATTACTACGATTTCCTTAATCTCCTTTAGGAAATTATTATTATATTATAAACCTTCTACGAATCTATTAGGAGGCTAAGAGCTCGTACACCGAAGTACCTCAACGGCTGCTACTCCCCTTCGTTAACCAACGCGTAGGATTACTAACAATAACGCCCATATCGGGTCGGGCTCGTAGGAAGGATAATCCGGCACCGCGCCGAAACGCCAAATTAGTACGAAACTCCATAATACTCGTTAGCGGATAAACAAAATTTACACAGGTATAAAAGAAGCTCAACGAAGCATAGTTCATTATAGTCGGTAACTATTAATATATTTTTAAATTAACCCCTAACTTACCGTCCCCTACGTATAACTACAACCGTAATCACTTCAGCCTACCTTTCGCCTACATTCCTAACAAATTAATAACTCTTCCTCCGGGAATTAAACTAATACTATTAAAATATATATATATAATAGCCGGTCTATTTCTCGTACTACTAAAGTTATTCTTTACCCCTCTCGTACTACTACTCCCGTAATTACTATAATTAAAATAATTTAACCCCTTCTACCTTTATTATAATAATACTAATCTACTATAAAGTCTATTAAAGAAAATAATAATAAAAATTACCCCCCTACGCCGCCCTAAGCTCTTTAATTATACCCCTAAATTTTAAAAACTAATAAATTCGTATACAAATAATAATTATTCGAATTTCGGTTCGTTATAATTAAACTCCTCCTCAATTATCTCCCCTTATATATATTCTAATAAGAATAATTCGCTTTCGTAGGCCTCGCTAAATAAAATTCAATAAGAAATTACCCCCCTATCCCCGCCGGATTCTATTACTAAAATTACCTCTTTTATAACTAAATTTATATTTTTACTATACTTCCCCTCACTACTCCTTCGTCGGCGGCCGTCGCTATAATTACTCCTTTACTAACCGTAATTATACTAGCCTATATTAAATACCGTTCTAAATATAATATTATTAAATTTACTAGTAAAAATTTCTTATAATTATAAAACTACTTTTATAATATCAATACGTATTTCTAAGAGTACCCCCGTACTTCTCTCTTATTCGCCGTTAATTACATTAAAGGTAATCTTAAGAATGTATAAATTAAATATATATTAATTCTCTATAGTAAGCCTAAGTATAATACTATTTATAATACGCCTACGTAGAGCAACTTCCGTACTTTCTTAGAAATTAAATATAATAGTAATATTTAAACTATTAAATAATCTACTCTCGATAAATTCGAATATATATAGTAAAATATTTCGGAAACCGTTCGTAATTTCTATAACTACTATTATACTAAAGAATTTAATCTATTATACAATTAACTAAAATATATTCGGATCGTTACTTAAATTAACTAATTATACCCCCTTTTTAAATAAAATATCTTTTTAACGGCTAATATTAATATAATAAATAAAGTAATAGCGTATATAAAATAGTTAGAAAGTTTAAAAAATATTAAATTATTTATATTGTATTACTAAAACTAAATATTTTTAAAGTATATTCTATTATCTTCTTCGTCTTTATACCCTCCTACTTCCTTTTTAAATATTCCTTCTTAATCGTCCTATAGTAATAACCCCTCCGACTTTCCCTATTACCCCCCTACTACTTTCTAAATAAATTTTAATTTTATTTATTCCCTTTATTATTAAAAAGGCTATACGTATAATCAATATACTTAACCGAAACTACCAAATACCTACTACAAATATAATATAACGGGCTACTTCGCAATAATATACCTAAACTAAACTTATTACAATTACAATTAAATTGGCCATTTAATACGGAATTACCCTATCCCTGCAAATACCCCTTTATATAAAATAAATATTAAACTAATTGCAATTAGAATAATAGCTATAACTACTTAGAATAATATAAGTAAATTATAAATATATTTAGAAATAAGGTTATTAATAAAGACTTATAGAAATCAGTAAAATATATAAAGGTTAATAAATTTAAATATAGAATTAAACCTAATTAATAAATATTTACTCCTATTAAATGTAAAAATTAATTTAATACCCTATCGTTTTATTAATTTCTCCCTTTAACCTATTCCTATATATAATATAACTACCTATTTTATTAAAATATATAACTCCTATAATACTAAATAAATAAAACGAATTACTTTTACTATAATTAAATCCCCGGCCGTAGAAATTATCTTCGGTTACCCCTAACTTTATAAATAAAACCCTAATATTAATTAATAATAATAATTATTTTAATTTTATATTAAGGCCGGCAATTTCGTATTAAATATAGTACCGGCGAAGGAAGTATATAATATTACAATTATCTTAGCGGGGCCTTAATAGGATTTAATTTTACTATTAGACCTTCGGGAAATAATAAAAGTAAAGGAGGGTTTCTACCCTCCTACGTATATAAATATCCTATTCGAAATCCCTTCTTCCTTAACGTTAAAATTTATAGCCCTACCTATTATAATAAAATTAGCCGAATTACCTCTAATCCCTACCCCCCCAATAAAGGTTTTTCAAATAATACTTAATAGTATTTACCCTACCCTAATACCCCCTATAGAACTAATACTACTATAACCCCTAAAATTACTAGAAGAAATAAAAAGCGAACCCGCCGTCCCTAAATTAATTATTCTACCGGAATATAAAGAATTCTAATTAATATTCAAAACTTCAACTACACCCTTACCCTAATATAACCGGCTAAAATATTATATTAATCTAATCGAAGGGGAATCAACGCCTTAAGGACCAATTTATACACTAAACGTTAAAGAATTAAAAGTATTACACAAATAATTAGTAAAAGTACTCTAAAAAGGATAAATTCGTTCTTCTATTAATTTAATAGGCGCCCCTATTATTTTTATTCTAAAGAAGGGTAGAAAATTAAGGTTCTATATTAATTTTAAAGTACTAAATAAAATTATAAAGAAGAATTAAATAGTATTACCCCTTATTTAAGAGATTTTTAATTGGTTATTGTCGGCTAAAGTCTTTATAAAATTGGATCTAAAGGATATATACTATAGGATTCGGATTCGAAAAAGAAACGAAGAAAAGACGGCGTTTCGTATAAAGTATAAGTACTATAAATTCTTAATTATACCGATAGGATTAGTAAACGCACCAACAATATTTCAAATATATATTAATAATATATTAGCAGGGCTAATAAATACAATATATATTACTTACCTTAATAATATCCTAATTTATAGTAAGAATAAAGAAAATTATATTAATTATATTAAGGAAGTCCTTTAATAATTATAAAATTATAACCTCTATATAAATTTAAGTAAATATAAATTTTATATAAAGTAAATATCGTTCCTAGGATATATCGTCTCCCCGGAAAGCGTATCGATAAATCTAAAGAGGGTAGTAGCAATCGTAGAATAGGAGGCTCCGGCAAACATTTATAATATCTAAATCTTCTTAAAATTTATAAGGTTCTATTAATATTTTATAATATTATACTCTAAAATAATTATACCCTTAATAAAATTACTAAAGGGAAATAAATAGAAACTATTCGAACTTACAATAAAAATAGAAAAAGTATTCGAAGAATTTAAAAAATTATTCTAAAAAGCTCCTATATTATACTATTTCGACCCAATATTATAAATCCGAATAAAAATAAATACATCGAACTTCGCTATTAAGGCGGTTCTTACACAATTATATAGCAATAGGTAATACCTAGTAACTTTCTTCTCGAAAAAGAAATCGCCGGAAGAAATTAAATATAAAATTAAGGATAGAAAACTATTAATAATCGTAGGAGCGTTAAAGGCGTAGAAATAATACTTATTATATATAAATAAACCATTCCTAATAATTACAAATTATTTAAACCTACAATATTTCTAAAATAAGGAATAGGTAAACGTAAAATAAAATTAATAAATATTAAAATTAGTAGTATATAATTTTAGGATTAAATATCGTCTAAGAAAATTAAATTTAATAAATAAGCTATTAAGGAAACTATAATTACGAAGGGGAGAATTAGAAGTAAAGGGCGACTACCTATTAATAAAAGTTATTAAAGGGAATAAAAAAAAGGGTTGGGCGATAAAAGAAAATTAGGTATCGAGGGCGCTAGTAAGACAGATAATTTTAATTAAAAAAGAGGCTTAAAGGATAGTAGTAGAAAAGAAGGAATAGTAATAGAATATAAACGAAATAAAAGAGGGCTAAACGTTGGAAAACGAAAGAATCGAATCGCAGGAAAAAAAATAAAATTTATAGGGGAAGAATAAACTAAATAAAAAGGAGAGGAAACGAAAAGACGTCGAAAGCGATAATAAAGAGGACAGAGTAACGAAAAAGAGGGTAAAGTTCGTAAGTAAAGCTACTACTAAATTAAGGAAGGAAGACAAAAATATTATTATAAAAAATATCGGTAGATATATAGTAGTAATAAAAGTATAGAAGGACGAAGAACAACTATTATTATTAGGGTAATAATTATTAGAAGTATAAAAGGAGGACCTATTTATTATTAAAGAAATATAGAAGAATAACGAAGGGGGGAAACGAATAAAAAATTAGAAAATAGGGGAAAATAGAATATTATAATATTAATACTAAATTTATATCCCGGAACAAATACGGACCGAACTACTCTATACCTACTATAATATAGTAATAACCGGATACCCGGGCCAAAGGAAAATATTAAAGTATATTAATTAATTCTATTACTAACCTACTATTATAATTAACGTTAAATCCTACATCTACGAATATCTAGCATATTAAAAAACTAAACTTCGCAACTACCGACCATATAAACTATTAAAGTCGTTACTTATCCCTACTATCCTTTAATAAAATATCTTATATAATTTCATTACTAGAGTACCAAAATTATTCAACCCTATATTTAATCGGACCTATAATACAATCCTTATTATTATCGACCGCTTTACTAAATACACCTTATATATCCCTACACAAAAGATAATTAACGCCCGGCAATTTATATTCCTCTTCTAGCAAAATATTTTCTAATAATTTAACCTCCCGAATTCTATTATATCGGATAAAGGCAACCTATTTACGAACTAATTTTAAAAGATTTACTACGAATTCTTAAATATCTATAAACGCCTTAGTACAACCTAATACCCCTAAATAAATAGATAAATAGAGAGGCAAAACTAAAATTTAGAATTATACCTTCGGATCTTTTATAATATAAAGCAAATTAATTAGGCTAAAAAAATTATACTAATGCAATAAACGTACAATAATTATTTCTATACTACTATTAGAAAATCCCCTTTAGAACTACTCTTCGGGTATTATCCTCGGGGACTAATAAATCTAGAGCGAAAGTAAAGGATAATCCTTCTAATAATAACTACCAATTAAATCGACGAATTACTTCGTAAGCAATTAAAAATTGTAATAACCTTAAAAATTATTAATTAAAGGTACGCGAAATAATATAATAAAGCCCGGAAGCCAAAGGAATTCAATATTAGAAACTAGGTTTTACTTAATATAAAATATATTAAATAACGCCGCCCAAGCGCCAAATTAATAAATAAATTTTTAAGACCTTTCCAAATTACTAAAATCGTTAGGAAAAAGAAAATAATATACTAACTCATACTCCCTATATATTACTAAATCTACTTAATATTCCTTATTACCCTACTAGAACTATACTATAGGAATCCTACTATAGTAACACTACAAAAGGAAATTGTAAATATTAAGGAGGATAATATTTAGTACGAAGTCGAAGTAATTATAAAATATTATAAATCCGGCTACTAACGTTAATTCTAAATTAAATAAAAGGGGTATCTAAATAACGAAAATTCGTAGGTCTTACAAAAGGATATAAATTACCCGGACCTTCTTAAAGAATATAAAACCAAAGAAATACAATAACAATATACTAACAGCAAGCCGACTACTAAGTCAATAAGAATTAATTAAATAAAAGAAGAAAAATAATAATTATTTAAAAACGTAAAGTAAAAATACAAAATATAAATATAAAACGTAAAATATAAAGTAGAAACATAAAATATAAATATAAAACGTAAAATATAAAGCAAAAATATAAAACGTAGATATAAAATGCAAAACGCAAAGTAGAAACGTAAAATATAAATATAAAACGCAAAACGTAAAGCAAAGACGTAAAACGCAAACGTAAAACGTAAGACGCAAATATAAGACACAAATGTAAAACGCAAACGTAAAATATAAATGTAAACCGTAAAGTAGAAATATAAAGTAAAAATATAGAATAGAGAGGTAAATTAAAGATACAAAATAGAAACGCAAAGCGGAAATACAAAGTAAAGATATTAAATAAAACGAGAGATAAGAAGGGAAGGTAGTTTAATTTAATATAAAATACTAATAAGGCGCTAAATAAAATATAGCCCGCATTTTCCATTATTGCCCTAAATAAAAAAATCTTCAATAGCATTTACTATTATTAATATAAAATTAAAACCTACAACCTTAGGAAGAATATTCCTATGTACTACTATACCTATTAACAATATTCGTAAATACTACCTTATACTATCTACTTATAATCCTCCCTCGCAAACTCTAATAACTTATCCAACTTTCCATTTAATAACGCTAACTTCCTATTAACCGACTAACGCCAAAGACTATAATTATAACCGGAGGAGGGGGGAATATAAATAGGAATATTCGGTATAGAAATATTTATAGGGGAACTAAGGGGGGCCGTTAAATCGATATCAACATTAATATTACTAATACTATAGTAGCCTAATTTTAAATAACCTTTATAATTAAAATTAGAAATATAAAATATCCTAAACAACGTCACAAAGAGACTATCATTAATTAAACACACCTATATTATAACTTAAAATACTACTATAAAATAATACAATTACTATAAAAAGGAAGTAGGTAGGGGGCTATTAATATCGGTAAAACGTATAATTTCAACTACTATATTCTATATAACGTTCTACAAATTGCAAATACTATAAAAGACCTTAAACATATAGCGACGTATCGTTAGCGAATACTACGATTTCTCGTTGAACTCTAGAAGGAAAAGACGTTAGTAAAGTAAAAAAAAAAAAAAAAAAAAAAAAAAAAAAAAAAAAAAAAGAAAAAAAAAAAAAAAAAAAAAAAAAAAAAAAAAAAAAAAAAAAAAAAAAAAAAAAAAAAAAAAAAAAAAAAAAAAGAAGAAACGTACCTTTAGTCTAGCAAATATTCTAACTAATTAATTTAAGAACTTTATACAAATTTAAAATTAGAGTACTTACAAACGCTTAAATTAAAGTAATATTATACCCTAAATAAATAAAAGGACGGATATCGCTAAAATATAAGAAAAAAAATAGCCGGACAAAGGTTAATAATAAGTATAAAACAAAGGGAAGAAAAGGATAGGTAGAAAAAGGAAAATAAAAAGGGGAAATAAATATATTAATCAAATATATTAGGGAAATAAGGATTAATACGTAAATATATAGTAATAAAATATACATCCGGAGGGGAGGCCGGCGTAAATAAAGGGGAGGCGGATATAATAATAAAAATAAGGATAGGAAGAAGAAAAGGAGAAGCGAAGAAAGTAAGTGGAAGGGGCATTATATAAATAAAAGAGGAAGTCCTTATATAAATATAAATTAAAATAAGCGAATATAATTTTAGACGGGTAAATACAAAATAATATAAAGTAAAAAGAGCGTTAAATAATTATATAGGCAATAGGAAGAAGTAAATAGAAGAATAGAACGAAAGCAATAGTTAAAAGGGGAAGGATAGGACGAATAAATAATAACGGCGGCCGTAAAAAAATAGAAGAGAAAGGCAGAAAATAGGAAAGCACATAATTCGGATTATAGTAGGGAGAGCGAAGGTAGTAATTAAAAATCGTACTATTAGAATAAAAAAAACAATACGAAAAATAAAACGAAAATAATAGGAAGGCGATTAAAAAGGAATAATATAAATAAAGGAAATTTATAGAAAAAATAATATATAGAATTATAAAAAGCGAAAGAAGGAAATAAAAGTCCCAAAAATAAAACCTATAAAGAAGGAAATCGCATTTAAACATCGCAATAAATTACAATAGGCACAAATAATTAAATAAAGAATAGCCTACAAAAGGAATCTCGGGATTTAATTATATAAGTATTATGCAATAAACATAAATAACGGAGGGTACCCTACAAGAGTATCAAACTATACCGCAAACGCAAATAACGGAAAATATCCGGTAGGAAGAACTATAGGGTATAATCACATTAATATCCTAAAGTATTTATTAACACTCTTAAATTTAATATAACACTCCTCGTTAAGCAAAACGATACTCACCACCTCGTACGCCTACAGAATAATAATCTTAATAATAATCGGGAACGCTAATATTTTAAATCTAATACTAATTTCGTATCCGCATTAGAATTTATAAAAATAAACCTTACAATACCAATATTCTAGTAGGCGGCACACTAAATAGTTAAATCTAATACTAATTTCGTATCCGCACTAGAATTTAAAAGAATAGACATTACAATACTAATATTCTAATAGGCGGCTCACTACATTTAGAATTCGTAAAAATAAATATTATAATACTAATATTCGGGCAGGTAGCTTTGTATCTGTATTCGGAACTTATAAAAATAGATATTACAATACTAATATTCTAATAAGCAACTCGCTACATTTAAAATTCATAAAAATAAATATTATAATACCGATATTCGGGCGTATAGTTTCGTATCTGTATTTGGAATTTAGGAGAAAGGACATTACAATATTAATATTCTAGCGGGCAGCTCGCCGGTAGTAAAGCAGCTATAATATCCGGGATACAACGTCGGCGGTTATTATAAATAATAATTTACTAGAACCAAAGGGCGAAAATACCGTACCTTCGCCGGCAATATAGCCCAATAACGTTACAATAGTACAATACTAATACCCTCCGCTACTTAACTAGAATCTATTATAAATTACAAAAGTTCCGAAGATAGAACCTATAAGGGGGGGGGTCGTATTAGGAGGCTAAGAATTCGTATACCGAAGTACCTTAGTAACTACTACTCCCCTTTATTAACCGATATATAAAATTACTAATAATAACGCCTATATCGGGTCGGGCTCGTAGGAAGGATAATCCGGCACCGTACCGAAGCGCTAAACTAGTATAAGGCTCTATAATACTCGTTAACGGATAAATAGAATTTATATAAATATAAAAGAAATTCAACGAAGCGTAATTCATTATAGTCGGTAGCTATTAATACATCTTTAGATTAACCCCTAACTTACCGTCCCCTACGTATAGCTACGACTATAGTCACCTCAGCCTACCTTTC
Organism: Neurospora crassa OR74A; assembly: GCF_000182925.2. Taxonomy (NCBI): domain Eukaryota; kingdom Fungi; phylum Ascomycota; class Sordariomycetes; order Sordariales; family Sordariaceae; genus Neurospora; species Neurospora crassa. Next base: position 5,077,934 of record NC_026503.1, on the reverse strand, counting down.
GCCTACGTTCCTAATAGAATCTTTCTAAAATTTTGTTTTTACTACGCTATTACTTCTACCGTCTACTATAATTATATTTTCTAGTTTTACTTAAAGTCTAATACCGTTTTCGCTTCTAAGTTCTATAGAACTTTAGGGTTTTACTATTGCTATACTACCCGTTCCCACTTCGCCTCCCGCTTCTATTCCCCTATTACTACGTTCTAGTATTTAATATTACTAAACTTCTAAATTATAATTATACTTAATAAGGATTTTAATAATATTATTACTATTCTTATCTTTATTAGAAGCGGAAATAATTATATTACCTAGCGCTACACTATTATTATTTATATTGCGGCCCGATTTACATTTAATATTATAAATAATATTATTCTATTTATTTAACGCTCCAATATTTCCGAATAGAAATATTTAAATAAGGTTAAGGATTAGTAGTGCAACTAACGTTAATAATTCAATTTTTTCGTAAACAAATTTGCTTCGACTATTTATAATAAGTTTCGGGCCCGTAACCTGTAAATTATTATTAAGGCTCTCTAATAGACTTTTAATAATTATTATTTAAAGGATTCTAAAGGTTTTATAGAAGCTATAACCTACTTTTACGCTACTACCTTCGACAAATATAATAGTATTATTAATTTTATAAATTAATTATAGATTATTTAATATAAATTAATTAAAATGGATAATTATTACTTTATACCCGACTCTATAGTAATTAATTATTTTATCCGGAATTTAGGTCCTATATATATTACCTTTATTTCGAAATTCGGTTAAAAGCATCTCTTCCTACCGGAGCGGGACAAAACTAGTAAAATCGTTAAGGTACTAGTTACGCTAGATAAAGCTAAGTGCGCCGTTGAGATTGAGGAGTTTCTAATTAAACATTAATAGAGCGAGTTTAAGGATAGTACTGATAAGCTAGTGCTCGACGTAGCGGGCCTAAAGGCCCTCTTTACTAAATATATCGTTAAGGCCGTTAAATTTATTAATAATAAACGATTATATAATAATAATAAGGAATATTTTTAAATATTTTATTTGGTATATAAAATATTAAACTATAGCGATTTATATTATTATATTTAGTATTCCGAAAGGTATAAGAATATAGGTTAGAGTTCGGGCCCTTAGAAGAATAATAATTACCCCTTTATATTAACTATTACACTTTTAGTTATTACATTCGATAATAAGGAGTTTAAAGTTGAATTCAAAGACCTTCGCCCTAATAAGTACTTTCATTCCAATTAGGAAACCAGTAGCTTGCAATCTATTACTAATTTTTTAAAAACTATAAACTATATAGTATTCGGTTTTAATACCGACCCGCCGCTTATTTTATTGTCCCCGCCGTTACTATTATTAATAATCCTACTATTATTAGCTTTTATTACTTTAGGCTTACAAATCGAATAATCCAATTTTATTAATACTCTTTTAGCTACTATACTATTCCCCGTTGTAGCCCTATTATTCGATTTTAAGTTTGTAGAACGCATTGTTACGCTATTAGTTTTAGAATTTCATTGCGAGTTTCTAAATAATTTTAAATACGTAATTATTATTAATTTAAGTATTATTAATTACTTTTTTTATAATAAGGCCGGCTTTAGAAATTTATACCTTTATATTAGCCTCCTTATAATAGGAATAAATAATATTAAAATTACCCTTAAAGCGACTAGTATATATATATTACGTACCTCTATTTATAAAGGCGATTTATTTTTTATTTTACTAGAGGGAGTTTATTTTTCTCTTTATATAGTTTATAACCTCCTTTTTATATTATAATTCAATTGTTGTAGTTTTGTTATAGTATTTGGAAATGGTTTGGTTGTAGGAATTTATAATTAAAAGATCCGTTTTAAAGGGTTTAATATAAATAGAATATATTTAGTTTATTAACCGACTAATAATTTAATATTTTACTTTACTTTTATTATTTATATTATTAAATAGAAAAGATTCAAAATATAGTATAACCGCCTTACTTACTTTAGTAAAGGGAATTAATACCGGAATAGTATCGCTAGCGTCATTACATACCAGGTCAGCTAACTGGATAGCCCAGCCCGCCCGGTCGAATTCATTCAATTAAATAAACTACTCCCACGGGGGCCCACCCACGTATATAGGTCCTATAAATTAAATAAGACTTACGTACCTTATAATCAACCGACCGCACGCAAACTCCCTACCCTAAATTCTTTTCTAAATCATCACTTTACACATATTCAATCAAACACATATTATTATCACAACGTTCAAATACCCTCTCAATAGTATTAAATAGTAACTACAACTTTAATTGCTTAACCTAAACCACACCACACTATTATTACCAACCGGCCTCATTCAAGAAGGCACTAAGCAACGTCGCATCAAGCGACAGAAGATCGCTTCATTCTTCCAACGAAGACAAGAAGCATTTAGAGGTACATAAAACGAACTTAAGTATTCTTATAATTTTACCACCTTTCCTATTCCAAAGAACGTACTATTTACTCAATCTACGCAATCTACCCCCCTTCCCTTCACAACGAACTTAAGTAATCGTAAAAACCTCACCTAATAATGTAACGAACTTAAATAATTGTAAAATTAATAATCTATACTCCTTCACCCTATATAGCGAATTTAAATAACCGTATATTACTACTTAGATCCTAGCAGTCGTAAGACTTCTAGAAGCTAAAGATTTCCCCTACTACCGAACTTAGGTATATAGTAATATTCGTTCCTATCCAAATTCTAATTATACACCTTCTTTACCCTTTAATACTAATTATCGTTATAAAATTATACCTAAACTCGTACTTATTTAATATATTTTAAATAATTTAAGAAGTTTTTATTATACTAGGCTCCTTTATTAAATTAAATAACCCCGTACCGAGCGTTCGAAATATTCTCCCTACCTCCGAAGTCAATTTAAATCCACCTAATATATAGAAACGACCTTAGAACTACAACAACCTAGCGGACACGTTAAATATTCAAAACGAGTACATCCGTAATATAAATACCAATACCGAACAGATCGAGAGCAAAGTTAACCTATACTATTTCAATTACAATAAATCGTATATAACGGAACCTCGAAGTAAACTATTACTAACTAACGTATATACTCCTCCTATTGTAGACCTACGCCGGGAAATACAATATCCTTCTATAAATTATCTATATTATAAATTTATAATAAATATTATACTATAATTAAGAATAGAATACAAATCCAAAACTATAAATCTACCCTACAATAATCCGAATAAGGCTCTACCGGCGCGGCTAGCCAAATTTAGTAATAATAAAAAATTAATTAAATATTTCAATACTAAATTTAATAAATAAATCAACGCTCTATTTAACCAAATTACCCTACAATCCGTCAACATACAGGACTCTTTAAACAAGGACTATAAGAAGATTAAAAACCTATTAGCTAAGTAATTATCTAAAATTAGCAATATATTAATTAAATAATTAAAAAATATTAGGGAAATAATTAATTAAACGGATAAAGAAAACGAAGTATTTAACAACTTATAGTACCGCGAAATTAATAGTAACTTTTAAACGGCTTTAAACGAATAAATTAATATTTAGAAGAAGTATTTAGAGGCTATACAAAATAGTACTATTAAAAAACTAACTAATTAATAAAAGAAAATAGCCAAAATTATTATAAATAACATTACTAAATAAATTAATAGAGTCCGTACCGAAGTAACAAAGGAAATTTATAAAGAAATATTAAAAGAATTATCTAATAACCCTTATATTCCTCCTAATCCTATCCGAATTTAGCTAAAGGAGGATTATAGTCCCTTAGCTCCAACCAAACCATTAGTTAAAATAAATATTCACAAGGTTAATAATATTTTTAGCACCCCCTTCGAAACTATAATATATAACTACCTAGTAAAGATAATCGCTAAAAATAAAATAAAAAAGGGTAAAATTTAAGCCTTCCAAGCCTCTATAGAAAGTATACCAGAGGAAGCCCCTTATAAAGCATTATCCTTAACAAACCCTTTCTAAGAATACACTTTATTTACTATAATTAATTAGAATATTAATAAAATTATTAAACTAAAAATAATCGCTACCCTACCCAAAATAAAGGCGACTATTAATATAGTTCGAACTCGTTCTATACCCCCCCAAACTACTAGCCCACCTCTAATTTAGCCAATCCTCAGAGGAGCATCGGCGCCACCCCCCACGAAGGTGTAAATATCCTATCAATTTTAAAGGCCCGGCGTTATCCTATCTTCTAACTCACCAATTAAACCTATTATTATTTTAAATAATATTCCGCTAAAATAAATATTAAATAATACTAATACTATTTATAGTAACAACGGTCTACCCTACCCTAATAATAGCGGAGGGGAACTACCAAACTTACTAGACTCCCTATACAGAAGAGGAAGTAACGGGAATAATCGTTTACCTTATACCCCAATCGGTTATAAACTACCTAACTTATATCTAGGAAGCGGTCCGCCTAATTTATTTAGAGGAGGAGGCAGCCTACTAAATTCTAATAGTAAATAACGCCGGTTCAATTATAATAATAACAACAAGGACTTTAAGAAAATTAAGCGAAAAAACATTAGAAACTTCAATCCCGATAAATACAACCCTAAAGACTAAAGTATTATTACTAATAATAAATATACTATATATACCGATATCTATACCTTCCGTAAATAAATACTATCTTTTATTACTAATATAAAATAAAAATACCTAATAAATAAAATAAATAAACAATTTACCTATTTATTTTATACGTATTTAGTAAGGACTATACATATTTAATAAATAATTAAAATAAATAGTAATACTAAACTAAATTAAAAGGAGAAAGGTATTTATAAATTATTAAATCGATTAATAGTTCGTTTCTCTCTTAATTTAGCCATAACTACCGCAAAATTTACTAGAGGCCGTTTTTACTTTCGTAATATCAACGACAATTATAGTATTCTTACTTAATATATATAGAAGTAAATATACTATACTAAAGTAATAAGTACCCTAATAAAGGATAATAAGAATTAGTACGGCGTAATAATACAAATCTAATCTAATATAAACCTTCGAATAAAGTAATACTTAAGAGCCCTACTAGAAAAAGAGTCTCTACCCAATTATATATAATTAATTACCTCCTTACAAGTAATATTTATATCCGCAACTAAGTAAAAAATTAATTTAAATAATAATTAAACCTAATCTAACTCTAATACAACATTTAGCTACTATCCCCACTCAAATTACAATTGAGACCGAAGTTATAATTAAAACTACGACCGAAACTATAACCGAAATTAGGACCGCGATTTAAACTACAACCAAGACTGCGATTAAAGCCGCGATGGCGACCGCGACCGAAGCCGCGATTGATACTACGAATAAAACTATTACTAAGGCCGTAATTGAAATTTAAATCATAATCGAAAAATATATAAAAAAACCCATTATATAAAAGAGTTTATATTTGCCGACAATTCCAATTCGGAGGCACTAAATAAAGTAGGGGCATATATAATTTTAGAATCTACTACTAAATATTATAAATATTTAAAATACTTTAAAATAAAGGATTAAAAGAAGTACTATAAAAAATATTACGAATCTCCCCCAGCCCCTAAAACAAAGAAATTTCGGACCCTATTACTACTAGCACCCGAGCAACGTATATATAAATACTACAAAAAACGCTATATATTATACAATATACTATTTTAATATTTAAAGAAATACTAAATAATTAAAGAGGGTTAATTAAAGGGCGAGGAACCGGCTCCAATCCTACGCCTCACCCCTATATTTATAAAAACTACAACCCCTATTAAAATCTAAGAGGCTAGCTGTATAACTACTATAATAAATATTAATAATAGTCTAATCTCCAACTTTACTTACATATACGTTAACGCTAAAGTAATACCCGAGGCCGGCGTAATAGAGGTCTATATAAATCCTAGTACCGGTAAGTCCCTAATAGGAAAATACTTTTTTAAAAACTTAAACTATACTATCGAAATTCAGTAAGTAAAAATAAAGGGCGTTAGTAGAAAGTCGGTCAATATTTCTAAGTAGGCTACTTTCAAAATTTACCTCGAAGGGTACAATAAAAATAGTAACCCTACCTTAATAAAGTTTATAAAAGGCGTATAAGTAATAAATAAGTTAGAATTAAATATTCTATTTAGTAATAACTTTCTATATTTATATAGGGCCAATATAAATTATAAGTCCGAAATTATTACCTTCTAAAATTTTAATAATTTCTAAATCAACTTCGTTACTCAAATAAATTCTAAACTATACCTTCGAAAGGTCACAACTATTAAAAAGACTACTATTCTACTAAAACAATCCAAATACATCCTAATCCAATACAAGCCCCTCCCTAAAAATAAGAGCTTTATATTAAACTCGAAGCATATTACAGCAACTAATATAATAATAAACGCCAAATCCCCCGTAATAATATTTATAAATAATACTATTAATAGAATACTAATTATTCCGAAGAAGTTTCACATCGGTAATATTTCCGAAGCGACTAATAGCGGGTATCTAATTTTAATAAAGAAGATAATCGCCGGTCTAACTATTAGGATATAACTTAAAACTTCACTTAATTACGAGTTTAAAATCCTAATTATCCAAATATTTAATATTATAAAGGACGAACTTCTATTACTAGGTATTAGAAACCCTCTAGGCAAATACAACTACATTAATAATATAACGGACGAGGAGATTTTAATAGAATTCGCTACAAAATTCGAAAATAATAATATAGTATATAAAGTTACTAAATTCGCAAACGGCATAGGATACGCAATTATACTACTACTGAAAGTAAGCGCAGAAAAACACTCGATACTAGGTCTTAAAACTTCTAATAACCTACTAAAGAAAGTAACCGACTAAAATATCTATATCTACGCCTAAAACCCAAACTTAGTAAGGAAAATCGAAAAGATTATTAATAAATACCCAACTTTATAGGAAGAAGGAAGTATTATTTTAATAAAAAAAAACGATATAATATATATCCCTTTAATAGAAGGATAGTAAAATTAGCGTATCCAATTATAATCCTATTTATTAAATAAGAAGGACCGAGAAATCCTCAACCAAATCTTTAAAACCCTATACAAATAAAGAAAAATAGATTAGGTCAACCGTACAATACCTTTCGCCTACCCAATCTTTATAATTTAACGTACTATTAAGGAGTAGTAGAAAAGCCGTATCGTAATTAACCTCCAAACGCTTAATAAAATCACCGTTCCTAATAATTACCCCCTACTATTACAATCTAAAGTCATTATATCCCTTAGAGGCAAAAAGTTTATAACAATTATTAATACTACGGCCTTTTTCTATTAATTTAGCATTTAGCTATAGTACTAGGACCGGCTCACCTTTATTAACCCGCGTAGGCTAGAATAACCAAATATTATTTTAATAAGTTACTATAACTCCCTAATATACATATAAAAATTTATAGACTATTTACTAATAGCGTTTTCCACTTTCTATCGTACGTTTATCGATAATATTATTATTTTTTCTAATACCGCCAAAAACTATCTAAAGTACCTAAAATAGGTATTTAATCTTTTTATATTAAAGAATATCGTACTATCGCCTAAGAAATCGTATATTACTTATCCTAATATAAAACTATTTAGTTTTAAGGTAGATATATTAGATCTATTAACAATTAACGAAAGGATAGCAGTATTTTAAAACCTAGAATTTCCTAATACCCTAAAATTATTAGAGAGATATATAAGTATATTTAAATTTATTAAGTATTTAATTCTATACTATATTAGGATAATAAAACTATTATAAAAGAGAAAGGTTATACTTTTAACAGAAGGAAGGAAAATAAGGATAATAATAACCGGCAACCCAATTAAATAAGCTAACTATTACGCTAAAACTATTTACAATCTAATAGAAGACGAAAAATAAATTTTCGAAGTAATATAGAAGGCTATTTATAATAATATAAAACTATATTATTTGGACCCGGATAAGTAGGCTTTTCTATAAATTAACAAATCCCTAGAAAGGAGCTATAGCGTAATACTATACTATATAAAGGAGGGCTACATATAGGTACTAAGCACCACAATTCCAATGAATTAGGTCCTTCCTATTATATTTCTAAATAAAGCCCTTAATAAGGTTAAAATACAATATAGCCCATCCGAAATAGAAGTAGCTTACCTAATTTAGGCAATTAAGTAACTTCGTACCTTTATCCACTCTTATAATCTCCCTATTATCGTCCTTACTAATTATACAACTACTAAGGGTATATACGAACAAACTATTCTCAATACTTCATCTACGGATCGGGGTAATCGGCGGCTAATTAATACATTTATCTATTTATCCTAGTACAACCTAAAAATTTACTATATAGTAAGCAAACTTAATTTCGTCCTTAATATATTAAATCAACTTCTAATAAAAAGAAATAAGGAAGGAAAAATAAACGAAGTCCTAATTCTAAATTAAATCTAATTTACTAATTATATCTATTTTATAAAAGCCGAAGTTTAGATAAGTAGTAGTATTAAATGCAACTTCGAAGAAGTATATAAATCAAATACTAAATTTAAGCCAATTATAAACGAACTTCGAAATTACCCTAGTACTACCGAGGTCGATAGCGTTATTTCGTACCCCGGGTACCTATTCGAAATTATAAATGTACTACTATACAATATTAACCTAGCCGATAAAATAAAGTAACTATATATTTCCAAGAATATAATTACAACTATACTAAGCGTAGTATATAATGAGAAGTATTATTTTAGCAAAGATTATATAATATATAATCTAAAAGAATTCGCTATCGTTAGGAAAATATAGACTATTAAAGAATATATTTAATATTACCTAATCTACTAGTTTAATTGAATAAACCGAGAAGCTACTATTGGTAATTACTAATTAATTAATTCTAAATATATTAAGCCTATAAGAACTATCGCAATTAATTTTATTACTAATTTACTAAAGGTTCTAACTTCGGGCACTGCTTAGCACCTCCCAAAATTCGACTTTTTCGATATATTAATACTAGTATTATACTATACCTCCAAGAGATTTAAGCTTATCCTAGGTTATTCTACCTATACCGCCGAAGATTAAGGAAAAATATTAGTAAGAAAGTTAATTCTAGGAAACTAGGGAATCCTATAAACTATTATATCTAATAGAAATAGAAAGTTTACTTCTAGGGTATAGAAAGGAATATAGTCAATTCTCGGTACTAAACTTTTAATAATAATAATTTACTACCCCTAAGGTAATAGTATAGCGGAATAATATAATTAAGACGTAGAAATCGCTATCCGCTTCTACTACTTTATATAACTAGAATCCAATTAAGTAAAATTACTATTAACCCTATAGTAGAATATAAATAGCACTTACTCTAACCCTATTAAATCGTCCCCTTACAAGCAATTATTTAATTTTATACTCTTAAGGCTATTAAATATTATAATAAAGAAAGAAGTATTAATAATAGCTGAAGTATATACAATATTATACAACAACCTACGCAAAAATGCCCAATTAGCGATAGTTTTTACTACCGCCAAAACTAAAAAGCGCTATAACAATTTCTACCAACAGTACGAATTTACTATAGGAGACAAAATCTACTTTAAACTTTATAAAGGATACTACTTACCAAGTAGGCCTTCGCGTAAATTCTCGCAACAACGCACTAGACCGTTTATAATACTTAAGCGTATAGGTAAACTAATTTACTAATTAGACCTCCCTCCGGAAATAGCCGGTATTTACCTAATTATTTCTATCGCCTACCTTAAAGCAAGTCTAAAAGGCGACGATCCTTTCGGAAGATCTCAACCTCCCCCGGGACCAGTAGAAGATAGCCAACGCAACTCCGACGACGAAAGAAAATATAAAATAAATATAATTCTAAATTATACTAAAAATAAAAAAAAATAGAAGATAAAAATATCTAGTAAAATAAATTAATTATAATTATAATTATAATAAATAATTACCGGAAAAGGAGATAGGCAATACTCAAAAATTAGTCTCGGAATACTAGGAGTACTTAGGAGGACTATAGAAGAGTAAGGCTAAGCTATTAGTATAAAAGCGGAGGAAGGTCTATTTCGAGACTAGCGAGCCCCCCGCTTACGGTAGGAATTTGAGACCAAGAAAGAAGTAAGAAGGTATTTATATATATATATTAGCTGAACTACTAAGGATAATAGTATTTCTTTTTAGCGGCCGGGATTTAATACCGGAATAGTATCGCTGGCGTTATTACATGTCAGGTCAGCTGACTGGATGGCCCAGCCCGCCCGGTCGAGTTTATTCAATTGAATGAACCGCTCCTACGGGGGCCCACCTACGTATATAGGTCCTATAAATTAGATAAGGCTTACGTACCTTATAGTCAACCGACCGCACGCAAGCTCCCTACCCTAGATTCTTTTCTAGATTATCACTTTACACATATTCAATCAGACACATATTATTATCATAACGTTCAAATACCCTCTCAACGGTATTAGGAATATTATTTCCTTTTAAACGATATTTACCGGTATTTACCCCGTCCCTAATATATATTTCTACAATAAGTGCGTATTAGGCCGTTTGAAGTAGGTTTCTTATAAGGGAATTGTATGTAAAGGGAATCGGCCCTTTAAATATATTTATACGGATATTTATAGCCCCTTTCGTTTCGAAGGCTTATAGGGATAATAGTATTAGGTTACTATTACAGATAATTTTATATAGTACGTTTAGACTTATATAATTAAAACCCAAGACGAGTTTCTTTGTATAGTAGAGTAATAGTATAATAAATTTAATAGGCTTAAATATTCTATTTGCTATATTTATTTTAATCGAATTAGAGAGAACTTTAGTAAATGTTTTTAATTGTAATATACGAACCGTTTTATTATATTAGTATATTCGGCGGTTAATTAATATAAATAGAATAGTATATTAGAACGCCTTAATAGGATTTTGTAAAAGTACTTTACTATTATTTTAGAGGATAATAACTTTAATTATTATTTATAGCCGATATTTCTATATATAATTATTTACCTAAAGAATTGTTATTCGAATAGAATTATAAATAAAATATTATTTAAAGTATAGATTAGCTATAAATTTAACTTTTTATACTTAAGAATTATCGGTGCCCTTTACTATTATAAATTGCCTAACGCGGACTTCCTAAGGAAATTAGCTCTAATAGTAGGTTAAGGTAAATTGCTAAGCTATAAGGGGTTATCGAATTATATTATACTTACGGACGGTAATAAAGTAATTTCTACTAATAATATAATTATTAACGAAATATATACGTATATTTCTCCTAACCTTACTACGCTACTTTCTAATATATTTAATAACCTACCCTCTTTTTATTATACGCCGGACTCTAATTTTAGTATTTCTTTTACGGATTTGTGCGCCTCCTCTAGTATTTTTAATCCTATAGAGGGCTGCTTAAAGAATTTAAATATACGCCCCGTAGGTTTTTCCCCAATACCTCTACGACCTCTACCGTTACAATTATTACCGGTTATTATACTAATACTTATACTATTACTATTCCTACCGCTATTATTACTATTAATTTACTTATTCTACGGCTCTAATTTAGAAGGAGTTCCGCTAGTATAGTTAGGGGGAGATTTTGGTATATTTATACTATTATTATTTATTTCCCAGTTTATAAATCTTTTAATATTACTAGCGCCCTTAAATAAGTTACCCTAAGCCCCGTCCTTACTAACTAACCCCGCTACACTAATATTTAATACTATTTATATTAGTAGTAACTTAGGTTTCTTCAACTTAAATTACTAGTATACTATTACTAATTATTACTCTAAATTACGTCCCCCCAATTTAATTATTCTTAATAGGTAATAATTATTATTGAAAGTTATTAATAAGTTTAATACCAACTTATTAACTTTCGTTACCCTTACTATACTATTAATATTAGAATTTAAAAATCTTCGAGAGGCTATAAAATATTCGGATTGGAAGGAATAGCAGTCAATTATATAGGTTGAATACTACTCCCTTATCGAAAATTAGATTTAGACCCTTATTCTTCGTAATATTAGCCGTTAATTATTATTAGGAAAATAGGTATATAAATTTAAAACTAGTCCTAATAGCGAAGTCCTTTACTATAAGGTTCGTTGGATAGTTTATAGCTTTAAATAACGGGAGGGGATTGACTATAATAAAACTTTCGTATTAATTATAAAGCTTATAAGCTATAAGTTTATATTCGCCCTTACTACTACCCTTAATTTAAAACTAGAATAAATAGACGTTTAAACCATCTTCCTATATAGTTTAGTAGAGGAAGATATTTATATAGAATAACCTTCTAATATTACTAATAGTAATTTAATTTTAATATATAAATTTAACTGTACGTTTTACAATTTAAAATAAAGTTCTTATATTTAGTATAATACTCTAACTGCCTTTTTCGGCGACTTCGGCTTTATTCTATTATTAATTAATACTATTATTTTTAATAAAGGAATTATTTATATTGCTATTTATATCGATGACCTACTTATTGCCGGACTATCTATAAAGGATATTTAAGTTCTAAAAGATACGCTGAATAAACGCTTCAAAATAACCGATATAGGGCTATATTTATATTACTTAAGTATAGTTATAACCTACGATAAGCTAAAATATATGTTTCGGTTAAGCTAGAAGGTTTATTTTAAGAAGGTATTTAATAACTTCGGAATATTAGATTATAAGCCGGTGTTTACCCTTATAAATAATAATAAGATTCCTGAACCTTCGGAAGGTTTTTAAGCTCCCGATTCTAATAAGTATTAGTATATAAGCGCCGTTGGTTCGTTTATATATACTATATTCGGTACTCGACTAGATATTACTTTCGTAGTGTCTTTTTGTAGTTACTATTTTATTAAACTAACTTAAACCTATATTATAACTATAAAATGTATATTTAAGTATTTTAGAAGTATTTTTATTTTATACCTTACTTATTCCAATTTATCTTTTATTCTTATTAGATTTATAAATACTGATTAGGGAAGGAATATTACTATTAAATGTTCTATAGAGGGTTATATATTTTATATTAGTAATATAATTATTAATTAGTAATTAAAGCGATAGTAAACTATTACCCTATCCTCTTACGAGGTAAAGGTTATAATTCAAATTTAAGTAGTAAAAGAGGTTGTTTAGCTTAGATAATTATTAACCGACCTTACTTTCCTACTTATAATAACTATTATTATCCATTATAATAATTAAGGTATTATAATTTTAGCGAAGAACTTATAGTACTACTTTCGTACTAAATATATTAGTATTTAAGAAATATAGTATAAGGAAGTATAAATAATTAGAAATATTAATTTCTAGTATATAGCTACTAGGGAGTAAGTTGCTGATATTTTTACGAAGGTACTACCCCGAGGCATTTTTAAATAATATTAATAAACATTAGGGTTATTAGACTTACTAAAGATATAATAATACTTTTTTAGTATTTGGCCGTCCGATTACCCTACCTTACAATATACTAGAGCTTTTGTATATAAGTAGCTATTATATTGCTAAAGAGCCCTTTTTCTTTTATCTTTCGTTATATTCTATATTGGGCACCGCTTTACTTATATCTCTTACTCCTTTACCCTAGGAAGATGTATACTTTAATAGTTTAAATTACAATTTCTTGAAATTTATAAAATTCTATAATACGCGGAATTTTAAAAATCGATTTACGATTATTTAATTACCTTCCCGTTATACTATTACCCCAAGCGTATATTTATTTTAATTAATTTATTAAGATGAGTCGATTGGTAGTACCTTTATACCTATACAACTACTATAAGAAAAGTTATTACTTTTTATCTTCCTTTATAATTTTTTTTATTTTTACTTACTTTCGTAGTAGTAATCCTTTTCCTATTGGGTTTTTATTGGTGTTAGCTACGAGAGTTATTTGTAAATAGAATCTCTTCTTCCTCTTTACTCTAGGGCAATCTATATTTGGATCGAGGGGGAGTGTTGAAGCTATTACTAGTTCTTGGCATTCTCTTGGCACTAGTGGATACGATCCATACATGGCTACCCTGTATATAAGTCGGACTCTATCCTCCTTCTTACTTTCTTTTTTTCTCTTCAATTAATCAAGACTTTCACCACCACCACGTTGCTCCCCGTGATCGCTTCCTTGCAGTATGGTTCAACACATTCAGCACCTCTCGATCGATGGGGTCGACGGGATTGAGTCTTGTTCAATTCAAAGCGACGTGGAGATATCATCTGAACCCCGCTTCCGGCCCAAGTTGGAAACACATACAGCTTCGGTTCCTGCCACGCAGTTGGGACACTCTCACAAATCAGCGGAAGCGGCAGCAGTTCATTCGACGGAAAGAGGAAGGAATCATCTCCGAGAGTGCTTCTCTCTGCGAGGGCGATGATCCTCGTACTGGCTCTCATCACCACATCGACATCAGGCTTAATGTGGAGACCCCTCCATCCAGTCGTTACTGGGGAGGGGGTGAAGTGAAGAAGACACATGATCGGGCATAACCGCCAGCATACAAGGAAACCGCGAACCTACCGTACCTACCTCTACCTAGAGGTAATGAGGAGGTGGAGCGGGTACCACACCAAAACACTTAAAGACACGTACCGTCAACAAAGGTAATTGTCAATAGCCTCTTCCCAAGACTAACCCGATTCAATTGTCTGTTTTTCGATAGCCTTTCTGACATTTTCAGGCGACGAGTGAGAAGTGGAAAAGGCTCCGCAAGTAGCAATAGAAGTGCTGATCAGATCTATGTTGCCAGTCAAGTGGGGTTGACAGTCTCTGATTGGCGAGTCTTCATCTGTGCTGGCCAGCATTATGAGGGGGTAACCTCCGCGCACACCCATAAACTCCCTATACACACCCAAACCCAAAAAGTGGGTATGTAACAACTAATGTCACTTATCATTGTAAACCCCGATTTTAGCTGTAAAATTTCACGCTTTTAGTTTAACGACGACGAGGAGATTGAGGATAGCGGCAAACTAGTAATTAAGAAGGAGAGGACTGAATTCGATGAGGCTTACGATGCCTAGTTAACGTAGGAGATAGAGAGATTACTAGCTATACCTTAAAACGAGGCATTGTTTTATAGATGGTTTGATCTACGTGACCCAAACCCCTATAAAATTTGGCCGGGCGCTAGTAAAAATAACGCTATAATATTAAATAATAGCGAGTAACAATATCCTCCTTTATTTACTTTATAATAATATATACGTTCTAGGAGCCTCATCCTTCTTAAAATAGTATTCTGAAGTACTTACTAAGTACAGTGGGCTTTATAGCGGTTACAGGAATGTAGGGACTCTTATCAAATGTCAGAAACATTGAAAAACCCGTTTTTTACACCAAATACGACCTGTTTTATATGACAGCTGTCATATGGGTTTGGGTGTGCATGGGGAGTTTATGGGTGTACGCGGAGGTTTCCCTATTATAAGAGCCTGATGTGCGTTCATCATGAACGGAAGTGGTGGTGCTGCCACGTACTCACCAGGGCCAGGCTCGAAGCGTACATTCGACCAATACGAGTTGACGAGTATGACGGCGGCCATGGTGTTGAACATAATAAAATATGAAATCTTTTGGACGAAAGCAACATGGAAATGTTCCGGGAGCTCATTTGCGGGTGATGGCTGTGTTACTTATCGTGCGGCTGAGATTGAGGTGGTCTAG
The DNA here is from genome assembly GCF_000182925.2 of Neurospora crassa OR74A. Taxonomy (NCBI): domain Eukaryota; kingdom Fungi; phylum Ascomycota; class Sordariomycetes; order Sordariales; family Sordariaceae; genus Neurospora; species Neurospora crassa. The sequence goes on along the minus strand of NC_026503.1, from coordinate 5,062,051 downwards.
ACACCCATTTAGCGTGTTTTCCCTTGCAGCGATGGATGGGTTTTGACGTACATGTCGAATACCATGTCCGCGAGGTGAGGATTGGATGCTAAGGTAAATATATCTGCTCCATGATGCCCTCCATCGCTTCCTTGTTCCCCGTGCACCTTTTGATCACAACCCAACGAGAAGAGATTTGCCATATCCAGTCGTCTCCGATCCGCCATTCTCGCAATTCACTGCAATTGCATCGTTTCGTCAGAAAAGAGCTTGCTCCCAGTTTATACCGACTTCTACATTGCCGTCCATTACGCCTTTCGCAAATTGGTCGGTGATGGCTTCCGGTCCCCGCCCGTCAGCGCTCTGCTTCACGCTTTCCCTCGTTTTATGGTTCTGTGTCCTTATCAGGGCTCAGGAAACAACAACCGAGCTACCGACAACAACACCCCTTCCCGATGGCGACCAGCGGGCGACAGTTGGTTGGGTGAGCAATCCTAGACGGAGAGGCACCCTGACCCTCCTTATCGAATGCCTGACGACAATCTTTGCCTGCACCTGGACCGTCTTGCACCTCAACGTCCCTGCCATAACCGATTCCACCATGACACGGGTTCTACGCAAAGCGAAATGGATGGCCATTACGGTTCTTTTTCCCGAATTCATTTTCGCTAAAGCTGTATGCGAACTTCGGTTTGCGTTAGAAATGCTTGATTGGGTTTCCTATGCTGTTCATTGTCGCCCCGATCACTTCCAAACGGTATCAAAGATGAAAAATGCCGGAGATGATGGTTCCGCCTGGGTCCTCTGGGCTTGGACCGTCAAGTTCGAGCCTCTAAAGAGAATTCTTTACACACTACTCATGTGGAAAACACCATACCATTCACGTGTGCCGTTGGCAGTGGTGGAGAAGGGGAAGGTGGTCAAGGAGGGAAAGACATTTATCGAAAAGAGCTTCTCGGAAAAAGACCGACCTCGCGATGGAAGGGCGGTATTGAGAGTTCAGAAGTGGACACTTTCACACGCATATTACGCCAACATGGGCGGAATAGTGGCACGGAAGCGGATGTATGAATTCACTGCGGATAACAAGGAGTCATTCGTTACCCACTTGTATTCAGTTGTCCGCGGCGACCATCTCGCACGTCCTGATTTCAGAGCGTGGGAGCTCGGTCATCCACTCAAAGAACTTCGACTATCTGAGGACGATATCAAGGACAAAAGCAAAGCGGACTGGGTCGTCAAGACAATTGCTGTTATCCAAATTGCACGCCTTTTATTTGACCTCGTTACACGTGGTGTGGGTGGCCAACCCGTCACACAACTTGAAATCGCCACGGCCTCTTTCTCAGTTTTCGCTATCGTGACTTATTTGGTCAATTGGTGGAAACCCAAAGATGTTTCGCGGCCAACAATGATTGATACGGTGATAGATGAGGGCGCAAGAGGAGATTTGGTTCGGCGTACAACTGAGCCATTTTTCGCTAGCTTGTGGCGTCCTACCCCTCCTCTTCATCATTATGAAGATTCTTTTTCTGCACGCGATCGTATAAGGAACGATGAGCTCTGGTCCATCGATGGGATGTTTCTTTCGACATGGGTCTTGATGGCGGCATCTTGTCTTGTGTTTGGGGGCATTCATTGTATAGCTTGGTCATTTCAGTTCCCTACGCCGGTGGAGGAGCTTGCCTGGCGCATAGCTGCACTGGTGTCAACGGTCTCACCCATCCTTGCTTTGGCTGGAAGCTTCGCGATTCTTCAATATAGACCTAGGAATCTCAAGCGGAAGCAGGCTGAAGCCGTGGAAGAAACTCTGGGTTGTCTTAGCTGCCGCGGCGATACTGCATTAACGACATGGAACATCGATGATGATTGGTGGAAAGCATTCACAACGGCAGTGAGCACCGGGGGGGGTCAATGTGCATCCTGAGGAAGACATGTTGAGGGGCCTTGAAAGACTGAGGCGGGAACTTGATATGCTGATTAAGCTTTACAAGTCCGTCCGGGATCTGATGTGGGTCAATAAAAGCAGAAGACATGAAGAACACCACCTCAACACCGTGTGGAATATCGCACGCGAGTTGAAGACATCCGCCGGTCAGAATCTTGCCCTGAGGGGCGAGTACGAGAAATGGGACAGGGATGCCTCTACGCATCCATCACTGAAAGTGGGGCCCGAGTGGCACCCTTTTGAGGCGCCTGAAGGGATGTTCCAATGGTTTTTCTCACGTTGTGCCGAGGAACCTGCCAGCGTGCAGTCATATCAGGAAGCGAAGAAGGTTTGGGATATCCACGCACAAAGACTTTTGAGAGTTCTCAACATCAGCAGTGGCATCATCTACACGGCTGCTCGGCTAATCCTCTTTGGGATCATGTTCTCCAGTCTCCGGGCGGTTCCTGATGGCGTATACGACACTGCGAATTGGACCCGCTTCGTGCCGAGCTTTTCGTGATGCAAGAACGCATGGGTTAATTTTGTTGGTGTTGAGGAAGGAACAAGGCCTCATTGAAAGAGAAGGAAGTGGCAATCAGCAGTATCGGGTTATTGATGACCGGCTTTTGCATGCCCTGATGTTATGAACGATGACCTAGGCCAGCAGTTGCAGAGCAAAGTGGAAGGATACTGTAGCGAAAATTCCTATCAGGATGCGCTCACTATCACTTGTCCTACGGCTTCCACTTGTAACGGCAACTTGGATTATTCGCCTTCAATAGCACGCGACACGTTCCCCTATTCTTAAACATAAAAGGAATCTTCTATACATCTCAAACTGTAATCCCAGTGCAGACCACCACCACAACACAACCCCTTACCAAACCACATCCCACCTCCTCATTCCTCCGAATCATTGCTAACCGTACTCGTCCCTCCGCCCTGCGCCTCCGAAATGACCTTCGTCCTGACCACTTTCCCCTCCGTATCCACATAAATCCAGCAAATCGCCTCAATGCCCGGGAACGGCTTGTACTCATACTGCAGCTCAAACTCTTTGACCTTTCCATCCACCTCAATGGTCCTATTGTGTCCATTGAACGTCATGTCATCCTTATAATACCCCACCACCTGTCTCGACTGCTCGTTCCCGTCATTGTCGAGGTATTCATCAAAGATATCGCCATTCTGATCTAGTCGGCGATTGCGATGCTTGTTTCCCTGATAATTGTTGACTGAGTAAAGAATGTTGTGTTCAAGGTTATAGTTGAAGGGATCGTGGTCTTCTCCTGACCCATGGCCATGACCCGCGGCAGGGACGCGTCTGGACAGGTCATGTTCATGTTCATCACCACTGGCGCCACGTGCACCAAGCGGCACCTCCTTCACCGGCAGATTGTTCCCAGCTTTACCCGATGCATCGCCACTCTCACCACCACCAACAACAACATCCCCCACCCCATCCACAATCTTCCCCACGCCTTGCCCAAGCGTAGCAATAATCGGATTCAAATCAATGCTCCTCAAAACATCATCAACCATGGCCACCACATTCTCCAATCTGGCCTCCAACTCCACCTTGGCAGAGACATTCTCAATCCGCAACTTGACGCGATCAATGCTCGCATCCACGCCCGCACTAAAGTGCAGCAGACTCAAGACCTTGGCGTCCAGATTGACCTTAGCCGTGATGTTGTCCACCTCAATGTCGATCAGGCCGACAGACACTGAGGCGTTGAGGTAGACGTCTGGGTCCTCGGGCAGAATGAGGTCTGGGTCAGATCCGGTGTTGGCGGTTTCGTAGATGGCGGATTCGGGGTCGCCGCGGTGGGTGAGGCGGTAGCCTATGTAGCCGTCTTCTTTGGTTTCTTGGTCTTTGGAGGAAGAGGGGTCTTGTGTGAAGCCGAGGGGGAGGCGGGAGAGGGTGAGGAGGAGGAGGGTGGATGCCCGGAGGAGGGAGAGGGGCATTGTGAGGTTCGGCCACGCAGGTAGGACTTTGTGGTGATGGAGATGAGTTTGGGATGAAGGGCGAGCTCTAGTAAAAATGGTTGATCAGGACTTCCAACCAGAAGGCCAAGTAAAAGTCAGAAGAACGGAAATCCAAACTCGCGAGACTGGAGGTGGGAAAAGATGATGCGTCGAGTTGAAGTCGTAAGAACAGATGAGAACCGGAAAAACATAAAAGGTTGCTCTTCAATCACGGATCCAATTCCACATCGAGATTTGCCCTAATCACGTCCGTCACAGCGGTTTCACTGCCGAAGACGGATAAACAACACAACCAATATATGGCCGATAGCCGCTCCGATATCGACGAGGTTAATTCCAAGGCAGCTCAGCACCGTCGCTCCACAAACCGTTACTCCACACAGGCCCCTGGAGCCCTATGCCTTGGAAGGAAGCCGGCAGAGTAACATCGTACCGTATGAATATCAACCTGATTGGGAAGTGGTCCGGGGTTGACGATCATGCAGCCAGTAAAGGTCAATGTCAAAACAGGAACAGGCAGGGGCGGACGGGGGAAAGCTGGGGTCGGATATAGCTTACCCCTGTCTGATATTAACAACAGCAACCCATTTTGAGACGCGGGAACGGTTCGACTTTAGTTCGAGATCAACCTTTTTGGGAGGAAATGATCCGGGTCGTGTTATGTGTTGCCCGGTCTGTGATTTCGCGTCATGTCAGCTACATCCAACTCAAGGTCTTGACAGCCCATTGTGCTTTTACCAGCTCGTCGAGTCTCCTTTCTTTCGGGAACAAGTGGACTTACCCTTTCACAACTCTTCAAACCTCCCCTCCTCCCCATCGGAGCTATCCATCATCAACTCACTACGCTTCCAAACAACAAACCTACCTTACTCGGTCATTTCAAGCCCACACCCGGGCAACTCAAACACCATGAGATCCCTCCTCACGACTTTCATCCTCTTCCTCCTTTTCGGGCTTCTCTTCACCCCTTCAACAGCCCAAGAATCCTCCGCCTCCAACACCGCCGAACCAACCTCAACAGCAGCCGCCACCTCTGTCTCCAAGTCCATCCCGCCTACCTCATCCTCACCAAGAGCATCCTCATCCTCATCCTCCACCTCCCCCAGCAAAACCACCTCTTCAAGTCCCTCCGCCACCGCCACCGTCCCCGGCCCCTCCGGCACCAACTACGGCCCCAAAGGCCCTCCCGACGTGCTCCTCCACATCCCCGAACTGCACGTCGGCCGCATCGAACTCGACGTCAACAACCTCCGCGCCGACATCGCCCTAGCCGCCGAGGTCGCCTCCCTCGTCCAACTCAACGCCGGCGTCCAAGTGGGAATCGACAAAGTGAACATCACCATCGCCGACGTGGACGCCAATTTGGATCTCGTCATTCGTCTCGGAAACCTCGTCAAAGTCGTCAATCGCACGCTCTCCACTCTGGACCTCAACCCTGCTTTGATTAACTTGATTGATGGCGTGGTGGATGCGGTAGATGGGGTTATCGGTGCCGTAGATGGATTATTGGGCAGTGTTGTGCAGGGAGATAGTAAAGTGAATTTCTTGATTGATAACTTGGGGAATATCGTGCAGGAGGTGGTGGGCGGGAGTAGTACGATTGTGGGCGATTATTTGAACAATATGACGTTTACGGGGACGGTGAAGGACTTGGGCAAGGGGTTGACGCAGAAGACGTACAAGTATGAGGCGTTGGGGAGTTTGGTGAATGTGGTGACGAATGCGTTGGGGCAGGTGGTGCAGGCTGTTGTTATTGGTGCTGGTGGAGGAGGAGGGGGAGGGGGTGGAAGTAGTTCAAGTAGTTCAACTGTGAAGCCGACGACGAGTTCGACGACGGCAACGGCGACGGCGACGGCGAATGTGGTGCCAACTTCAACTTCGACGGCTTGAGGTGGGATGATGGGGAGGGGTAGAGATAGAAAAAGGGTTGGAAACGAAAATGAAGAGAAAAAAAAAAGATGGAAAGGTCTCGATCGCGAATCGAACAGGGGGACGTTTGAGCAACTGGAAGGGAGTAGTAGAGCCCTATTTGCATAGCCGGAAGACGCCAGTTACAAGAAACTAATCCCAGAGGGGCACCACTCAGCGCTTATCATTCGTACTTTAGTGTAGCGCTCGCTGTACACAGGTCTACGGTGACGCGGCCGCCATGAGCGGGCAGTATTCCCCTGGGCCTAACCCTGGTGGGATTGCAGAAAGCTGCGCACCATACCGCTCGACCACTGTCCCTTTCCGAAAATCTGCTACAAAGGTTCGACTTATTAACCCCCGCTTGAACCTTTCATGCCAGAAATGGTTACTTTACATTTGTCGATGATCAGGATAAAATCCAATGCGTGACAAACAGTTCACTTTAATCTTTTGCAGCCGTTTTCATTCCTGTCCTCGACAATGATTGACCGTCCCTGTTCAAGGTGAAATTCATTAATACCAGGGACGCTGAAAGGGTATCATCATTGTTCATTCTACATTCTTTGCTTGATCATAAAGGCAGCGGCACCTCTCCCACCATCTTCCACCCCCCCGTCCCTGCACTTCCACTCATCCTCGCCTCCACAAGTTTTCCTCCCTTCTGGAAGAAACACCTATTAACCTCCTCCGAATCTTCCTCAATCGAAGTCTTATTCCCATCCTGATCTTTGTCAATGCTTGCCATGAGGACACAGCCGACATCCGTGTTTTGGTCCAACCCCTTTAGCGCTTCTGGTTCGGACGTCTTCCATGATGGAGAACCGTCTCCGGACCCGGAAAAGGAGGTGTAAACCATCTGGATGTTGGAGTCAGAGTCGAGGTAGAGGATGTACGTGTTCGGAAAGTGGGAAAGAGAGGAGGGACGGCTGGTGATCCAGGCGGCGATGGGGGCGCCGTTGGGAGGGGTGATGTCGGAGGGGAAGACTGATTTTTGTTAGGTAACTCTCTAGGTAGAGAAGGAGTTATGGTCAGGGAGAAAACGTACTTGAACTGTTAAACCAGGGGCTAACGGCGTCGGTCCTAGCATCAGGGCCTAGATTGGGGACCGCAGCGGCCATACGACCGTCTTGTTGCTGGTAAATCAGGCCATATCCTCCCGATGTCGAATAGTTTGCCCAGCGAGTGGAGATGGGTACCATGGCCAAGCTCGTGCCAGGAAGCGCCATTATCCCCGTCATCCTATCAAGCCACTGAAGCATGAATATACGAGCCTGGCCGAGTTCCCCGCTCGCATCTTGGTATACGGTTGCGGGATAATAGCTGGCTGTGCTTGAATTCGCCATGGCCCCGAGCGACATTTTCTTGATATTGGGGTCGTCACTGACAGCAGGATTATTGTTCTCGTTGATCGCCATTCCTAGTATGGTAGAACTGGCACCGATGTAGGTCAGGATAACGTGAGGCTGGAGACGTGTTAGCAGCTAGAAATGGTCTCGGCTGTGGGGGTGCTGAACATCCATACCCTTTCGGGGTTACCAAAGCCATTGAGAATGACGGTGGCGGTTAGACGGGTGTTTGTCCTGAGACCGGTTATGATGTTGACAGGCTTTCCCCACGTAGCTCCATCGTGCTTGATATAGTAGACATCGTTGCTCTTGTCTTGGTAGAACAAGTAGAGCGCAACGTTGCCCTTGTCATTCCGCCAACTGGCGAGGGCAAAAGGCGAACCTGAACGGATAGCTCCAGCGTTAGCAGCAGCAGTAGTTGAGACTGCCCCTCCTCCCGTCGTGGTTTGTGATGGAGTCGGTATCGTGGTCGAAGAGCCACCATCACCACCGCTATCGAGAACCGGAGCCGTGCTTGATTTCGAGTCCCGAGCCGCCTTACTCCCAACCACACCGCCGACAATAGCCGCGACTATCAAAATAACCGCAAGGACACTGCCTAGTATGATGCATAATCGCTTTCGGTTCGGCTTGGAACCGGGTTGAGTGTCGGTGACTTCAGGTGCTCGGCTAGCATTATACTGATCGCGTTCATCCTTCCATTTCCCGTTGTTGGCCGGAGCAGTGCCCGGAGTGACTTCCTTGCCCACTTCCTCCTGACGAACCTCGGGCCAGTACTGTGTATCCTTGAGTTGTTCGTATGGTACAACTTCTATACCGTCGGCCCAGTTCGGGGCCTCGTCCGGCCCCGGTTGCCCCTGGCTATCTGGTAGCTCCTGATTATATGGCTGCCTCTGAGCATATTGGTATGGATGATCGGTGGTATGACTCGGGACGTAGCAGCCCTCGCCTGGTGGTGGTGGTGTTTGATGGGCCATGGTGTTGGGCCGACTCAAGGCCACTACTTATGGCTTGAGCACGGTGGGACTGGCGACATTATGTTGCGGGAGCGCGCGCGAAGCTCGTGTGGGGTCAGCGCCATCTTAAGGGTTGCTGAGTGCAAGGCGACATTCGTTCAAGTCTCACACCGGGAATTTCCCACCCAATGGGTGCTGTTGTGACACCAGATCAACTTCATTCTGTGGTCGTTGTCGTTGAGGTGTGCCGCAGGAGTGCAGTGACCGAGATTGGAGGTCGTTTTACGCCGTGTAAGGGGGTATGGGATGTGGTGAGACCATCGGTGGGAAGAATAAAAGAAAGGTTTGAGTTTGGAAGAGAACTAAGCGAAGGACGGGAAGGTGACACAGTCCCTGGGCTGTGCATTGCGGCACAGGTGGCGGCCAGCTGAAGCGCTGAGGTAGGTAGCCGCGAGTGGCAGAGGCACCTCAATAGGACCCTACAAGAAACGAAAGACGCCCGTTTCAAGAAAGACTTCCCTTCCCAGAAACTTGAGGATAATGGATCTTACCTAAATAGCCCGAAATCCACATACCACGACAAAGCGGCAGAGTGGAACATCAGAGTTCAGCCCTTTCAGGCGTGTTAGCCGCCAATGTTACCCCTGTAGCTCCATTCAAGCGCTGTACATAGTGTAAGTCAATCTCCACCTGGGTCAATCATTTTCTGTGGGTCACCGTCCTTAACACCAATGGTCAAAGTCGTGATTATAACAACAAGGAATGATGAGATACTTTTAGTTTTACAAAGCGAGTTGAGGACAATCAAAGGAATCTCTACAGTACAATTTACTCTTATCTCTCTCCTTCTACCTCTATGTACACTGTGGTCTTACTTCAAGGACATGGCCATGCATCATTCTCTTGACGACCATCACAATAAGAAACTATTCATTACCTACCCAAACGAAGACGGAGGATAACCACCACCACCACCACCACCACCACCATGCCACGTCTGTGACGTCAGTGGTCCCGTCGTCGATGCAGCAGGAACCGTCATCCCCACCCCCACCCCCATTCCCATTTCCATTCCCATTCCCCCGGACACGGCGGGATTTACGCCTCCTTGCCGTCGAGGCCACTGCTGTCCCTGTCTTTGTCCTTGATCAAATCCTCCAGATGGAGTCGAGTTCGCATTCACATTCACCGGCGCGGATGCTGATGCTGATGCTGATGCTGATGGTGATGCTAATGGCGGCGCAGAAGAATAAGGTAAAGGATGTGTCGGCCTTCTTGAACTTGATCGTCCGTTTAAATACCCGCCAAACGCCACTCTTGGTTGTTGCTGTTGTTGTTGTTGTTGTTGTTGTTGCTGCTGCATCAGAGGGAGTAGTGGTGGTGGCGGAATGCCTGGTGCTGAAGAGGTCGGTAAGGCAGACGTATTATACCCGTGTCCGGTAGTGGTAGTAGGAGGGGGTATCGGCACCAGAGTGGTAAGTGGTGGTGCGGTATGCGGTGGTAGCATCCCTCCGATTCCCATTCCGGTTCCATGTCCCGGACCTGGTCCGATCATTGATTGTCCTGCGCCCGTAAAACCAATCTGCACCGGACTATGCGTGTAATTCCTTCCTTCCTCTGCATCACCCTGTCCCTGTCCCTGACCCTGGCCTTGACTGAACATCATCGGCATCACTGTCGACACCGGTCCCGGTCCCATTCCCGCCCCCATAATCCCCGTCGCCGCCACAGGATACGACCCCCTCCTCCTCCCCCCTCTCCGTCCCGCAACCTTCAACCTCCCCACCCCCATTCCCAAACACCTTTCCTCCACCTCTTTTACATCCATCCCTATCCGTTCCGCCAACCCCTGCCATAGCTCCCCTCTCATCTTTACATATTCCCCTGCTATGCGCGCCAATCGATCCTCATCTACTTCCTCTTCTGCTTGGCGCTTTTCGATAAGTCGCTCGTGTCGCTTGCGGCAGGCGTTGGCCGTCTTACCGGGGAAGTGTAGCCGCTGCAGCTCGGACCAGGGGAGTTGCGAGGCCCGTGAGGAGAGGAGAAGGGCGTCCTCGCGGGGGGTCCAGGAGGTTGTGGGGTTGTGCAGGCTTGGGGAAGGGGGGGTTGGGCGGGGGTTGTAGGACGAGCTCGGATTGGAAATTGGAGTTTGGGTTAGCTGGGTTGTTTGAGCTTGGAGTGGTTGGTGGAGGTGGTGCGGTTGGCTTAGTGGTTGATGTCGTTGTTGTTGTTGTTGTTGTTGTTGTTGTTGTTGTGGTGGTGGTGGTGGTGGTGGTGGTGGTGGTGGTGGTGGTGGTTGCGATTGGGGAGGAAAGTGGGTTGGGTGGGCGGCGTTTTGGTTGACGATAGTGGGGCCTTGGTGGTGTTGTTGGTGTTGAGAATGATGTTGTTGTAGGGCATGATTCTGGTGCTGATAGCCTGTCAGCTGAAAGTTTGGCGCTGAAGAGGGGCTGCTGTTGTGCGGCTGATTCGGCCCCTGTAGCGATTCAAAAGACGGCTGTGGTCCGTAAGTCGATGTCGACGACGATGGTGACGATTGTTGTCCCCCAAAATTCCTAGGTACTGTCCGTGGTGTTGATGTTATTGTTGCTGTCGCATATTGAGGGTTCATCATTCCAGTCCCCGCTCCGGGCCCAGACCCGGCGCCGATCCCGGGATTCCCGCCGTACCCGTAATTCGGCGGGGCCGCTGATTGTTGATGCGCCGGTGGTGAAACCCCGGGTGTCACTCCCGCGGTGGTGTTCATTGACCCCGCGGCGTGGTGATACACCATTCCCGTACTCCCATGACGCCCACTGTGACCGTGACCTCCGCCATGGTTGTTATGACCGCCACCGCTCCTGTTGGCACTGCTCGGATATGGTTCCGACCTCGCCACGGCTTGGTATCGGGGGTGTGATGGTGGCTTTGGCATGGCGATCTGTCTGTGGGGTGCTGTATGCTGAATCCGGATTGCTGTACGGCGATGCTATGCTATGCTATGCCGGTGCTGCTGCTTGCTGTAGTGTAGTGCAGTGTGATGACATCGGCAGTGGTGGTGCAAGCACAGAGCCCAGAAGAGGTGTGACTGTGATGGGATGGTGATGAGTTCCAGGCCGTTGTAATTCTCCGATTCGCCAGTCGAATAATAAACGTTTGTCTGGGATGGAAGCACCCCCGCCCCCTTGCTGTGCCTTTCTGTCCGGAGTTGTGAGTTTGCTTGTAATCGCCAAAAGGCTCCGTCTCCAAAATGCGACCAACTTGGGCGACCAGAGGATCAAACACTTTTTGTACTGGGTTGGGTAACGGCGGCCAGGGTCATGACCCGTCTGGGTGTGAGGATATTCCCGGTTGGAGTTGAAAGAGACGATATAGCTGGGGCCCCGAAATCAAAGCGGCGGAGATACGGGGCAATGAAGACGGGAAAATACACATCCAAGGGCCATTTGTTGTCATCAGATGAAAAGAGAGCGTCAGCAGATGGAGGCCATGACAACACCACCACGACCACCAACCCGCCGACTCCTCCCAGGTCTGTCCAATGTCCACCGGCGGCGGCGGCAACATCCAAGGGAAATTGTACGTGTTTCAGATAATAAGCCGCAACCCCAAATCCACAGGCCGCTCCCGGGATTCTGCTTGGGACAAGCGACGATATCCCAAACTAAAAACGACCCTATGCAGCAGCCGCCATGTGGACTGCAATGTGGACGCAGACGCACTTCCCACGCACATGCGAGCAACCCTGCTTGGGTGGGTACACGTTCCCACACTCAATCGCCTGTGCAGTCTTGGCAAGAGGTGTGTGTGCGTGCACACACACACACACACCGCACTTCTATATTATACAACTTCGTTAAAATTCATTATTTTACAATAATTTCTATATCAATTTGAAGCTATTTCAATATACAAAGTAATTACAATACTAGTAATTAATTAAATCTATTGCGATAATGCCTCCTAAGATAATCCTTAATTTAAAACCCGCTGGCGTAAAGCGATCCTGTATTCGAAGCGGCGCGCTAGCAATCTATTTTAACAAGGATTAAGATTAGGAAGATCCTAACTTAATAATTCTATAATACGCTTTATCCCGCCTTAGAAAGAAGAGTTGTAAAACCAAGTAGTCTATTAAAGTTATCCTTAAAATTACTTTACTTAAGAAGAAAGTTACTCCTATTAAGATTGTTATTAAGAAGGGGAAGGCTATTGCATTAGAGTTAGTCCTAGTCCTAGTCCTAGAGTTGCCATTATTCCTCCCTAAACTTACAATACCCGTTGAGATTTCTAGTAGCGAAGAGGATTTTAGCGACAATAATGAGGTTGAATAATAGTTCTCCGTCCGCCTTACCCCTAAGAAGCGGGTTTTTAATATTTTATTTTATTTATTGGGCGACAACGAATAGCAAAGTAGCCTCTCTAATTAAATTAATTATTTTAGCGCTACTAACTTAGCCCTGCGTTGCCTGTAAGCCGGTTGCTATAATATTATTACTACTACGTTCTAAATACTTTAATTCGATACGGGTTTAATTTAATATAATCGGTTTATATATTACTATTAGCTATACTAAATTACCTACTATTGAAGAATATAATTTATTTAGAGAGGTTGAGGTTGAGTAAAACGATAGCGAACTTTGTGAGTAGCAGTTTAGGACGATACTACTTAGCGAGATCCTATATATATAGTAAAGTTATATAGAAGATATTATTAGCGATAATATAGCTATAGGGATAAAGTACTTAGTTTCTTTATATAATATTATATATATTATTACTATTTATAATAACCGCCGTACCCGGGTTATTATATATAATAAGATTGTTCCTAGGAAGGATTTTTATAATAGGTATAATAATATTGAGTATAAGACTATTATAAAGTTGTACTTCTATTATATTAGTTAGTACTATTATTTTACTATATTATTTAAATTTCGATTAATTGACCCGCTTACTAGTGAAATCCCTACTACCCTATCCTCTTATAGTAATATACCTTCTATTTTTACCCCCTTTTATAGTTTGGTTAATCTTTTTATTACTTTAATTCTACGAGCGGTCAATACACTATTATTATAAGGGTTACGGACTTTAGCCGGTACTAAGAAGTCTAAGCGCGTTATAATAAATATTATATTAGTAGAAGTTAAGAAGAATTTAGAGGAAGACCGGTAGTAAGAGGAGTGTACGGGGGTAAAATTATACAGTACTATATATTAGGAGTTGGTATAGGTATAGGCGTACGGTTTTAATTATAAGTATAAGAATTATAATAAGGTTATTAAATATTAGATGTACTATATTATAGATAGGAGTATAACCTATTATAACTTTAACGTTAAAGATATAAGTAAGTGGGTACGCGCTATATTGCTAAGGAAGGCTACGGTAATTAATTTACTATTTGAATTAGTATAAAATATATTGGGTAATAAGGTAGTAGTTGCCTTTAATATTGGTAATAGTAGTAGTAAATATAGGGGAGGAGGTAATAGTCTATTAATTAATATTAATATTATTAATAATATTAATAGCGGTAATAGTAGTATTAATATAGAGACTATAAATAGTTTATTATAAGTTACACTAAGGAAGGACAATTTTAAAGGTTTATATTAATTATACCCTCCTCCTCTATACCTACTATATTTATTACTATACTAGTACTTCCCTCCCTACTTTTAATATCCCTAAATTTAATTACTTTATACCGCCGGCGGCTTTATTACTAATTCGGCAATTACTGGCGGCTATAATTATAATATAGCGGACGTTCTTCTTCTACTAAGTAAAGCAATAATTATTAATTTATATATACTATTAGAATATTTTATTATTATATTCTATAAGTATTCGACCGACCGCAAGATTTTTATTACTAAGCGTACTAATACTAACCCTCCTCTTATCTCTATAGCGACTATAGTATTTGCTTAGCTACTAGTACCGCCGTTAATTATACTACTATCAATAGCGGGCAAAGAGGACGAGGGCGAAGAGATTAGAGATTCCCTAGTAGAAGCTAAAAAATTATTTATACTACATCCGCCTATACTTTCGATTCTCGGTTTTTGTTTATTACTATTACCCTCCGCCCTACTTAATTAGCCGGCTAAAGAGATTATTATTAAATTCTTTAAAGCGTTTTATAAGCGTTATTATATTAGGTTATTAATTAAAGTAGTATTAGTATATAGAACTCTAATTGCTTTGAGGAATGAGTTTTGGAATAAGGAGGCGCCGTCCGATATATTTGCGCTTAGAGAGTAGCTAGTAGAGTGGTTTACGAGGTTGGGGTTTAATTACGATTTTTATACAGTATTTAGGGACGGTATTAAAAATTTCCTTAAAATTGAATATATAGTACTAATAATATAGTTAAGCTATAGTAAGTATACCCTCTAACCCCTATTACTATAATTTAATTAATTAGTATATATTTTAGATTTACAATTTAATACTATATTTAAATATAATATTATTAGAACTCTCGCTTCTATAGCAGGTAATACTATTATTAACAGTCCTAGCGAACGATAATAATATTACGAATCGATTTATAGCGAAAGAGGGGGGTTTCTAGTATTTTAGTATTATTATATAGATAAATACGATTTCTAGCACTTCTAATACTTCTAGCATTTTTAGTATTTTTGGCATTTTTAATATATAATTCAATTTAATATATATAAATCTATTTCTCCCTTCTATACTCTCTACCGCCGCCTAAATACAATATCCGTCTCTCTATATTCGACTAATTCGTTAGTATATAGCTTACTATACTTTTTATTAATATTATTAAATTAATTTATTACTAGCTTTACATTCTTAAAATAACTATAAATCTATTATACTTTATACCTTACATCCTACGCTAATTGTTTAAAAAATATAATAAAATCGTCATTTAATATTTTATTACCGCCTTTATTATAATATACCTTTTTAAATTGCTACTTAAAGTCGCTAAAATATACTTTAATAGGGTTGAATTCGGGAGAGTACAGCGGTAAATACTATAATAGAACCCCCTTCTAATTATATACGTACTAGAATTCGGTATAAGGGTACTAATTAGCGTTATTTATTACTAAAATACTATTACAACCGGGAAATAAATTTATTTTAAGGAATAGGCATTTTACTATTTAGTCCTAAACCTCGGTTAAGTCCGTTATACCTCTAAATACTAATATATCGAATAACTTATTTATTATAATAGTTGGGAGGAGGTAATACCGTGTACTACGTACGAATTTACTTAATACTATTATAATAGTACCACGGGGTACCTAGTTAGTACAACGAGTACCGTCCCTTCAGTCTATACTAAACTCGTTATAGAATATAAATATCTCTATAGTAAATAAAGAGATCTTTAATATTTACTCAATTACTAATATAAGGGATTATTATAATACTTTTATATAGAATCGCTTCTTCTTCTACTTCTCCTATTAAAGGTGCTACTGTATAATCTTAATCGAAACGTATATATTATATTCATTGGCTAGAAAAGTATAGATTTCGTCGAAGTATAAATCAGGTTTTAATACGAGGAGGTTTATAATTTCTTTTATAATATTAATTACAATTAATAAAGTATAGGGAGTAATATAGTATATATTGTACTTTAAGCGCCTATATAAGAAACTTTCTAATATTTTAGGAAGTTCGCAATAGTAAAAATGCTTTACTAGTATCCAATAGAGTACATTTATATTTTTACATACTCCTTATATTTATACTAATAATTTTAGTAACGTTATTAGGATACTCATTATTTATTAATATTATTATTATTAATACTTTTTAGCGGGTATTAGAGTAACGTACTATATCGATAATAGTTTAAAAGATAATGTAAATATTAAAATAGATAATTGTACAACGTAGAATATTAAAATATCGACTTTTTACACTAATTTTGGCCAGATTTCGATATTAAACGATTGAGTTGAGTCGTATAAAGCGATGTCAAATAGCCAGATTTGTCAAATGCGGTGTGTGTATGTACACGCACACACACCTCTTGCCAAGACTGCACAGGCGATTGAGTGTGGGAACGGCATCCAGGTGGCATAAGGGGTTGCATTCGCTGTCCATGTTGCGGTTCAAGAGCCCTCTCAGCCTGTTGATGTTTGCCCGAGTGTAGCAACGACGGCGACCCTGTAACTGAGCTAATCGACTCCATCAACAACGCTACTGCATCGTCAGATTGGAGACATGCACCGTACCGTGGCAGCATGACAGTTGGCATCCCAAGAGTAATTTCAGTCTGCAGCAGCCATGGTACCCTGATCGGCATGCACTGGTGTTAGTGGACAGGGGGGCCACGCAGCCATTCACTAACAGCCGAACATCACGGCGCTATGTCACTCGACTTTAAGGACAACAGTTTTCGGGATGCCAACTCCGACGGGAACAACACTCATGGTTAAGATGTCATCGCTTGTGAGGGCGGATTAACCAGCGAAGCACAGATTGACGCAGGATTGAGCCAAATACAAACGGGAACTTTTGGCCAGCAACGTCGCCGCAAAGAAGCAACAGACCATTGCAGTCGGCACTCTACACCAAGTCCACGGCGGTCTCCTTGACAGCCTCAAACTGCTTCCCATCCTGCACCGCAAACCAGCCCACGCGATGGAATTTGCCCTTTCCATCGCGGGTAAGCAGTAATCCTTCATGTGCGACAACGAGTAAGCACCAGATATTCGCCGGCATTGGATCACTGGGGAAGTCAAAATACCCCAGCGCAATGTAGCTCGAATTGGCCGGTCCACTCGATGCTGACTTTACCGACTCCAACATGATCCCCTCCGGCGTCAACGGCGTGTGTTTCTTCATCACCTTTGTGCAGCGAACCTCGACAGCCTTGCCAAAGATTTGCAGCTCCAGCGCCGGCATGAACAGCACATCTGGGTTCCCTGCTCCTGACTGATTGGTCCACAGCCCTTTGGAATCTCGTGGCCGAATGCAAATGTTTTTGGCATCAATCCATCTTGACTCAATACGGGGGTTGGTATCCCAGAACACCGGGCCTGTCACATACGCCCAGCTCCATGAAGGGGCACGAACCACTGGCTTACCTGGAACCTCGCCTGGGCGTTCGGTGAAGGGGGATGCTAATGGCTTCTCGATGGGTCGAAAGTGTTTGCGACTGACATAACTCCAGCGGGATTTCCACAGCAGCCCCCTTGGCATATCACACTCCCATAGTCCAGCCAGGTACCTCGACTTCAGGACGCCGTGCGTAATCAGCGCAACGGAAACGATGCAGGCGAAAATGTCGTGCGGCTCTGTCAAGGCGCGGGGAGTAAAGGAGACAAGCATCTGATACCATCTCCTCAAGACTTCGGGTTTGGTGCCGGGATGGAGAGAAGTTAGAGCCTGTCCCCGCTTGCTGGTGTCGACGTCTACACAGCCATCTTCGTACCGCGTGTGGTGGCGGCATTGGTAGAATACCTGGTCTTCTCCAAAAACAAGAGCGCGATTCGAGAGCAGAGCTTCTTGGAAGCACCAGCCTCGGGTATCTACGGGCCCGACTGACTTTGCACGTTGCATTGTCAGGTGGACAGTTCCGAGATCTGGGCCCTCGCCGATATGGGGATTGGGGCCGGCTCTCATGGGGACTGGCTTTGGGTGTTTCTTGGTGGTCAGATAGTTGTTGGTCAGGAAACCAAGGCCGCTATCGGGGGACCGGCCAGCGATGATGGTCAGTTCAGCGTTGCCGTAGACCGAGGACATGCGCTTGGATTCCGCCTCCCAGTCTTTTTGGTTCTTCTGAATGATACAAAGGGCGTCGATCCAGAGGTAGCGAATCCCGAGCAGGCGGGTGAGGTCAATAGCCTCGGTGTGGGTCTTGCTGAGCCGGGATTCAGGGAGGAGCTTGAGGAAGTCGGCCAAGTTCGTGTCGTTGAGCATTGCTTGCGTGCCACTGCCCCAGCAGTAGGACAGAGCCGTGTATGGCTGTGGCTGCTTTAGGTCTTTGGCCAAAACAATCCGCGTGACCCTCTTGGCTGCTGGCAAGGTCTGATCTCCAACGTCGATGACTCTCGTCGGCATTTGTCGAGTTCCAGGCGGGCATGCCTGATTGCAAACTCCATGTCCTGTACGACAGTTCGCCAACGTATTTTTCGCAAAGGTCGCGTGATATTCGGGGTGGACAGCACTGGTGCTGTATCTTCCCGCGAACAAGCCGCCTGCGGTGGTGGCAGGGTCAGCTCCGGCGGCGACAGGGTCAGCAAATACGACAAGATTGGTTTGTAGTTTGGGTGGCGCATCATGGCCAACTGCTGAGACAACGACGCCGCATGAGAGCCAGATCTGGTCGGGAACGCTGGCGGTGCCTGCGGGATGCCATTCGCCGCGGAGATAAATCTTGAAGTCGCCGTTGTCGCTGGACCTGACTGCGTTGGCGGGCAACTTCTTGGCTAAACAAGCTGCAATGTCCTCTTTGGTGCAGGTCCGTTGAACTTGTGTCCACCACAAGCTGCAGCTCTCGCACTTTTTGGCCGATTGGACGAGAGAGTTGAGGTCTGGGTGGAAGACGACATCGTCGTCGAAGAGGTCGTAGAAGCGGAGGGTCGAGCACTTGGAGCAAAGGGTGGGTGCCATTGTGTGGCCGTGGATGATAGAAGTTGCAAACCGTCAACGGGAGTATTGGCGATTCTTGGATTGTTTAGCATCCATGACTCTCGAAGAAGAAGAGTCATGAAGAGCCATGGTCATCGATGATATGTCTTGTCATACTACATATGCACGTGAAGCTGACGGCGTCGCTGCGGCCGCGCAAGCCTCAATCGGTGGTGGGGTTGGCTGACCCAATGAGCCGCATCTCTCGTATCGATCGGGCGGCCATCGTTTTGTGGGTGTCTTGCTGATTGAATTATTATTTCCATTTAGTCAGGTCGTGTCCTTGGAGTTTCGTGTCAGTTGCTGGCCGCCAATATTGAGGTTGAAGATGATGTCGGAAAAGTTGAAGGAAAGGAAGTTGGAGAAAAAGGAAGGGTGGACGTGATGGGATGAGGGGCACTGACGGGAAGCGCTATGACAATCTGAGCTTCAGTGCTTGGGCGCTATAACGTGTGCGAGCGTACTCCACTTTCCCCAGAAGATAACAACGATAATGGCGGGGTACGGCGGGGATCGGGTACCTTGATGGTCACCTCACTCCGTTCATCTTCTCTTTTCCTCTTTTATTTCCTTCGTCTTTTCAGCAGACACTCGACTCTTTGTGTCCCCTTCAACCTCGATCCAATTGAGCTCATTTATAGACTGACTTTCCGACCATGGCGTTCTCCCCACCCACAATTGGTCAACCCCATTCGGCGTTATCAACCCCTCGGTGTTTGCTACCCTGTCTGCCTCCTGTTCACCAATGCTCGCCAATCGACAGCGCCTCGAATCGCCAAGTGCTGACAGGATCAAGTCAGTGATGGGGGGGGTGGTTGCCTGATTCTCCCATCAGAGACAAGATACAGAAGTACAGCCAAAACCGACACACAAGTCCCAAGCTCCATCTTGTTCCATCTTCTCCTTCGTCTTCATCCTTGTTGTTGTCTTGGTTGCTAATGACAAGATGCCTCGCAAACCAGTCCTCCAAAGTCGACTGGCATGCGACCGATGCCATTCCCAGAAACTGCGATGTCCACGACAAGACAACTACAGGACCACGAAGGACGGAACATCAGAACAGCCAGCGCCATGTGTCCGCTGTGAGCGCGCTAAAGTGGCCTGCGTCTTTAGCCCACGCCAGCGCCGAACCGTGATTCCAAAGTTGGCTGGTGCTTCCAAACCACCACCACCACCAAATCACGACATTGCCAACAACGCCGATGCTACGCCTGCCTCCACAGGCCCGGCGTTAACACAGACAGCTCCAACAGTAGTCGAGAATGGAAAAGACAATTCCGTGGAGGTGGAGAGTGCGCCGTGTACACTGGAGAACCCGCTACCCACCACTACTGCCACACCCACCGGCACTCAACTCTTCAATGTCACCGATCTGGGCCAAGACTTCTATGGTTCCTCATACTTTGAAAACAACCAGTTCCACTTGCAACAGCCCTCAAGCGGTTCATGTTCCAATCCGTCAACTACCTGCACCGACCTCTGCCCTCTCTCGCTGGACACCACCACAGCCATAGACTGGGACAACCTCCTCCTCTGCGACCCTCTTCTCCCACCCTCTCGAGGCTGGTCACTCCTGGATATCGACAAATCTCTCCTTCCCCCTCCGGCTCCCGACCCATTCTTCCCTCCTCATGGCCCTCCACTTCCACTAAACCTCATGAGCTCCACTTCCAACAGCGATATTGACCCCATCCTCTTTCACCCCTCTGCCAACCCTTCGGTCGACTACTCCAACCCGCAAGCCCTCACTCCCTACTCCCCCGTCCGCCAACTAGCCAACCTCAACGTCTCCTTGTACGAACACCTTTGCGTCATCCCACAGATCTACAGCAATTGCGGCTTGCCACCCCTTACCCCCGTCGTCCGCGTCGATCTTCTCGAGAAGCGGCTGCTCGCAATCGACCACACCTTTCAACTGACCCAAGAACTCATCGACATCGTCGGCAAACTCTACCCGCGCTCCGGCCCAGGAGTACTATCCGGTGACGACGCTCCTGATGTGCCTAAAACGGGAACGGGCATGCCGCTGGGCCAAGACCAAGCCACCATCCTCTTGCTTCTGTCGTGTGCGCAGAGGGTATGTGACGTCTACGACTTGTCGCTGAGCCAGATGCGCAAATGCCTCAAGAAGAACTCGGTTCCCCACTTTGATGAAGAGTTGAAGCCGGTGAGGCTGCCCCCGTTTAGAATTTCGGCGGTGTGTGCGCCCCCGACGGATAGGGCGGTTGCCTTGCATATGTGCATGGTGATGATGATGGCGAGTAACCTATTTGATCAGCTGCAAGAGGTTCTTGGGTTGTGGAGGCATAGTAGTGGACAGGAGCAACAACAACATTCTGAGCTTGAGATGCAGGTGGACCTGCAGTATCCGGACTTTGGGAGGGAGGCGAAGGAGAAGATGGGGAAGAAAGCGAGGGACGTGGCCATGGAGATTGTGACCATAAGGCAAATCATTGTGTCTTTTTCGGGCCTTGGAATGGAGGATACGAGACAGGCAGTTTTGGAGTTGGAGTCGGGTGGCGGTGGTGGGGTGAAGAAGGCAATAGGGGAGGTACGGAGTCTTGCGCTGGAAGGCTGCTGTTCGCAAAGTTTGGGTGAGGAGTGTTATTGAGGGTTGACAAAGGGCTTGTAATACTTGACGAATCTCTTCTTCTCATGGTGTACAACAGATTAGACCTGCCGCAACTCATCTTCATCTCTCATTAAACCACAACTCACTCACTCCAACACCTCTTTGCGAAATCCAACACCTCCCCATTAAACCTCTCCGCCTCCTCCCAAAACAACCAATGTCCACTCTCATACCAACTCGTCTCCGCCCTCTCATTCCCCCCCTTTTTCGCCCGCTTCACCACCTCCTCCATCCCCTCCAAACTAAAACACCCGCTCCTTTTTCCGCCCATGACCAAAACCGGCTTACTAATCCCCTCGCACGCCTCCCGGTGATCATACCTCGTATGATCAGCAATCAACCTTGCCAACCACTCCCCAGAAGGACACTGCGCACTGATCCCCGTAAAGAACTCTTCATCTTCTTTCTTCTCCTCCTCCGAGATTTTGTCAGTGGGCAAGGGATGGTATCTATACCCCAAACATTCATCCACCAGTCCCAGGTGCGTAGCATGTCGGTCCTGCGGGAGTTTATTCCATGCCTGCTGAGCACTAAGCATCGTCGCTTCGTCGTAGCATCCTTTATGAGCTTTGGTGGCGTCCCATGAATCAAATAAAGAGCGATCTTGAAGAGGCGCTTGGTCGACGAAAATGAATCCGCTGAAATCAGAGTCGGTGAAGAGTTCGATGTATGTCCAGAGAATGGCGGCGCCGATGGAACAGCCTACGCCAATCACCTCTAGCGGGGGTTGGGGCAGGGATTGGGATTGAGGGGAGGGACCGCCAGGACCAAGGCGGGAAGTCTTGAGAAAGGTAAGGAGGTTGTGCAAGTCCGTGGCGAGGCGGGCGACGTGGTATCCTCCTTTGTAGGTGTCGTACTTCTGTTCGTTTTCCTTTTCCTTCCCATCATTCTCCTGCTCGCTTTCCTCCGAGGCTCCCTTCCTCACCTTTCTAAGTCCACTCCTCCCATGCCCACGCATATCCCACGCAACCACCCAATGGTTTTTCGCTAGCTCGTCAAAGCTGCGATCAAAGTAGTCGCTGGATCCGGAAAAGCCGTGCAGTAGCAAGACCAAGCGGGAATAATTGGGTCCTTCTTCGGCGATGGCTGACGCTTTGGAATCACTGCGTGCACGCGGACCGCCGGATCCGGATGTGCTTGTGCTGCTGTTGAAGGTGAGGACGGGTGAATCCGGGATGAAGGTTGGGTCGGGGTTGGTGATGGGGAGAGAAGATTTGAGGAAGATGAGGGCGCCGTCGGAGGCTTCGAAGGTGGTGTATTGTGGGCGCGGCGGCATTTTGGGCAGTGGGTTCGAGTTGAGTGGAGTTTGAGATGCAATGAAGAGGATGATGATGGATGTTGGTGTTGCTAGTGGGCTGGGCTGGGCTGGTGGTGGTGATCATGGGATTGACGTGAGTGTCGTTGAGATCAAGCGGTGAGTTCTGGCGGACAGTTATCAAAACCGGAATTGAACAGATTATCGTGGGGAGCGGGCTGCTTTGAAATATTCAAAATCAAGGCCACGGGATATTGGGCGAGCAGGACTGGATCGTGATTGGGACTCGAGGGGGGGCTGTTCGGTTGGGCAGCGCCAGAGAGAAGATGACGCAATTCGACGCGGGCGGGAATGCGATAGGTGATATTCCACTGAGGTGCAGCAAACGGTGACAGCAATGTTTGCAAATGCGTCTTTTGCGCACAGATGAAACTAGGTAGCACAGTGGAATGAATGGGTTGCGTTGAGTCGTTCTCTGCGATTGAAAGCTGACTGAGCAAAGAAAGATTGGTAAATCAACTTAACCGTTGCACGACGTCGAAAAACAATTGCGACCCCATCTAAATTCACGATCAGAATCTGGAGATATGCGGGGGAAGTGGATAAGGGGTAGGGTTAGCACAGGGAAAATCCCTTGCACCGTTTTGGGGGTATTGAGAACCTCTGATTGGCACAGGAACCAACCCAACTTTGTCCATCCACATGAAGACGATGAAATGATCAAAAAGTGCCAAATATGGGAAGCACAATCAAGTCATCTTGAGAGGATAGTTATAGCTTGGAATCATAATCATTCACATCATTCATGGGTATCTACAACACCTCCTCCTCCCTTCCCTTTTTGCAACAAAAAAACATCGCAACGCTCTTAATGCATCTCTAGAGGTATGCATCTCTTCCTCCACACCCTCTTCACTCCCTTCCCTAAACCGGAATCTTAAAACGTCCTCCTCCCAGTGACCAAGTCCGCATCCTCCGGCCTCACCCTCTTGGTCTTCTTGAACACCTTCCACCACCCAATGTTGATCAAGAACACCGGAATACCAATGTAACTCGTCAAGAACTTGTCCACCTGGAAGTGCGGGAAGAACGCGCCAAATCCGTTGAAAATGATAATGAGGATGGTCAGGAACAGCGCAATCGGGGCGCCCCACGGCAGCAAGATATTCCTGTACGGCATGACCTCGCGAGGAACGCCCTGCACCTTCATCGCCCGGATCATGAAGAGGTAAGAAACAAGAATGGCAACCCAGTTCAGGGCCCCAAAGACCGTAACGAGCGACACAAAGTAGCCAAATACGGTCGATGATCCCTTGCTGGCGTTCATGTATCCAAGAAGAATGAACAAGGAGGACAGGATGACGGCCGGAACCGGCACACCGCGCTTGTTGGTCTTGTTCATGATGCCCGGCGCCTGTCCGTCCTTGGCCAAGGCCCAAAGGGTACGCGAGGCAAGGTAGATATCCGAGTTGGCAGCCGACACGGTAAAGATGAGCAACAGTCCGTTGACCGCGTCGTCGAGCTTGTTGATACCAGCGTTCTTGGCCGCGATGACGAAGGGGGAAGCCAGACCGCTGGTCTTCTTGACAGCGCCGAGCAGGGGGTCAGTGTACTTGACAGCCATGCCCAAGACGAGGATGCCACCAAGGTAAAAGAAGACAATACGCATGAGTGTCTGGCTGACGGCGCGAGGGACGTTCTTGCGGGGGTTGGGGGTCTCGCCGAACGCGACGCCGACGAGCTCAGTACCGAGGTAGGCAAAGGTGGCCTGGACCATGCAAGCCCAGACACCCAAGAAACGGCCGGTGGCACCAGGAATCACCACTTTGTCGTCGCCTGCCGAAGCCGAATACTGGGCAAAGGCGCCGGGGTCTCGCCAGAATCGGAAACCGGTGCGCACGTGGTTGGGACCGCCGCCGAGGGCAATGATAAAGCAGAGGAGGATGAGCATGACAATGATGAGGGCTTTGATGAGCGACATCCAGAATTCGGCTTCGCCAAAGAAGGCGACATGGATGAGCTGTTGGTTTGTTACCTGTTAGCTTGACTGCTCCCTAGCGAGAACGGGAAAAGGAAGGGGGAGGGGGGGGGGGGGGGGGGGGGGGAACGTACGTTAACAGCAATGATGGCCACACCAAAGACTGTGATCCACACAGACACATTAATATCCGGTCGCCAATACTGCAGAATAATGCCCGTAGCCGTCAGGTTGTTGGGCAGCACAATCACGTATTTGAAAAAGTAGTTCCAACCCGTAGCAAAACCGAAGGCAGGATCGACGAAACGTGTAGCGTAACCGGAGAAGGACTTTTTGTGTGGTAACCAGGCGCCCATCTCGCCGAGCGCAACCATGACGATGTAGACGCAGATTCCCATGATCAGGTATCCGATGAGCAGGGAGCCGGGGCCGAGTTTGAGCGATGTGCCAGTGCCGATAATGAGACCTGTGCCGATGGCGCCAGCGATGGCCATCATATCTAGACAACAACAAAAACACTTTATTAGCAACTTTGTTGAGGCATGCTGGACTAGGCAGGAGAAAAGAAAGACCTACTCAACTGGCGCGGCTTCATGGCGCGATGGAGATCATCAGCACCATCGCCATCACCGTCTTCGTCGACGACTTGGCCATTCTCGCTGCTGTAACTAGCGCCGCGTTCAATTCCGTCGTCTTGTCCGTAGGCTGGTGTCGTCTTTTCGTCGCTCCTCCCTTTGAAAAAGTTGAAGTTGGAGGCCATGATGGGCCAACTCTATCGTTCTGACGTTGTTGTTGCTGTTGTTGTTATTGTTATTGTTGTCGCAATCGATTTGAACAGACTGAGAACTGGGGCCTTGGGGTTCTATATGCCAGGTTGGGACGGGATTCGACGGAGCAAATTCCAGTCCGTGGTAGGCACCGGGAAGAACAAAAAACGTTGGGGACGGACTGTTCAGAAACAGTGAGGCGCGTGACAGAAGAATGGAAACGAGACGAAGTCTAGACCATAAAAGTGACGACCATAGGAACGCGGGAGAGGCTTTCAACTTATAATCCCAATCCGGCCGAGAACCAACCCGAGTTCCCATGGGGAAGGAAGCGAGGAAGCTGCAAACCAGGTAGCATCCCATGTCACGGTCCCCATCTCCCAGTCCCGTCCCGTCCCCAAATCTCAGCTCCAATCCATGTACACGACTATGTACCGATATGGGCCGCCGCTGGGCGTTAGCCAGGCAGATAACACGACTCCATTAGTCAGGTCTGTACATTGTCGCATGGAGGCGGATCTCTTTTTCCTGTCCCGGGTTGTTTGTGTTGCACTGGCTCCCTACTTGGGGGGCTCCTGGACGCCAAGCTTTCTTTTCGTGTGACTTATAAAGGTAAAATAAAAAGACGACCTCGGTGAGCGAATGGGAGGCACGAGTGCGGGTGGCTGAGATAAGACAGACGTCCAGTTGAGTGGCATCGTCCCCCAAGTTCGTCGTCCTTCCTCTGCGGGGAAGACGAACAAGGGACGAGCATGAGGAGGAAGCCTCTCGAAGCCTCTCACAGTCAACCCCAACCCTGAGCCTGAAATCATGGACCAAGCAGCCGAAAAGAGAAGAGATGAACAGGGCGCAAGTCCAGAACACCACCGGCAGCACGCGAGCGACCGAGACTGCTCATCACTGATTGGACAGCGCATGTACAATCAGTGGATGGCGCCATGCACAACGGCGGCCCCACTAGCTTCTTTCAGCGACCGAAGACCTGGAGTTTGGACTGTTGGAGTGTAAAAAGACAGTGCCCGCGTCATCATCCAGGCCGACACTTACCAGGGTAGCCACTCGGCCACTGTAACCTCGACATGTTATTCCATTGTGTGAATGAATGTTTATTCACCAGCGATCTCGGAAGCTCATGGTCGTATCAGCATCGCGTGGTCTTTATCGTGGTTTTGTAGGGATATAGCACCGAGAAGTTGCCCGGTATCAGATTTGAGATCCTGATAATTATTTCTTCACACCAATACCCTACTGACTGTGGACCGTTGCGGTTATCTGTGGATTTCAGGTTGTTTGCGGTGCGGTTATCTGTGGATGGCGTAAGCAAAGCACTAACATCCCGGTCAGGACCTATGGGGGAGTTTACATACAAAGACCCGCCGCTAGTGTTTACACCAGGGGCACGACTCCATTGGCCAAAAGATGGGGGTCCGGGCATTCAAAGCATCAGCAACTTGGGAATCCTCGGTGTCGAAAAAGGCAATGGCTGAGCAAGGCGAAGACAGCACAATACAGAACAATGCGGAATAATGGTTTACCAAGTCGGTCACCACAAACATCCCCTCGGTTTTGTTTGCCATAGAATCAGCACAGCCCTGGCCCTGATAGAGATCGATGCCCAGACCGAGCACCCAACTCGGTTCTTCGCTCACCTGAACACCACAACACCACAACAACAAAAACACAAACTATCGCGACAAACAATTGTAAGAAAATTAGGAACACAAAGAATCCCCAAGCCTGGAAGCGCCACAGACGGGAGGCAAAAGTCAAGACGGGATCAACCTATGCCCAGACCTCCCGTACATTCCATACCTTCGGCGGCTTGAAGATAAGGCAGGCAGGAGAAACAAGCCATGCCCAGCTCTCGGCATCATCTTGGCGAGGGGGGGGACAAAAACGCCCAGCCGCCGCCAAGGCACTGCCAAGCCTGATAGTGTACACTACGACACCAACATTGCAAAATGAGGAAGGTGCAAATTTTCTGGGACCTGACTCGTCGCGCCGATGGAAGCCGCTGTTGAAACAGAAATGATTGAGTAACAAAAATGGCATTTTGAATCAGGACCCCCGTTGATCAACATGGGGGAACTAAAGTTGTTGAGGTCCGTCTTGGTAATCAACTTGGACAAATCTTCAACTTTTTTTTCTTGCTCACATATTCGGAGTCGCGTCTTTTCGTGTGTCGTGGTTGGGATGATGTAGTGTCGTCGTCGTCGTCGTCGTCGTCGTTGTCGTCGTTGGCAAATGGTGGATTGAGAATGCCTGCCGGGAGAGACGAGTCCTGGGGAAGACAAGGGAAAGCGCCCGCTCGTCCAATCAGAGGCCTTGGTTTGGATGGACCCATTTTGGCCCGAGTTCAACACTAGAGCCTATTTTGACGACATTCTCAACCGGACAACTTCAAGCTACTTTGTTGACGCACGCCTAGACCCGACCTCATTAATTGTGCGGTGGGCATCTTTTCCAGATCTTGAAGTCAAGCGGTTTTCAAGACTCGATTGTTGCAGGAAAGTTCCGGGCGGCGGATAGTTTATGCGCGGCGCCGACTGCCCTGGGGCAGAGAAGGCAGCTGGATGGACCTAGTGCAGGACACTCGACGAATCGTCGACACAAAGGCCGTTGGTGCGGAGGTGACATGCTGTCAATTTCTCAACAGAACGGCCCGAACAGTCCTGGCAATTCTGCTACTCGATGTCAGAAGTCTGCGTCGAGGGTAAGAGTGCCGGTGGCCGAACGCGTCGTTGGGCTCGGAACCGGTCAACGGAGGTGGACGGAATGCATCAGCGGGTCGGATGGACATCGTGAAGGTGTCTCTGTTCTGTTCTCTCTCACGGGATAACCTCCCGACAAGAGCAACCCGACTTGAGTATGGTCAAGGCTCCGACGGCTCTGGAACTTGAGTGGCTGGGATGTTTCGGTTCGTTGCGTCAATCTGCCGCGACGGGTGGAAGGCGCGTGGACTGGTTCGGAATTGATGGTTGAGGAAAGAGAGAGACAACAAAAGGGAAGGAAGGGAGACCAAAGTTGGAAAAAGGTGCAAGTTGTTCAAGGAAAGAACGTCTCTGCAGGAAAATGCATATTGCTGCGCTGCAAGTGACAGCTTCACTCCCCCTCTCATGGAAGGACCAGAAAGCCGCAGTTGCCAGCTGACAGCATCCAGGGCACTTTACCCCTCATCATCAACAAGAAGACTTGACATTTACCATATTCTTCCTCTCTCCTTCCCCGTCTTCGCTCCCCCCTCGAGTCTGCTATTCGTTCTCCATCGACAAACACATCACCATCTACTACTTGCCATCCGCCATCATGCACTTCCTTCAGGGCCACCATCCAACGATCATAGATGGGTATTGGACCTGGGAAATTGGCAATGTCCCATCGGGTCCCACGTCACTCGACATCAGGCTGGACATGCTCCTCTTCAGCCCTTCTTCTGATGATCTCCCGCAGGATCAACCCACCGAGATCCAGATCGATCAGTATCTGCGAGACAAGACCAGCCCTTCGTACAAGCACTTGAGAGCCAGGTATTGGCAACTCATTCTGCCACTTGTCCGAGCAAAATACGAGTCAACTCGGAAGCGCTATACTCCAATTCGTAGGTTCCCTCGTGACCATGGCAGTGCAGTCTTGGCTGGAAGAAGCAGATGGCTAACTAAACAGACACAGCCTTTGTAGTATAAATCCGTCACCCCTTTTCAGCAAAGGGGCTGCCCGTTTCAAGCCTCAACCCCTGGCTCATGTCCGGCCCGGCGTGATACCTCTGTGCGAGTCACGGACTTGGTCAAATACAACTGGATGCGGAGCAAGGGGCACATT
Source organism: Neurospora crassa OR74A (assembly GCF_000182925.2). Taxonomy (NCBI): domain Eukaryota; kingdom Fungi; phylum Ascomycota; class Sordariomycetes; order Sordariales; family Sordariaceae; genus Neurospora; species Neurospora crassa. Next base: position 5,032,860 of record NC_026503.1, on the reverse strand, counting down.
GTCGCTTGACCCCGACTACCACTTCACAAAGCGATTTCCCACGATAGTGCAATGCAGCTGATGCGATTCAATCGGCAAGACACTGTGTTTATTGTTTTCCAGGGTCTGTTGTTACACCCACCTGGAGGTGCTTCGGCCACGATCTTGTACCAGGGAACACGAGGAATTTCGGACATGTACAATACATGAAAGTAATGTACTGAGGGGCCATCTGAGTTTGGCAAGGTTAGCTGGGCTCTGGTCCAAGGAAAACAATCCAGTATTATACATCTCGTTTCAGCTGACACGATTGTCCCGATTCTGCCTGCCTTTCCGCCCTTCTGCGCGTTCTGTTCAGCAGGCTCCAACGCCACAATTTGGCTCTTCCAATGCCCTTCGTCCCTGTCGATGCCCTCTCGTTCTCCTACAACCACCCCACCGCGGCACTCGTTGCGTTCCTTACCCTCTTTCGCAGTTTGTTGGGGATTCGCATCCGACTTCTACCACACCACCATTGTTCAATTGTCGGATAGAGGTACCAGGCGCACCCGGAGTTTGTTTCCCTCGCGTAATGCGTTCGTCTGCTCAACTGCTCATCTACATGTTTTCAGCCACGCCACTCCCCTCCCAACGATTTCACTGATCGGCAATGGGCGTGCGGTCTTGGTGCCCACCATCAGTCGAAGTCCACTACGTTCTAGACCCGTGTGTGGTGGGTGGCCCGAAGTGACAGGCCAAAACACATGCATTGGCTCTACAGAATGACGTCGATGTTCAAGTTCCATTCCCAGTCCGGTGTCTGATGTTCCGCCTCTCTCTACCATTAAAAAAGCTCCGTGGAGTCCGCTGGGAAAGTGGTTGATTGTTTCAGGGTTCGATTACCGTTCATGAAAGCCTCGGGCGGTTGCCGCGATTTCCAAAAACAAGCAGCACGCACACGACAACGCTTTTGGGTCGAGTCACTAAGTATGGACTGTACAGTGTCGAGCCACCACCGGGGAACTTAACGCACCGTTGCCGGTGAGGGACAGGAAAATATATGCAGGGGAATGCCTCCACACGTCAGGCACGTTTCGTGTGTCATTGGTTCCCAACAGATGGTACACACAAGCTCAGCCAAAAGGAGTACCGTATATTCTCTCGAAATTGACCTTTGGGTAATCTCCTTTCATATGCTCTGTAGTCATAAGCAGGGTTAAAGGTGTCGGTTAACTAGGTGCATACTTCTTCACTGCTTCTCTTCACCTTCAACCCTGCTTATGCCTACATGAGAAGTGAGTACCCGAAAGTCAATGTCGAGAGATTATACGGTACTCCGGTGTGTGTTTGCTGTCTGGAATTGCCCGATCTCGCACTCACCCAACCGAATCGGAAGCTTTGTGAAGGGCGTAAGGCTTGCACTTGGCCCTGGTCGCGACTGATCTCATGGTTGCCGTCGACACGGCCATACGTCATGTCTGCTTAGCCAGCCCCGAGAGAGGACCTCGATTCAGTTGAACCAGGGCGGATGAGTCTTTAGGGTGATGCTTATTACATAAATAGAGCCTGGCCAACATTCTCAAACTCGCTCCGTCTTTTTTCTTCTTTTTTTTTTTTTTTCTTCTCGATCGTTCCTCATACCTCGCTCGCCCCTCTCTCCTTTCTCACCATTTTCCCCTCTTCTCGTGCTCTCCCTTCATCTCACACTGATTCTATACGGGCTGCCGGCTCCTTGTCAATCTTCCTTTCTTTCATCCCTTCTCTTGATATCGGAACGATCATACCCAACATCATTCCCTCCGTCCAAACACTAGTATTCTCAGTGTTGAAGCCAACATCGACACCTAGGTTATTTGGCACAAGTGAGTGCAGTACACCCATAGCTCCCTTCTCTGCCTACACACTTCGTCAAGCTCAGTCCTCCTCTTCTCAACCCCCTTCTTCCATCAATCAACGCCTTCACCAACACGTTGTCCCGTTAAGTTCTGACAACCTCTGCAAGGTCCATCACTCAGCACCACAAGCGAGGCCCATTAGCTACCAAGACTCATCCGCCCACTTGATCTTGCTCCATCCTCCTGCCCGCCTCCAGACCGAAATCGATTCAGAAACACGCCATCATCTCATTTGATACCTGCCAAACGCTGTCCTCGACAACACTCCGATCAGGGAATCATGCCCCCAGTCGACCATGCTAGTAGGCTTCTGGTTGCCTTGGTCGCAGCAGCCGTCATAGTCCATAACACCACTGTGTCTGATGGGTTACAGGAGGCGGTAGGATGGGTGAACAATCCGCCACAAAGGGGGACACTGATGCTCCTCCTTGAGTGTCTTACGACCATCTTTGCTTGTACTTGGACCGTCCTACATCTCAACGTCCCTGCCCCTACGGACTCAAAAACGACTCGGTTTCTGCGCAAACTCAAATGGATGACCAGTACCATCCTGTTCCCGGAATTCATTCTTGCCAAAGCTATATGCGAATTTTGCTTCGCGCTTCACATACTTCATCTGATGGCTGAGATGATGGAGAGTCACCCAGAATGGTTTGAATCGAGTTCAACCTATACGTGTCCAAAGTCGCATGAACACATAGTTACCAGGAGATGGAAAGCCGCCTACGGTCCGTGGATGCAACTGCTACATAAATGGGTTGTTCTGACCCTTTGGCTTCCAAACATTGCGGAAAACAACGCAGAGGAAAACAATAACAATGATTCACCGGCAAGGAGATCTTCAACCTCGAGTACGACCAGAGTAGAGGTTTCAACACTCCAATATTGTCCCGAAGATGCCGGCATCCCTATGACTGAACGAAACGGAAGACAAGAGTACGAAGAAGTCCAATATTGGACCATCATCCACGCTTACTACGCCAACATGGGGGGATTAAGAGGGCTGAGGTTCACAACGAATGATGCCTTGGAATATTCGATCTTACGAGGCGATCATCTTGCCACTTGGGATTTGCGCAACTGGCGGCAAGGCCATCCACTCCAGGAGCTTCGACTCTCGGCGGCCGAAATTGACGACAAAAGTAAGGCCGATTGGTTGGTGAAGCTGTTTTCGATGGTCCAAATCAGTCGACTTATTTTGGATCTCATCAATCGAGCTACAATTCACCGACCCGTGACTCAACTTGAGCTTGGGACAGCGGCGTTTGCGGTCTTCGCTCTGGTCACATATCTGGTCAACTGGCGGAAGCCAAAAGACATTTCAAATTCGACATTACTGCATATTGTGGTAGATGAAAGGCGGCCGAATGATGTTATTGAACGGTCTGCTGAGCCCTTCTTCAGTCGCTTGTTATCGCCCATGCCACGCACTTTGCATTACCACGAGCTGGCCTCTCAGTATTACCGAATCAGGAATGATGAGCTGTGGATGGATGGAGACTTCCCAGTGGTCTGGCCTCTGATGGCAGTATTGTGTGTGGTATTCGGGGCTTTCCATTGCATTGCCTGGAAATGGCAGTTTCCGACCATTACTGAGCGGTACTTGTGGCAAATTACTTCAGTGATGTCAACAGTGTCACCCCTCATTCCACTGGCCTTCACCTATTTTTTGAGTCGTCACGGCACTCGTCGTCTCTCCCGTCACCAGGTCGAAGCCGGGAAAGAGACTTTGAACAAGCTTTTGCGGCTCCAAAGGCTGTCTGAAGCTTGGGTACGGCTTTTGCATTCTAACATCAACGACCCAAATTGGAGACCTGTATTCGGAGATGACAACTACGAAGACACGCGAAGAAAGATAACCGAACACGTGACGCGCTTGCTGGAACTCAGGACTCTCCTGTTCAACTTGGAAAACCAGAAGAATCGTCAGGCGAATCTGCTGGAAAACATCTGGAATTGTATGTTGCAGCTCAAAGCCACCTACGAGTCCCTGGACGGGAAAACATGGGACCAATACGAAGAGCAGGTCTCAGTCGTTGCCCGAGCGATAGGGATGACAGGCTTGGAAGACCACGAACCTAGGGTTCTCAAGACACTCCACGATTGTTTCCTAGAGGTGTCTCTCGACAAATGGAGTCACCGCAGCCAATACCAGAGGTCGAAAAGGCGTCTTGAGTCGGGAATTGGCAGATATGCGAGATATATCAACATCTTTTTCGGCACCATCTACGCGGTCGCTCGGGTCGTCCTGGTGGCCCTCATGTTCTCCAGCCTACGGGCCGTGCCAAAGGGCGTTTATGAGGTTGCCGGTTGGACCCGGTTCCTGCCCAGCTTTTCTTGATGGAGCTGGGTGATCCGCTCATCGCTACGGCGATTTATCGAGCGTCGACGAAGGCTAGGTTGAGAGTAAGGCGATGGATTGGATAGCAGAGAAAGAAGTGACTCAGAAGCCATATGAGATGGGAGCACCAGACCGGAGATGGCGGCACATGCGAAGTCCAGGCAGAACTCACGATTTTGACGAATGATTCCTCTTGTTTTACAGTTTACGACACACAACTTCCTCTTCTAAAATCAAGGCCTTGCAGGGTTTGGTTGCTGGACTTGCCATTTTTTGGACAACCTTGCCAAACTGCGGTTTCGGGACGGCAATCCACTTCTTGATGCCGCTGGCGGCACAAGGCTTGCTCACATGCATTTGACAATGTTATGACTGGTGGTTTTAGGACACACGACTGATTGAGTGGTTGCTGGTTTCCTTGCTTTTTTGTTGTCTATGTTCCTGAGAGATTTGGATATCCACGATAGAGCGGGAAAAACGGCGAGAGAAAGTTGATAAATCCAGTCGCCATGGCCCTGGCGGCTACGGCTTATGCCACGGAAATTTCTGAAGAATGTTATGAATATTAGACTGATCCAACCTAATTTGTTGTATCTTGACCACGCCTGGTTCACCTGGGAACTTTCATTAGCGGATAGCTATTTTACCTTTATCAACAAAATAAGCCAGAAAAATCTCCGGCCTTTCGCGGGACTGAAAACAAGATTGGTCCGGTCTATTGTATCTTCCGTGAACCATGTTGTGAAAATAAGGCACCCTTAATAACCTGACTGGTATTACTCTTCGCAAATGATTCGTTGCGCGTTTTCTGGCATCCAAAGCCAATTTGTTGCCGAAGAGGAAACAGGCAAAGTCATGACCGTTAAAAGGGAAATCCGGAAGAAGACCGATGGCAAGACCGCGCGGGCCGGTGCCGTCTTGGCAACGCGGTCGCTCCGTGTTTGGGACCACAACTTCCATACCCTTACCAGTATTTGCACTTGATATATCAGCTCACCTCATGACCTCCCTTAAAGACCGACCTTCGCTAACTACCTCTACGTTGCAGTTGTAGGTTTTCAACAACTTGCCATGTCGAGATGAGCTGCAGAAATACATGCCGGGGTCCCCGGACGGTGTCTCTTGTTCCGCTGGGCACCTACATTATACGGGCGAAGAATCGAATCCTTTTCTCAATATACTATATAGAACTACAGAGATTGTATTCTTCATTGATAAAAAACTGTCGAACTTTGGGCCCTATTCATGGTCCCGGTCAGCCCGACCAGTATTCCAGTCTCACTGTTCAGAAGTTTCTCAAACAAGAGCCGATCTGTCACCTGAACAATATGCTAGGTACTCTGGAACCAGGCTGCCTGAGCACAACGCCACGAACATCATAGTTGTTCATAGTATAGACAAGCAATAACACCAACCTGAATATCAGCGACCATGGAATCAACACAACAACCAGAATCCACAAACAGGCGACTGTTGATGTGGTATATCCCGCGGGCTACTTTCTGCCAGACATGAAATCGTTTTCCTCTTCCGAAATCATCATAACCACAATCATAACGCAAAGCTTATCACATCAAACAACAACATTCGATTGTGGTCATCTCGCAAAAGAGTTCACCTACCTATCTACATTGTAACAACAACACTTGGCCCACAGCTTCTTGTAAGCAGTATCCTTCTTCGCCCCATGTCAAACCGTGCGTTAACCTATTACCTAGCTTACCTACATATAGATCCCATCATCAAAACCCCAACACAATGTGCCACCAACTCTGCCAACTACACTCCGTCTGCGGCCACGTCACGAAGCGCGAAATCCCCTGCGACGTTACCGCTTCCAGTCTCAAGAAAACCCGCCCCAATCCATGGCCTACCGCCATCGACACAGGAAGCAAAGTTAAAGACGCCTTCATAACCTGGTGTCTTAAGTCCTTAAAGCCCGTCACCAACAAGGCTCACCCGCTCCGCTCAACATGTCGTCCCCCACTGACCCTTCTTCACGAGGTCGAATACGGCTTCTGTCCCAAGTGTCGTGAGTACTACGACAAGTATGCCGCCAATGTCTTCCGCGGAGACGGCGTTCAACAAGATACAACGAGATCCACCAACGTTGTTCTCTCGTATTAGAGATACAAGAACAAACTGCGATGGAGTCTACCCGTTCAAGCGGGGAGAGTGCCGGCTGAGTATGTCTTTCGCTGTCACGAGTCGAAGACAGCAAGTTCTGGGCTCGAGAGGCAGGAGCTGGTTATGCTTCTGCAGGTGACGAAGATCATTGGTATGGAGATGGGTAGCGGTGGCTCTACTGACAAGCTGGAGAAAGTCAAGGACTTAAGACGAAGGACGTTGGAGTGGGCGGAGGAAGGTGATAGCGCGCGTGAGAAGGCTAAAATTGAGCGGAATGTCGACATGGAGAAGGCAGAGGAGAACAAGCGCGAGAAGGAGAGGCTGAAACAAGAGAAGCTTCAACAGGAAATGCTGAAGCAGGAGAGGCTCAAAGAAAAGAATATTAAGAGAGAAAAAAGGCTCGAGGCGGAGAGATTCGAGCAGGAGAGGCAGGCCAGGAAAGAGAGAAGACTCGAAATAAGAAAGTGGCTCGAAGACAAAGATAGCATTGAAGATGACCTCAAGAAGGTGGAGAAAGAAAAGAAGAAACAGAGGAGCGGTAAGGAAAAAGTCAAGGTGGAGATTGAAAACATCCAAGGAAGAACGCTGATTGAGTACGAACATGGGAAAAGCGAGATGGAGGTGAGAGTTCGCATGAGTTCTAGGCCACAACCAGCCAGCCGCGGTCTCCACTTAGGCGCCAGCCATCATCACGAGGGAGTCTCTGGCAATGACGAGAAGTTGGACGAGAAGCCCAAGGTATATAGATCACGGGGCGTTTCAGAACTCGTCAAGTTTTATGAATCTCGGTCCAACGAGACAAAAACGAAGAAGGAAGGTGTTCGATCCGCACTCTCTGAGTCTCCTGTAGAGAAGAAACTGCCCCAGAACTGCCAGAAAGATACCCTGGGAGTCACGGAAAAACCGGCACAGAACCAAGCGACCGCAAAGTGCGTAAACCAACGGCCAGAAGTCCAAAAAGCCGTTAAGACCAATACCTCTGCGCCCGGTCTTCAACAGCAGCCCCAACCTGTCGGACCAAAAGCTCTCGAGTCCCAGCACAGGCCGAGCCTACTCATGTCGAAGCCAAAGTCATCAACGTTTCGTCCTCCTCCTGGAACGCCTCAGCCTCAGCCGCCGACAGATGGCAAGGCCAAAGCCAGTACGCCAGTTGATGAACCGCCAGCCATAGCCTTGAAGTGCTGCTCTCAGCTTCCAGCAAATCAGGAGGACAGTAGCCACGCCGTTAACACGGAAAACTCCGAGAAGAAGCTGTCACCCACTAGTCAAGACATGAAAGAAGAGCGGTCAACAAGTGAGAAGAACGACAGTGAAAGGCCACCTCCGATTCGTCGCTCGGGCACAGCAACCCCGAAAAGCGCAAATACCGTCCCTGTCCATCAAGACTCAAACAAGAAGCCATCTGCGTCCAAGCGAGACGACGAAATGGAGACTTCACAGATTGGGAAGAAAGAGGGGCACCAACAGACTCAATCCTGCCGCACAGCTCCCGCAAGGTCGAATAAGACTCCCGGTTTTTCTACCCAGGCAGAAGGCGGAGGGGAGCCGCCAGTGATCTTGTCCAAGCAAGAGCCACTACAGCCCAAGCCACTACCGTCCAAGCCAACCAAGCCTGAAGCATCCAAGCCAGATCCCGTGAGGGAGACTAAGCCTCAGCGAACCCCATATGCCACTTGTTCATCGAGTGAGAATAACAAGTCGTCCACGCCTCCTATCGATCCTGCTCCCGGAAACACGTCTTTCAACCCCTCCATCGGCTCGATGACGGTAGAATGTGATCCTACCGAACAGATGGGTTCCAACGATTCGATCAGTTCGATGGCGGTGAACTGCGATCCGACGGATAGCAAGGTCTCCAATCCTTCGATTGACTCGATGGCGGTAGAGTGTGATCCGGCCGACAGCAGGCTTTCCATCACCCCAGTCGGCTCGATGGTAGTAGAGCACGATTCGACTGACAGCACGCTTTCCAACGTTTCGATCGGATCAATGGTGGTAGAATGCGATTCGCTCGAGAGTATACATTCCATCGTTTCTAACGGCTCGATGGTGGTAGAGTACGAGCCAACCGAGGGCACCGTTTCTAACCCTTCGATTGATTCGATGAAGGCTGAGCTCGACTCGATTGAACAATCCGTTTTGTGGGAGGATATTCGTCGGCATCTAGGCTGCGATGACGGGTCGATTTTGGCGCATCCGTCGTACTGTATGTGTGCGAAATGTATCCGGGCGAGGTGAATTTGGGTGAAAGGTACCAAGGGGATGGCGAGAACTAGTCTGGTATGCCACAAATTAGCTGTTGTCTTGACTCAGAAGGGGAAAAGGAGTTGAAGCGGAAGAAAGTTGTAAAGTTTCGGGGGAGGACAAGTGGAAAATCAGGTACACTGCATATTCCCTTCAACGGGTGGCGGGGAGACATGTAGGCGGACGGGAATCTGGGAAGGAGGCAATGCCACTGCGGCCCCACTACACGCAGCATTCTAGATATTTGAGGCAGGTGCCCATCCGTATGTGGTTTTGTGACCTCGCTGTGCCGCTTGCATGTTACTCTAGCGTAAGGAAGGAACGGTGTTTATCATAAAGTGAAGCAGCAACTAAACGAGCCCACGGGTGGCGGCTTGTTCTTGTGATGAGGTTTAGACAGTGAAATGACACTCAAGGAACGAGTAAATCTCGTCTCGTACTGCTTCACGTTATTCACCTTTATCTTTCATTGCATAAATCCGCTGCTTATGAGTTGTCCCCCCCCCCCCCCCCCCTCTCGTCGGTTCTCTCATGACGTGGCCAGGAGGATGAATGAAGCAACCCATCTCAAATGCAGAAAAAAAGAAGAGTGGGTGTGAATCGAACACAGGACGTGAAGACAACTGGAAAGGAGTAGTAGAGCCTTATTTGCGTAGCCGGAAGACGCCAGCTGTCAACACTAGCTGTCAGAAAACCCCCCAGATACTCTTAGGCCAGGGGACAGCTGCCCCCGGGCTTTCGAGAGGAATGCCATTTTTCAAGGTTAACTAACAGCCCCGATGCTGGGGTTTAGCGACGCATCACGCCGCTTGACCACAAGCCCACTGAATTGCTGGGAGTCCGGTCCCATCTTTCGACTTATCAACCAGCTCTAGGTAATCAGTGGGGAGATGCCTAGAGGTACGTACCCAGGCTGGACGAAACGTACCTTCTGCTTATGGTGTATCTCTGCAACTAGAGGGGTCTGCTCCTGCTGTGCTTCTCGATGAGCGTCCTTGCCCTTCAATTGCATCTTTCAGTGCAGCACGTCATGCCCGCCTTTGTCTTCTCTGGCGGGGCACTTCAGTTACTTACCTCTACTGAGTTAGTGTGAACCTACCACCCACGTCCATCCCGTCCACCTCAATCTGGCAAGTCAACAGCTTCGTTTTTGCCTATTTTCCTCTTCCCCCGACCGTACGCGGTTGCCGAGGCTGCTCTTCCACTTGACTGAAATTATATCCCTACAACCTTGTGTCTCCACGACACACTCTTCCGCGCCAGCCACTTTGTCCATCGCCGACAATCACGGCATGTATCATCACTACTTCACGCTGCTAAGTATCAAACAATTGGATCTGCAATGAAATGTCGCTTTCAACTAACTCCTAGTCCGCGAATAGTACCACAACCTCACCACCTGACGACAGCGCGACGTGCCACACGACGAGCACCCTCAACGACATACTACTCACATGATCGGGAGTCCACTCTACTGGGAAGGAAACCACGCTATGTCGGCTTGACAGCTCAACCGACCGAGACATAGATCCACAGTCATGAAGACCGACGATCCGGACTTTCGGATATGGGCCAGGCCAAGTGGCACACCTCTCGGGGTCCAACTCTATCACCACATGGGATTCCATGTCTCACACGATCAGAATCCCATTAGGCAAGCTGCCAAATGATGGCAATGCTGCTATGGGGTTCTCGGCCTTTATTTCCTTCATTTACATGCCGATGAAACTTGGCACTGGGCGTTTCTAGGTTCCTCTTCTTTTCTTTTTCTGTGTGATTTTTTCTCCGTATATCCACGGACCCAAGCGGTCCCGGTCTCCCTAGTGTTTGCTAGCTGAACCAGACATGGGTTTACCAAAGGGAGGTATGGGTGTTGACGGCCCGGGAAAGGTTGATGGAGACTTTCGATTCTCAAGTCGATCATCCTGTGGAAGCGGCCTTCAGAAGGATAACGAGCTCGAAACATAGCCACAGTGGCCGAGAGAGTCAGGAACTTGGATGTTCTCCTTCCAAAGAATTTCGGACTGGAGAAGACTTTATTGCCGTGGTTGGACCGGAGAAGATGCCTTCAACATGTCTCTACAGTTTCGTGAGACGATGATGCGACCACGATGCGAACAGGTAACACCTGACTATGACGAACGATCGGAAAGACCCCAAATCTCAGCCGCTTCAGATTCGATGGCATGTGAGAGAACTTCCATTACCTTGGCAATTTGAATGTTCTCTACGCCGACACATTTGTTTGTGGCCGTTCGAGCGATTAGTCATCGAGGGATGTACCTAATATAAGTACAGGGGGATTCAGAGTAATCGACAGGGGGTGCGCTGAAAGGCAATTAAACCCCTGGCCTCGATTTCCATCAAGTAAACAAAGTCTGGCAATCCTCGATTTAAATGTCCAGTGTTCCCCTTGTTCCCGGGCCTCGCGATCAAAGACCCTCGACAAGTATCTGAAGTCAAGCGAAGAATCGGAGTAGGATTTTGATTCCTCCAAGGACATAGGGTGGGAGCCCGAGAGGGCCTTTTCAAGCTTGCGTCACACTGCGATCTGACGTGTTAGCGCCATGGATCTGGATCGATTCTGCCCCCCATCCCGAAACTCGGGAACCAAGATCGGGTATCTTGCTTGCATTGCCGGTGTTGTGGCGCGAACGCACATGATTAGCTCGTGACATCGAGAAGTCGTGCATCGCAATGGCCACTCATCCTCATCGAATCAGATTCCGGAACGCAATTCCCGTCAACTGGTAAACGACATCCCAAAGTTCTACTACAACGCTGCCATATCCGCCTCACTATTAGTTCTCGCCAACCCTGGACATGAAACGCAAGGGCTGCGAGTTCCGGCAGGGCGCATCTCAAGCAGATCCGACGTTGACATCACAGCTATCTTAGCATTGCATGTCCTGCGGCTCCTTGCGACATTTTCTGGCTGGGCAGAGACCTTACGTCGCGGAAAGCCAAGGAGCTGGGTGAAAGGTGTCATGATTACCGCAAGTAAGCTCTACCCTGAATCCCAACGCCAAACAAATGGGGTTGGCGATGGCCTCAGGTCTCAGCATATCCGTTTCATGCTGTTGGCAGAAGACTGCCACGAAAACGTCTCGAACGTCAAAGACATGCAGGTTCATAATGGTCTTCTGCCTCTCATGAAAGGCGTGGCATTGGTGAGGGCTGCCAACTTGGAGTGTTCATTTCGGACCTCATTGGTCCCTGCGTCATAACCGAGCGCCACAAACGATCTGTCACGTTGCTTTCTGTCTAGCAGCGAACAGGTGAGACTTGCTAACACACAACCGGATCTTGGTCCGAGACTCCCCAGAAAGAGCCCCTGCTGACGATCAGGCCCAACATTTTCCATGGTGATGCGGATCGGAATTCGACCTTGACGCCAGCCTTTGAAATTCATTATGAGGCGCGGGGACTAACGACCCGAGCCCGGATAAAGATGACGCCAAGGGGAACCAACTTGGATGAGACAAGTCCATATCAGGGAGCTCGCAAAGGCCAATGATAGGTACTGTTGGATTATTTTTCCGATGAAGATAGCCGGCGGCCCTCTGGTCCTGCTGAACGGCTACGTATTCCTGGCGTACAGAGACCCTCAAACCTGCTATCCGAAAGACATACCTGAATCCGGATCAAACAACACATTGGGTAGGGTGAACTGTGATCAAATTCCATCCCTTCTGGTGCTTTCGGATATCTCATTCGCCTTAATGTGGGTCAAGAAGGCAGTCTCTACCAGATCAGTGCATGGGATCCCATGAGCCTGCTATGATACTACACGGAACGAGTCCCGGCTTCAAGTATGATGAGAAAGGCCTGAGTCTCCATTATTTCAAGTGGCTTGAGAAGAATAAAAGTTCCAATGGAAGCTTACAAATATTTTGATGAAGACCCCCCGGCCGATGACATGTCCCCGGACAGCTCTGCTTTTACTATCGCGAACATCGAACTCACACTAGCTTTACTCACTCCTTGATCAGTCTGAACTTTCAGCATCCAGTCACCAACCGGATTCATCTAACCGCTCGGCCCTGCCTCTATCAAGCCCAGACTTGAACCCCTATCAGCCTCATCATCATCAGACAAAGAGGACTCTATCATCGGATCCAACCCGGACCAAACGATCGAGTAGAAAGGATGTTGGCTTCAGTATCAAGCAAGGTATTACACCCATCCACTACCAATGTCAATTTCCCACCATCTCCCTTTGTTATCACCATGGACCAACTTGGTGTTGGCGTGATGAGATTATCCACCTTCACCGACGTCTCTCACGGCTGTCAAAGTATAAATCAAGAGGTGGAATCAGACTCTTGACACTACCATCACCATCCTCAGTAGAATCATCTCACCGCATGAGCTTCACTCAAATCGATCAACAAGACATTCAACTGACTCGAGGTAAACTCACCATCAGCGTTACATTGCTCCAAACCACCACCACCGTCTCACGATGTCCACCTCAACCTCCGGCGGAGCTTCCTTTGTCGTCCAACCTCCCGAGTTCATTCTGACTGAGCAAAATATCAACATCCTCGCCGTCGTCCGATACGGGCCCTTACCTCCCACGCTACTCCCAGAGGACCTTCACGCCTTGCTCTGCCTCGGAAACCCGGACGCCAAGCCTTTGGCAGACAGGACCGTATACCCAGTCCAAACAGGCCAGGGCCTGGCCGTCACCGGTGTGGCTCTCCCTGGGGAGGAAGATAGGCACGGGGCACCATATGCCTTTTTTCTCTTTCACAACGCCAAGTTTCCCAAGGAGGGTAATTACAAGGTCGGCATTTCAATCAATGAGGACAAGATTGACTTGACCAATTTGGCGCAGCTTTGGTCGAGGGAGTTTACGGTGGGCGAGGTGGCGGGGGATATGAGACGTTGTGAGTTCCCTGCCTATCTTCTGGTATCGCATAGAGAGATGGCCTACTGCCCCCTTAGAAAATTATTGGGTGGGCTGAGGGGACAGTGTCTCTAAACTAGTTGATTAGTTGCTGACTAGATCTTTTGTGTTGAAGCTCCCGGTGAACAACGGATAATCGACAAGCTTAAGGATGCCGGGGTTTTTGGTGCGAACTAGAGTCTTTGGGTTTATCGGATTAGACCTTTGCCTCTCCCTGTTGCTGGAAGGCTGGAAGGCTGGAAAAAGCCTGAACGAGAAGCCAATCTACACCGCACTATCTGTCGTACGGTGCTGGGTCAGGATTCGGGGAGTTCTTCAAGGCGTCATACGGTGTTTTCAATGGACTTGCTACGAATAACTACCGAGAGGCAAAGTTGGAAATTCTATGGGTTGGCTTAGGTACACTGAATTTTATGGGATCTGGAGGATTTTTGGGTTGGAATAAGGCCGGCTGGTACGGCTACGGACTACCTTTATACTAGGACTACGACGATGCGGACGTATTTTGTGTCGTCCTAGTTCTTGAGTCCTTCTCATACGCAGACAGGATAGGAATAATAGAGGCTGTGCCGTTTGCGCTGTGGTGGTCAACTTCATGGCCTGTCAGTGCAAGTGGTACGTCTACTTTCCTGTTTCGGAACCAAAATTCGTGGTTGGTTCAAAATGATTTCTCATTGCGGAATGAGATGTTGACTTATCAGGATGGCGGCAAAATTCCATGGATATCTGATAGTGAAGTAACGCAGACTTCCATTGAGCTCTTGGCCCGCTTTCACCGAGCAAAGAGTACAGTGATGGCAACGGCATCATCACAACTTGCCAATTCAGATCACAATCAAATAGAGTATACGAATTGAAAGGCTCGGAAAGTTCCACTCAGTCATTCATCACATGAAGATACCTACCTAAACTTCCTTTTCTCACCGAGATTTCTCTAGCTACATGCGCTGCCCGAGGCAGTCCACGTCACAAGATGAGCACGACTTTCTTACCTACCTAGGTACCTACCATATTCTTCTTTCGTTCGGCAGGCATCCACGGCGCCGGTCCTTCCTTTTCTCTATATATACAGGACTTGCAGAAAATCTCCCCTCCTTCAGTTCTTTCCCCGCCAGTCGCCACCATAAGAATGAGCGATATCTTCTATTCTAATTACTCAACAGCGGCAAGCTATTATCTAGGTAGGTATCCTGTGCCGATTCCCCCAAAGCCATGACTCAACCGCTGACCCAGCCGTGCAACGGAAGACTCGGTGCGCCAGGTCCGTCTCTTTGACCCAATAGACCTATCCTGCTCCCTGTTCCTGTCGTCTGCCCGGTCCTAGCGCAATCCCGCTTTCGTCTCGGAGTGCCTATCTACCTTCTCTTCGTACAGGCTACTCGCATCTGTCACTTTACCATTATCCTCCTAACCTCAAGTCAAGATTTTGGCATAAGTTTCTTCCGTCTCTTAAAACTAATTCGCAGCTCTGTTAATCCTCCTCGCTACCGCGATCAAACGTTACCATCTTTACAACCATGGATAAACTCCCCCAAGAGGTCATCGACCGGCTTGCCCGCCATCTCTTCCCAGTTCTTTTCACAGCGTGGGACAACATCGCAACTCTCAACGCAAGACAGCAGGAAGCAACATGGAGGCAACACGACTCATTGAGCGCGGCAGCTTATGCCACCATTTCACTTTCGTGGCAACGTGCCATCGAGAAGAAGATCTTCACACTGGTCAAAATTCGGTCACCGAGTGATGAGCTCAAGTTGAGACAAATTATGGCCCGCAACCCCCATCGCCGTGACTCTGTTCGCTACATCAAATGCAATATCAACCTCGACTGCCTTGATAGAGCCACACATACACTCTTTCCAGTTGTTAGCGACCGAGGAGTTATTTCGAAGATTGGGAGCATCCTCCGACTTGTCAACCTCATTCGGGTAAGTGAAAGGAAGCTGATGAGTTTCATTTTCTTCTGGTTTCGAAGGTTCCATGTTTAGTTCCAACACATACCATACTGATACCTCTACTTTAGCCGAGTTCCCTTGCTTCTTCAATGGCCAAGGCACCGTTGTTTCTACAAATCAGCATCGTCAACTTACGCCCGCTGTTGGGAGCGGAGAGAGGAAATTGGGGAGCGTCGTCGGATATCAATAATCTGCCGACGTGCCCGGGTGTGACACATTTACAGATCACACATGACGAGGATATAAACCTAAGGTTGACAAGGCCACGCAAGCATGTCTTCCTGGAGCCAACAGAGGTTCCACCGGTATGGATGTCGGACATCTTGACCAAATTCCCAACAGTCGATGACGTTGTTTGGGAACTCCTTGAGTTCCTGGACGAAGGCCAGCAAAGGACAAAACATCGTACAGGTATGTGGAAGTGATTCACGGTTGAAAGGGTACTGTTACTGACGCAAAGATCTACCTGTACCAGGCATTTGTGAAGCTCTTCATGGCGAGGCGTTCAAGAACCTATCATCCCTTTCGCTTTGGATCGGGCCTTTCAACTACGAGTCGATTGCTCTGCGAGCGTTCCTAAAGACACCTCTAACCCTACCTGAAGGTGAACGTGAAGAACCCCTCAACGTAGCAATCCGCACGTTGTCACAACAGCTGGTTTCCCTACAAATCATCGGTATATTCACAGTGACCCCCGATCTCTTCATAAACCGCAAGGCACAAGCAGCACCCGGCATTGAACAACAACAGCCCTACTGGTCTCGTTTGGAAAACCTCCATATCGAAACAACAAACTGGACCTACAACGGAACATGGTACATAAACCCGAACATGTTACGAGTAGTGTGGCGCATCAACGATTTCCTGCGCTCTTCAACCCCTGACTTCAACAACTTGATGGTCGCAATGTCCCACGGCATGCTCAACATGCCCAAACTTCAAAAGCTCGATATCAGCTTCCGCTTCCCCCCATTCAACACGGGCAAACCCATCGACAAGCGTCGGTTCAAGGACCTAAACGGCGATGATTCCACTTCGCTGCTCTTTCATGTCATTCGTTACCGCCGCGCGTCAAGCGAGTGGTTGGAGCTGGCGGACTGCAAGGCAGCCAAGGAATTGTATTGCAATCTTGATCTTTTTGACAGCGAGCGCTTGTACAGTCGCCTCGGTCAAGAGTTCGGAAAGTTCCATTTACTACCTGTTTACTGGCGTCCTTTCCCGGAGCAAGCGGTCCGGAACTGGAATATCTTGCATAGGAGGATCAAGGGGGTGATTCCTCTCTTGGAATGGAGGAGCGAGGATGCTCACCCGGAGCCCTGTGAAGTTGAACCAAGAGGGGGAATATGGCCCTACGCGGAAAGGGAGAGGAGGAGAAGAGGAAGCGGGGTGCCGTAATGAGGACTGGAGTGTAGCTAGCTACCTGATAGATGCAGCCCTACCTAGGTATTCCGCTGTTATTAGTGGTCAGCGAGGTTAAGTTCTTTTTTTTAGGAAGGGGGTGGTAGTACCAAGTGGAAGTATGGAACTTACTGCACATAACATGAAGAAGTAAGACGTCTCAGGGAAACCCTCGACTCCACGACAACTCTAACTTCAGGACATTCCTAGGCAGTCCTAGGAACACCAGATGGTTTGTACCATATCATCACACAATGAAAGGTCACATCACATGTTCACCCATTCGACTGACTGGACCTTCCTTCTTTTGCTGCCCTTCACCTCAAGTACCACCACTTCCTGCTCTTCATGTTCCCGCCCACCACATGCACCGCATTTGTCTTCTTAAGCACCGACCTCACGCGTACCACCACCGGATATCCCTTCCCTGTAGCCGGTCCTTCCAAAGGATCCGTCCAACGAACTCCCTTCTTCTTTTTTCCATCCTGCTGCTGCTGCTGCTGTTCTCCCTCCTCGCGTCGTGGGTAATAAGGCGTGAGCGGCCGAACGAGCGGAAGGAAATTTGATTCCCTCGGAACTTGAACCTGCTCAAGCAGTGCATCGTGTGTTTTGTCGTCGTCTTTTGTTGTTGTCGGGTGGTGGATGATTATACCTTCGCAGCGGTATCGTTCGACGGAAAGTGATGACATTTCTCCATGTCGGTGGCGGGATGAATTGATAGAGGTACGTGGTGTTTCGATGATCTTGACTTTCTTCTTTTGGGAGGCGTGAGAATGGAGGAGGAAGTTGAGCTCTGCTCTAGCTGGGGAGTAGAGTGTTATGGAGTGAGACATTTGGGGTTAATGTCAACAACCTAGGTACCGCACTAAGGTAACAAGTTGTTGTTGGGAGGACGTGGATTCCTTTGTTTGGTTGGGGGTACAAGACTGTTCGGTCTGGCAGATGTGACTTTTGTCGCTAGGTGGTGCTGTAATGATCCGGCAACAAGAAGGAAGACAGATGTTGGGAGGTGTGTGTTAATGGACAAATGGAGTGGAATTCCAGAACGCGTTCTTGGGAGAAAAAGTAAAAGTGGTCAAAGTCGCTGTCTGCTTGACAGTTAAGAATAGTATGTAACTTGACAGACTGAGAGTGAATTAATAGGAGTGTGTATGTACAGCGTTTAAAGACGAACAGAACAGTATATAGAACGTGTGAAAAAGTAGTACACAAGTGGAAGTAAAGATAAGGATGAGTGTCTAAGACATATTGCTTCTTTCTTGAGGTTTCCTGCAAGGCACATTCTTTAAATAGAGTAGACATTTTGAATCTATGCGTCATTGAGTGATGAGACCGTTTGTAAATGACCTGAAATCGTTATTCCTCGACCGTTTTGATACTACCTCTAGTCTCACTATTTCTACATGTCAACGATACCTCTCAAGTCAAGAATTCAACAACAAAGTTAGGTAGAGTTCTCCGCGGTCTTCTTATAGTTATTACCTCTGGGTAGCAAAGCTAGGTACTTCAAAAGTCAAAGTGAACAATTTAATTCTCTCCAATACCTTATAAGTATGTCTTCAATCGACTGACGCTGACGCTGGATTTTGACTGCCAGGACTGGGTTGAGGTCTTGATTTTTCTCCGGGTTTTATCAAAAGTTCCCGGTCTAGATCATAAGCCGGACCTTTTCTCCGGATCAGATTTTCTTTGTCCGGTTATACAAATAGATATCTAACGTGCTTCAATGTCTTGTTTTCTATCTTGCTTATATCTATCATCATTGTAAGATAACAACAATACATAATATATGAAACTGACGAGAACCCTCACCACCACTATCTCACAAGAACTCTATAGGGTATCTGAATAAGGTCAACTGTTGCTATAGTTGTCAGCGTAGCAAGTACAGGTCGAACTTTGCAGGAAAACTGGTAAGGCTACGAAGATAGGGAAGTGGTCAAATCCCTTTGTTGAACACAAGCAGAACCCTCAACGACAAGGACGCTGACAGTAGCACATGCTGTACGAAAATGACCCCAGCTCAATATATCGACCTATTTATTTCAGCTACGCACGAAAACCCCTCGTTAAGCGGAACCAAGTTCCAATAGGTACCAATGACTTGTCGTCGATGAGTTGGAAACGTGAAGTACAATCCAGAACATGGCGCCCAGGAATAAGATGCGGCCTTAACTCAATTCGTGGGGTATTTATCGACAATCCGTTAGTACGGTAACGTAAATGCAAAGCAGCCGATTGGGAGCTTGCACCAGCCAGACTAAGCCTGTTGTGCTGGAGCGGACCGATCCATCCAACATCGGAGCGCTCGACATCTCTGCATCGGCTAACATCACGACAAAGCAAGATCCAAAGTTGGTTAATCGATTCATGTTGCTAGCAACAACTACAGAACTACCGATATGCAAATAATAATGACTATTGCCGTCCTATTCCATTCGCTTGTTCGCCCAAATGGGATACCAGGTAGGTTTGAGCGCCCTCCAACGCTCAATCCACCGTGCCATCTACCATATTTGTATTCTCATAACTCCTTTTATAGCCGCTCGATAAGAAGAAAGAACCCATAACAGTGATCATGAAATAAAAACTTAAAATACGTCTCCACCACAACTCCGACCATGCCTCAAAAAATGCCATCTCCACCGTCTCTCAACCTCCCAACTTCTTCCACCCTCAGACGAACTTAGAGAGTAGTAAGGTACTTGACGACCTTCTCTCTCTCCTCAACCGGCATAACGCTCAGGATATCACGGACACCCTTCCAGGCAGCGTCATCAGAGCCCTTGGAGGCAGCGCGGATGAGGTCGCGCATCTCCGTGGTGATCGCCTCGGCCTTGAGGGCATCGATCTTAGTCTGGACCAGGTGGCGGTTCTCCTCGTACCAGACGGCAACCTCGCGGTCGGCGGTGTCGAACTTCTCAATGCCGCTCCAGGCCTGGAGAAGCTGGAGGTGGCGAGCGCGCTCCTTGGTCGAGCTGGCAGTGAGAGCCTTGCTTGGGGCACCGCCAGGAGTAGTAGCCGAGATGATGCGACGGAGAATGTACTCCTCGTTGAGTCTTCTGCGCACACGCCAGTAGAAGAAGCGGCGGGCGTTCTGCCACTCAAGAACCTCGCGAATGACACCCTTGGCCTTCATGCGACCAGCGCGATCGTGGAGATCAGCGAACTGCACGCTGATCTGAGCATAAACGGGCAGAAGCTGCTGCTCGCGCTCAGTCATCTTCTGCTTGATCGCATCAGACTCCTCCTTGGGGAGGCTGGCATCGGCGCTCTGCCTCTTGAGGTCGGCATAGACGGGGTCAAGGCGGGCCATAGTCTCAAGCTGCTTGTCCTTGCGGTACTTGATACCAATGATACCCTCAGGCTCCAAAACACCACCGCGAGCATCCACATCAGCATACATCTCCATGGCGACAGGGTTGATGGTGGGATCGACGACGACCCACGAGCCACCACGAAGCTCGCCGAAGGGAGGAATGTAGATGAAGACAGGCTGCTCGAACTTGACGAGGGCGTCGACGATGAAAGAACCGTACTTGAGAACCTCGTTGTACATGTCGCGCTGACCACCAGAGAAACCACGCCAGTTGGCAAGGATCATGAGCGGAAGCTGCTCGCCATTGTTGAAGTCGTTAATGGCCTGGGCGGTCTTGAAGGCGGAGTTGGGGTACCAGACACCACCAGCCTCGTTGGCCACCTGCTCGATCGAGTCAGGGTTGGCGGGATCGGCAGGAGTGATGTTCTCAACAGAGCGGGTCTCGACAGCGATGACACCCATGGGGATACCGCCAAGGCGAGCGCGACCAACGACGACAGTCCTGGCCCATCCACCAAGAGTCTCGACGAAGGAGTCCTTGTCGAAGAGACCAGGCTGGTAGCCGTTCTCGTCCTCCTTGCCACCGATCATCCACCTGACGTCGTAAGGCTGCTTCTGAGGCGGGGTGTAGACAACGTCACGATCCCAAGTGTCGACACTGACGCTGATAGGCACAGGGTTATTGCGCTTGTCAGGAACAAACGACATCCACTCGACGATCTTGGAGACACCAGCAAAGTCATCGTTGGCGGTCAAATGGGAGACACCGTTGCGGTACATGATCTGGGTACCACCAAGCTGCAGGTTGGAGGTGTAGACCTGGCGACCCAAGACGTTGTTGAGGGCAGGGGCACCAGTGAGAATGATGGGCTGGCCCTCAATCTGAACAGCACGCTGACCAAGACGGACAAGGTAAGCACCAATACCAACGGAGCGGCAGGTGACGAGCGTGCAGGTAAAGATATCGTTGTAGGCCCTGCTGGTGGCACCGGCAATGAGACCAGAGCCACGCAAGCACTCAACACCGAGACCATCCTCAGCACCAACGATCGTGACAATCTTGTGGCGCTTCTCGTCTCCTTCGGTAATCTCCTCGGTGATGACAGTGTTCTCAAAGCGCTTCTTGCCCGCATCGTCGAGGTAGAGGTACTTGAAGCCAGCCTCGGGCTTGCTGGGGTCGTTCCAGGCAACGCTGAAGTGAGGCATAAGCTCGGTAGCGAGACCCAAGCGGGCACCCGAGTTGGCGGACAGGTAGATGCGAGGAATACCCAGCTTACGGGCAAGCTCAGTGCACTTGAAGAAGAAGTTGTCCTCCTTGGGACCGAACGAGCCGATGTTGAAGGTGATGTCGTTGGCGACGACAACGAACTTGCGACCGTTGGGGTACTCGGGGGTTCTCGCACGGATGAGCCATCCAACCATGCCGCAAGTGTTGGTGCCAGGCTCACGCGAGACCTCGATCAAGTTGTCGTGGTCATCAAGCACGAGCTCGCTGAACTCAATGCACTCGCCAACAGGGGGCTGCTTGTCGGCAAGAGACGAGTCCATCCGGACAGCCTTGACCCAGCTGTTCTGGATAGCCTGGCGGAAGAGCTCAGGGAAGTCATAGACGTACTGGGTGCCCATGAGGTGAGCCTTGTAACGCTTAGGCTGGAGCCAGTTCTTGGTGGGGTACGGCGTGTTGACCGGCAGCAAGTGCATGGAGCCGATCTTGGTGGTGCCACCGATGGAGTGGAACACCCACTCGCCCTTCTCCGACTTGCGCTCGGCGTAGAGCTCGACCTGGATGACATAGCCGGAGGTGTTGGTGATGATAACACGCAACGGGTAGGGCATGCCAGTAGCAGGGTCAGTGCAGATGATGCGAATCTCAACCTGGGCAACACGGAGGCGCCAGCCACGAGGGCCGAAGCGGTCAAGGAAGCCCTGGAGGGAGTGCTCAACTTCCTCGGGCTGAAGCTGGAAGACCGGAGTGAAGTTCAGGAACATGTGGTTGAGATCGGAATTGT
Source organism: Neurospora crassa OR74A (assembly GCF_000182925.2). NCBI lineage: Eukaryota > Fungi > Ascomycota > Sordariomycetes > Sordariales > Sordariaceae > Neurospora > Neurospora crassa. The sequence continues at coordinate 5,010,702 of NC_026503.1, read as the reverse complement.
TATTGCCGATAATCTCAAGAGCATCGAAAATGTCGTTGATGACGCGATCGGCCTCCGAGATGAGGTATTCGGCAGTAGGAATCTCGTCCCTCAGACGGCCAGGACGAATGACAGCGCGAGTGAAGTAGCGCTTGTCGGTCTCGACACCCTTGCCAATCGCCTCGTACACATGAATGTTCTTGTTCTCGGTGAAGACAGGCTTGATCTTGAACTTGGACAGACGTCCGAGCTCGAGCTGGAACGCAAGAGCAGGCTCGCTGTGACGGATGCTATCGTCCTCAACGTACTCAGGGCCACGGAAAGTGAAGTAGCCAGGGTAGGAGCCATCGTTGCGACCACAGACGAATGTGATGCGGCGGACCCGGCGGGCAAACAGGTCCTCCCTGTGTTGGTGCACAAGAGGAAGAATCTCCTTAAGAATCTCCTCGTCGCTGCGACCCTCGGCATCACGGACGGCAACGTTGACGACAGCGGAGAGCTCGTCGAAGGTCTCCAGGCGCTGAAGAGGAGGTCTGCGCTTCTCGTTGAGATCGGGAATCACGCTGTTTCTCTTGCGGGCTCCGAGCACGGGGAGCTTCTCAAGAGCCCTACTGAGGAGCTCATCCGCATCATCCAAGAACTTGCAGGGAATGATCACACCCTTGCGGGTAGGCTCATCCTGAGTCTTGTGGGAAAGGTAGGACATATCGCTGATAGAGCTGATGCGCTTGAAGGTGCTGTCCACAGGTGTACCCGGGGTGGAGGGGGCAGCGGACTGGATGGGCAGGCCGAACTCGGAGTGGCCAAGCTTGCGCAGAGAGAAATCCCAGGACAAGAAGGAAGGAGTCTCGGTCTCATCGGTGTGGTACTCAATCTTCTTCAAAACGTAAGCGCGGTAGGCGCGGCGCACATAGACCTCAAGGGCAGCGAGGGACACCCAAGGATCCTCGTGGGCAAAGAAAAGGGTCAGGACATCAAAGACAGTGTACTTGGAGTCCACAACCTCCTTGATGATGTCCAAGCTAGGCTCACGGTGATCCCAGCCAGTCTCACCGTAGCGAGACTCGACGACAGAGGAGCGAAGAATGTGCTCCATCTGAGCGGTTCTCTCCTCGAGAGAGGGCAAAGCGCACTGGATCAAGATCTCACGAGCCTTGAGGGAAACCTTGGCAGTCTGACGAGACTCGAGCTCGGCAAGCTTGCGAAGGACGGGACGAAGGTACTTGCTGACGTTGCCAACGTTGGGCTTGTTGGGGCGGTACTCGTCCAGAATCGCGAGAATGAGCGAGTTCTTGGCCGCAACCCTGCTGTGAGAGAGAACAGTCTGGGTGACCTTCTTGATGTCCTCCTTGTTCTCATCACGCAGCTTGAGAATAACCTCCTCGTCCTGCAGACGACGGCCAGAAAAGAGACGCTCGACCTCGACGTAAGAAGTAAGAAGATCGCGAATGACATTGAGCTCATGGACCTTCTGGCCCTCAGAGTACTGGTCGATGACGGTGGTGAGAGGGGCCAAGGTGGTCTTCAGCAGCTCAGCGTCAACCTTGGAGGCAACGTTCTCGTCCAGGAACTTCTGGAAGACCTTGCCGAGATTGCGGGCAGGGAACTCGGCCGAACGCGAAGAGGCCTTTTCGAGGACCTGAGTAAGTTGGGCGTCGAGCTTCTGAGGCATACGGGCATGAAGGGCTGAGAATTGAGCGGTGAACTCGCTGTAAGGGAGCTTGGGGTCACGAAGAACTTCAATCAGATCCTTCAGGGTCTGCTGCATGATGATCTGGTTGTCGTAGCCCATGAGGATGTTCTGAAGAGTGTCATAGAGAAGGCGGAATCTCTGAGCGGGCTTGCTGCCGACAACAACAGGGGCACCAAACTCGGGAAGCTGGCCGAGGAAAGGCTGGGCCTGCTTGACACGGCTGGGATCATCGAGAGCGAGGATACCAAGAATGTCACCGGCCTCGAGAGTAGCGCCGGGCTGCTTGATAAGCTGGACGATACCATCCTCCTGGGCAATGAGAGGCATGTACATCTTCATGACCTCGACCTCAGCGAAGGTCTGGCCGGCGCTGACGTGTTCGCCGTTCTCGACGGTGTACTTGACGAGCTTACCGGGAGAGGGGGTGCGCAACTGGGTGGGATCGTTCTCCTGCTCCAGCAGACAGGTCTTGCTATCGACCGACATGCGGGTAGCAGCGACCTCTTCCTTCCAGTAAACGTTGTGACTGCGGCCGTTGAGAAGGATGAGGAGTCCACCATCGCTCAGAGCACGAACGCCGACAGTGCACTTGGAGCCGTTGATGAAGAGATGGTAGCTATCGGCGCTCGACCTGGTGACGGTGAACTTGTAGCGGTAACCCTCGTAGATAAAGTCGACGGGGAAGACAGTCTTGAGGATGTCCTTGGAGGGGACCTGACCCTTCTCAAGGCCAGCACGGTACTCGGTCATGCAGCCTTCGCTCGCAATGTGGGCCTTGGTGACGGCACCGCAAACAACGGCCAGAATGGGGTCGGGACGCTCAGCAGTGAGCTTCTTGGAAATAAGCTCATCGAGCCAGCCGGTAGTGATGGTGTTCTCCTCGAAGGCCTCAGTCTCCAAAAGCTTGATGAGGTACTCGACGGTGGTACGGAAGTCACCGCGGATGCTCAATTCCTTGAGGGCAACGACCATGTGCTTTCGGGAGGCGGCACGGTTCTCGCCATAGGCAAAGATGTGACCGAACTGCGAGTCGGAGAAACTGTGAATACCACCGGCAGAACCGACGGAGAAGTAACCCCAGACGTTGGAGCTCGAACGGAAGTTGAGATCGTGCAACACACCGTTGGATGGCTTGAAACCCTCACCGGGATCCTCGGAGGTGATACGGCAGGCAGTGGTGTGGCCCTTGGGGGTAGGCCTGCGCTGGGTCTTCTCGGACTCGGGGTTCTTGAACTCGAAGTCGATCTCGCTGGCAGTCCTGGGGTCGACGCCGTAGAGCAGTCTGATGTCGCGGATGCGGTGGAGGGGAATACCCATGGCAACCTGGAGCTGAGCAGCCGGAAGGTTGACACCACTGACCATTTCAGTGGTAGGATGCTCGACCTGCAGACGGGGGTTCAACTCGAGGAAGTAGAACTTGTCATCGGCGTGGGAGTAGAGGTACTCGACGGTACCGGCCGAGACGTAACCGACGAGACGACCAAGACGGACAGCAGCCTCCTCCATGGCCTTGAAGGTCATGGGCTTGGCGATGGTGACGGGGGCCTCTTCGATAATCTTTTGATGTCTGCGCTGGACCGAGCAATCTCTGCCGAAAAGGGAGATGTTGTTGCCGTACTGATCAGCAAGAAGCTGAACCTCCAAATGCCTGGCGCTGTCGGCGAGCTTCATGATAAAAATGGGTGAGCCGGGAATTTCGCTAGCGGCAGCGTTGTAGAGCGACTCGAAGTTGTCCTCGTTGAGGACCTTGCGGATACCCTTGCCACCACCACCTTCGGAGGCCTTGATCATTACTGGGAAACCAATTTCCCTGGCCTTTTCCAGACCCTCCTGCCACGAGCTGACGCAGCCCTTGAGGTAAACGTCATCGGGAACCGTAACAATGCCATTGTCGTCGACCTTGACCTCGCTAACACCGGTACCAGACCAAGGGATACAGGGAACGTCGGCGTGCTGGGCAACAATTGTCGAGGAAATCTTGTCACCAAGGGAGCGCATGGCAGAACCCGGAGGACCAATGAAGACAATCTTCTTGGGGGAAGCCGCAAGGGACTCGGGGAGCTTGGGGTTTTCGGAGGCGTGACCCCTATTCGAACAGTCAGTATTTTCATACCATCAACCCCAGAGGCAGGACTCTTGTCTACGCACCAACCAGCCCACACGGCGTGGACATCCATACGCTCGGCAATATCCACGATCAGCTCGACGTTGGCATAGTTGTGGTTATTTGTGCCGCCGGGGACTTCAACATAGTGATCGGCCATCCTGATGTAGTCGGCGTTGGCCTGCAGATCTTCGGGGGTGGCCATAACGGTGAACTTGATGGCGCGCTCGTCGCCGAATGTTTCGTAAGCCCATTTCCTTACTGAGCGAATCTCCTTGACGGCAGCAATACCGTTGTTGGCAATAAGGACCTGGAAAACAAGCAAATGTTAGCGGAATGTGCGTTGGACTGCCGGGAGAGCGAGGAAACGTACGTTGGTGATGACAGTGTGACCATCGTGGGAGGCCACAAAGTCCTTGACCTTGGAGGGAGGGGCATTCTCAAGCCTGTTGCCGCCAATGAAATGGGGGGCCAGGTTGTGCTTGGCGGCATACGAAGCCTGGACGACGGCGTCGCTCGCTGTTGTGTCCGCCATCTTGTCTGTAAATATGTGGTGTTGTTTTGTCGAGTCGGAGGAGTCGTCGTCGTCGTCGTCGTGGATCGAAGGCGGGGAGGAGGAAGCCGCTTTCAATGTTACACTCGGTCGATGTATACCTATTTCCCGAAACAGCCGAATTCAAGTTATCGGTCAGTGGAGTGTTTCGGTTATTCAGCTCGGCTCAGCTAACAAATCGCCTGCAAAAAAAGAATGATGCTGTCAGTTTCCAGCTCCTCGTCGGCAAAGCAAAGATGTGGTGTGGCAGAATGTCGTGAGGCGGGGCAGCTGGTGGTAATTAAGGGTTATGGTACTGTAGTGGAAAGAGACTGGAGTGGCAGGGTGGTGGATGCGGTGGTCGCATCAGCTTTGGTTTGTTGGGTATCGGGGAATTGGGTGTAGAGCGAGTCGAGTTGTGTCCAGTCCAGGCACAAGCAGGAGGGGACTGGGAACATGCTGGCTGTGCTAATGGGCCGGTGCGGTGCTCTGGGAGGGGGAGTGAAGGGAGCTGCCTGCAGGTGCAGTGAACGCAGAGAGGAACACTCACCGAGTCAAGTTGTCGTGGAGAAGTTGGAAAGTGGGTGGAAAATTACGACAGAAGCCGCACGGGGTATCTCTGCAGGGATGTAAGGGGAAAGTGTGTGTCGTGCGATTGCTCGATCAATGTCGACGTCAACAATAAACAATCGAGTCGAGGCTGCTTAGCAAGAGGCTGAGCAAGAAGGAGAAGGTGCAGCAAGAAAAGTGAAGATCTTGACGGAGCAAACCAAGATGGATGGAGTGGTGCTGGCTGGAGGAGGGAGGATTTGCCGCACGCGATTGCCTTGGTCAAAAAGGTCTTGGTACCTTAAGGTAGAGAGAGAAGAGTGGGAGGAAGGAGGAGAGGAAGACGACGTGGAGGGACGACGAAATTCCTGAAGCTAAATTGGACGAGGACGGCAAGACCAGACCACAGGACCAGAGGGAGCGAGGAGGAGTGAAGGGACGAAGCAACCTGGAAGGAGGCGACCGGAAGAGGGCGACAGGAACCTTTTGATACTTGAAGCTGGAGGGGCAAGAGCGAGCAGACGGCCGTGAAAGATTCGTTGTAATGCCGCGGTATTGCGTCCGAACTTTCCAAATGGGCGACTTCGAGACACCAACTTTGCGGGTTTGATGGGAAAATCGCAGCCACAAGTGGGGCAATTGGGTACAGGTACACCACATGTACTTCTTCCACTTGCGCCCACACTCAACCTCAACTCCAAAACAATACAAGGACCGAGAGCGAAACGGGATGAACTCGGACAACTCAAGTCAGTCCGTTCTCTTTCGATAATGCATAAATACCTACTTGATACCCCCCATCTCTTCCTTCTTGCTTTCATCTTTCTGCTCTCCTGGAGTTGAGTCGTTGCTGCTCTGATGTCCATGTCCCCCACTGCGACATTTCAACCCCGCCAAATGGTATCGCTATCGAGGCCAATCTTGCCATTTGCTCCCGCCTGCCTATCCAAGGCGGTGGATGGCATCAAGGTGGGATTCGCCCTTCAGATTCGGCAAGGTTTGGGAACCTTTGGGGTTCAGTTCGTCAATTGGAGAAGCCAGGGGCAAGTGCCAAGCCGGTTCGCCCAAAAAAAAGGCGGAAAGGGAGGGAGGGGTAGATTTAGCCAAAGCGATGCCGAAGGTGGGTTCCAATTGAGAACTGTCAGCAATCACCCAATCACGGACGTCGATTCTCACCCGAACGGGATCGTTGGGGAAGGCCCACTGCTCCAATCACAATGTCAGGAACCGAGGCGACTGCCCAACCACACCTTTGCCAATCGTCAGCTTCGTACGCCGAATACACACGACCTCGAGTCGTTCTTACAGCTTTTTGTTGTGTCCACAAGTTCTCATATAGCAGCGAATTGATTTGATTCTTCTTGACGTCTACACTACTTTGATAGACAAAAGACATTGATGTTGCTGCTCGGACTGACCCGGGAATCCCCCGCTACGTACTGTACTGACCGATGGTCTTGTCTCACGAAGCACGGCCCAAAGTCCGGATGCAGTCATTTTCACGCCGCAGACGGACGTGATTCAGAGTTGCTGTAGTCATGACATCTGTAGCCGCTCTGTTTCTCTTTTTCACCTTATTAGACGCCCTTCTGCTCTTGCCCTTCCATTGACTTCCATCTTCGTTCAAATCAGCATGATGGCCCGCCTGTTTCTTGTCTTACGCCATACCGCAGCTCAGATGATGTCCGTCACAACGCTTGCAGTCTTCCACACCCAACCTCCAGCCCACATCGCAATTTAAACACGGATCCAGCACAACACAACAACCGAATCATGGGGATCATGGACCTTAACTTCCCATGTTGTCATTAGCTTGTCCGTGGGGCTCCGGCGTTCAAAAGACCGGCCGACCGAAAGCTGACGTCTAGTGCGACATGGGCGCATGTAACCTCCGGTCAATACCCCGGTGGAACGTGGGGAGAATGGCAAGACAATGAATGGTTTGAAGAGGCCAACACAAGGACAACACTGGCGATGACAGGCTTCCAAAACGAACATTGGCGGCTGACTGAATGATATGGCCGTCCTCTCAATGAAGCTAACAGACATCGGTTTAGTCTCGTACATACGGCGCGCAAAAGTCAATGTCCGATGATGAAAAGTCACCGAAAGTGGTTACATAGGGTACGTGCTTAGTCCATCTCATTCCGGGCTGTCAGGGACTCGGGGTGCACCTCCACCCCAAAGCGAAGTGGCGTCGGGTGGGTCACACGGTAACGGCATGTATGAAAATTACGATGAGATCTTCGGTACGTACCCCTAAGATTTGTTGGGTTCGCAAAAACCTTGTGCGGAAACCCCCCGACAAGGCCGAACCTCCCCGCGTGAGACGGAGGGTTGAACATGGAACAATTGAACGAGCCTCGCCTTGAAAACAACCAAAATATCTTCACCCACTGAGGGGTTGAACGGGACGACCAAGGATTGTGTTCGGCTGGCGAGGTTCAGCGCCTTTTCAGGGGATCGGCACAGCAGCAAACGAAAATGTTAGTGCGGGCGCCGGGCCCCGCAGATCCCCAACATGTTGTCCGCGTCCGCGGGAACGGCACCCTTACATGGCCCTAACAAGTCTGCTTTTGCTGCCTTGAAATCAACCCTTTGGCCCGAGCGCACATTCGCTTCTTTTGTTGACGGCAGAGAGATCGAGTTTTTTCCTTGCTATCGAAATGGTTCTGACTCGCCAAAATGAGGGTATTGACAACTCACTATATTGCACCCCCACAGCCATAGGCGCCTCCTCCGCAAAAGGGGGCAGTGTTTTTAATCGATGCGCAGCTTCATGCTTTCTGATGGGTGATCCGTGCGCATCAAGGTACCACAGGCCAGAAAATGGATGCCCCAGGGGGGGGGGGGCTCCCGGACGTGCAGATTCGCCAACAGTTTCCTGGACCTGGGGACGTTGTTCAAGGCCCGCGGAATCCGAGGAAGAGACGAACGGTCTTTTCCACGAGCTTGATATTGACCTCACGGCTTTGGTTCGGTACTTGCCGAATTCCCTCAACAGACCAACCTTTGGCCACATACTTTCGAACGAGATAACAATATCCGTGCGACAACCACATCGGCGGCTTTTTGAGACTGGTGCGCCCAGCAAAAGAGCCCAGCAGAATGTGGATGGGGAGACCCCCCATGTCGGGCCGCCCCGTGATCCCTTGCATGTTCGTACCGTTCACTCCCATCGTACACAGGGAGTACTGTAGAGGGATTTGCCGTCATGACTCTCCACGACCTCAGCATCCATCTTTATCACAAACAAAGAGACAGAAAACAGCCATCATCCATCAACAGCTTTAAATATCAAACGTCTCTAAAAAAAATTATATTCCAGATCTTCTTTCCCACGCACAGAGGCTAACAAGGCCCGTCCCGACTTTGGATGATGTCGTGTCGTCCATCCCCTGGTCCCCCGGATTTTTAGGTTTGTCGTGACCCACTTTGCGCCTCTCACCTTGACATCAAAATCGTACGATTTTTTTTTTTCTGTTTCTCTTCTGGTCCAGCCAGCCAGCCAGCCCTACCAACTACCGTACATACCGCGCTCCCGGGACTTTCACATGCTGCCGTTGAATGTGCAACACGCACGCGCGCGGGGGATGATGAATGGACAGAATCACGGTGAGAGTGTGGTTAGTTCAGCCCTACGCAAAAGTAGAGGTATGTATGTAAAACTTCGTCGAATGATGTGCAGTCGTCTGTCTCGGACTAAAAGAGAAATGTCACAATGACGAGCGGCGATTGATTGAAGGTGACAAAGCCGTAAAAGCGTGCGTGCGTACACATACACTACCTAGTGCTGCTGGTCGTTGTGGCTCGTGGCTCGTGGCTCGTGGCATGTGACAAGCGCTGGTATGTAGTGTACTTCAGTTATCGCTCTCTACCGACACTGTAGTTTTTGATACGGGGGTTCTTCTATCTTCTGTCAGGGAATCATTATGGTACACGACGACAAATGTTGCTCTTCAGGAGTTACTAGCAAAGGGCGCTGTCCAGGTACCGCTCACTCATATCATCACTCTCCTGCGAGGCCTCCTTGCTTCATGTCAATCATTATACAGGCACAGTCGCAGTGACGATCTTGGGCGTCGACTTTTCTCTCCTAGTTGTCTCCGACTTTATGGACCCATATCATAGTCGAAAACATTCTGTACAATCTGTAGTCCCCTAAACTGCGATCGTAAAGCATTTACGACGAGGTTTATCCAACGCCAACACCTACTCAACCAAGCAAAACACTGTTTCGTCTTGTATAATCCAGTCCAACGACATACATAGGTGGCTCAATCAAATGGTAAAAGCACATACGACCATATCCACTGGAAAACTCGGGATCCCGTCCGCTCTCCCATAGATAAGCCAGTGAGGGCCAGACTAGTAGTTGGGTCGGTGACGACCAGCGAATCCCTGGTGTTGTATGTTTTTTTGCTTTTCCCTCCTGGGTTTGTCTTTAATTGTTTTACAATCATTTCTGTCGCCCTCTATTAGCGCACTATCAAGTGCCTGCGTTATGTCCGCAGTTCTTATGTTAAGGGCGTATCTTATTTATACACCGTTTGACAGGTATATATACGGGAAAGAGAAAGAGCTACACTTCGGTCTTCCTATCGCCATTTCTTACCTTGACATCTTTTTGTTACAATTAACAATAACGGCTGTAACAAGCAAAGATCTAATACACCCATCTTCCCTCAAATGTGTGTTGCCCTTGGCTGCTACGTTGATTCAGATAGTGGCGCATCTAATTGAGACTGCTCGACCCGTTTCGTCCGAACTCGATCATCGAACACACGACAGTAGTACCTAGGTTGGTATTTTTTGCTCGACAAGTCGGTATTACAGACTGTAGGTAGTTGGGGAGTTGGGTGGCTTCGGCGAGATCCGGGACAATTGCAATGATGCCGAGGTCGAGGGCTTTTTCGACGTCTTTGTGGAGGAAAATGCCATTGCGAGCAAGGGGAGAACATCTCGGCTTCGGCTTCCTCACCAAACAAGGGAATGTGACCATAATGTCAGTGCCGAGAGAATGTGGCACTAGATGTGCCGCTAATCATGAGGCTTTGACAGCGATGCCACCTGAGTGGAAATAGTGGTGATGGTTAAAAGACGTCAATGGTTTATGAAGGCAGCAACATGCTGATATTCAATAAAATTTGATCGAGTATCCAACGGATAGATGGACAAAGGATGGATATCATGAAAGATCGATGTTGAACTTGGTAGAGGCTCAGTCTAGTGCCCCTAATAACCATGCCCGCTGTCCCAATGTCTGACTTCGGTTCTGGGCCTGCACCAGAATCTTATCAGATAAGCGTGATAAGACGTCCGATAAGACGATTGATGGGATACCTATCTATGCCCCGCTGCCAGCCCAGACTTCAAAGCAATACATAGTACACTAGTCGTGGCCAACCCTTCCAAACCACTTTCACGAAATTCCAAACTGTGACGGAGAAACCTCTCTCGTCCTCTTCAGTTCAGCGCAACCTCACCACTGGCCTAGATCGTCTAGGATGTATCGTACCTACACTCCGACAACGATTCAGCACAGATCCGGCTCAATTGAATCATCCACCGATCAACGATGAACGAACCAGCCCCGGGACAGAAAGCTGAAGAGCCCGAACCCCACAGCGGCCCGTAGAACGGAGAGAACAAGACGAATCCGATCTTACATACTCGCAATGTGAGTGAAGTTGGGCGTCGTTTTGCTATGGAGTCCAGGCTGAAGTGGACCAACTCCAGATAGGTATGTTGCATTCGCGGGCGGAGATCTGCCCAATGGGCAGATGACAGTTGGCGAGCTGAAAAGGGTCTTGGGAGGCACAACAACCAATAATGACGTAGGTCGAGCATCGAGGGGGTGGAGGATCATCTCTGAAGACCTTCAACTTCCGGAAGCTTGCCTACTTACATCCTGCCGTGGCAGGAAGACTTTACCGTGATTTCTGTTCCAACTTCTCTCATACTCTCATTAACGACACGGCAAGCTGACTCCCCCCGACCCACGGCACAATGGCGGATCCGGCAACGATTTTGGGTGTCTTCACTGGCACTCTTCAAATCATTAGCTTCACTCGCGAACTCATCAGCTTGACCCAGGAGATTGCTCACACCGGCTCATCCGATCACGATTTGAAGGAGAAGTCAGAGGATCTGTTGGACGTGTCCCAAAATCTACAAAAGTCCTTATCGACACTTGATTCAGAGTCAGCCGGTGTTTGCACCGAAGAGCAGCAACAACTTCAGAAGGCGGCACAGCAGTGCTTGATCGCTGCGCGAGCTATGCTCGACGAGCTGGACAGAATTGACTGGAGAACCAATACGGTGGACTCTGGCTTGAGACATTACTTGAACAGCGCCATATTCCGACTGAAGAAAACGCTTGGAGTCAAGGAGTTGGAAGCCAGCTCAAGCAGCATCAAAGACAATGAAACTTCGCCCCCTTTGACGTTGCGTTCCAAGAAGCATCCAATGGTACGAGCGTTGAGAAAACTGGTCAAGAGGTCAAAACTCGAAGACCTCGAAAGGAACATGAAGCGGGCCGAAGACACACTTCAAACTAGTATACTCCAGAAACTATTGTATGCAGCCCCTTACATACGTATTATCAAGAGAATAGGAAGCCTAACGTGACTGTCCAATAGGTCTGACTCTCGATCTGCCGCAGAAGACAAGACGGCAGCTGAAACAAAATTGAAACGCGACGAAATTTTGCAAAGCCTGGCCTTTCCTGATCTGAACTCGAGAAGAGATCATGTCAGCGAATCCCACGAGAAGACCTTGGGGTGGATCTTCAGTAGCAAAAAGCATGGCAAGTGGGACAGCTTTGTCGAATGGCTTGGGTCAAGTGAGAGGATCTACTGGATCGAGGGCAAGCCTGGCTCAGGCAAAAGTACTTTGATGAAGCTGCTTGTTAGAGACGAGCGGACTCGACAAGGACTCAGAAGTTGGTCAGGCCATCCCATCATCCTGTCTCACTTCCTGTGGATTTCCGGGACAAAAGATCAAAGGAGTCTGCACAAGCTTCTATGTTCTTTGGTATACCAACTGCTCAAGGAAGAACAGGGGCTCGTCGACCAACTGATCCCTCACTGCTCGTTTCTCGATAACCGCTCGCGACAGTCCCGGGCCGATGAGTGGTCTACGGCGGAGCTTAGACAAGTGCTCTCAAAGGCGCTCCACATTCTCAACAAACGAGTTTGCGTATTCCTTGATGGACTTGACGAGATTGACAGCGACGACAGGGTGGAATTTCATCGGGTTTTGAAAGATCTACTGCAAGCAGAGCCTGAGATCAAGCTTTGTGTTGCCAGCCGCCCAGAAGTCCAACTCGAGGTAATACTAAAAAGAGTCTTACCCAAACTGCGGCTGGAGGATCTAAACAGAGATGATATTTCTGCTACAGTCAGAGACTTCCTCGAAGACTTCTCGCTTTTTGATACAGGAGTTCAGACAAGCGACAAGGAAGCAATTCGTGAGAAGATCATAAACCTGGTCATCGACCGGTCAGAAGGCGTCTTTCTTTGGGTTCACCTTGTCCTACGCAGAATCCATAACGGACGAGAGACCATCGGCACTTTGGACGAGGTTTTAAGGCGAATCGAGAAGCTGCCGCAGGGTGTTGAGAATCTGTACAAGGAAACGTGGAAAAGGCACGGCGACAACGAGGATGATTACCGTGAGGAGGCGGCACAATACTTTCAACTCGTGATGCAATGGAATGAGCTACCTTCTGCCGACAGCCTTGCGATGCACAGGCGAACATTCACAAACTCAGGTTTCACCTTCAACCCTGAGTGGCGCGAGTCTCTTGATTCCAATCCCTCATTATTCAACATAGCGGTTGCGTCCATGGACAGCTTACGCCGAGATTTTCTCATTGACAAAGGAACTCTGGTATTGGGGGAATTGCTCACCGCAATCAACAACACCCGCCAGCGGATTCAGTTGTGCTGCGGCGGTCTTCTGGAGATTCGCGACACGGAAGCACCCGACGAGTGGGCTCCTAATCTAGTTGAGCCTTCGTCTTGGTTCAGAGGTCTCCTTATGCCTTTATCCGTCTTTTTCTCTCCTGATAAGGGCAGCAAGGAACAGGTGCTACCTCCAGCGCGTGACCTGATCAACCTCTGGGAGACCGTGTTTTGCACCCAGGTTGTTTTCATTCACCGAACAGCCAGGGACTTTTTACTTGACAAACCGCTCGGCAGAACGATAATGGGGAGCTGTCCTTTGACAAATCATCAACTCCATACCAAACTCGTCCAGTCCTTGATCTCACGGTATTTGGTGTACGGGACGTGGAACTTTCACTTTGTGGAAGAGCGTGTGCACACATTGAAGAAGGCAACCAATTGTTTCTTCGAAACTGAGCAGTCTGAACTCTTAAGACTCATCGACGAAATGCCTAGTCGGTTACTGGACCGGTACCGAGTCATCACCGCCATTCTTCACAACTCCATCCTTGACCTGCGTCAGAGCACTGGCGGCGGGACTTGGAGTGAGTTTATTACCAATCTTTTGCTTTTCACTTGGCAATATTTCCAAGGATACCCACGCTTTGCTGAGTTCAAGGCTATTCGGAGAGCACAAGAGCTGAATCTTCGCTTGCTTCGCTTAGACGGCTTTTCTGGAGCCCATGTCGACCGATTAGCCTGGCCGATTCATATTCCTGCCCAACTACTTGCTGATCGTGACGACTTCATCGTACTTGATTACCTTGAATTCACCTCGTTTCTTTTCATAGAAGCTCGAGCTTTTCTAACGGGCTCATTATTCGATTCGGGTCTATTGACTGAACATTTGTGTGGAATCTTGAGAGTCAAAGGCATCGAGTTAGATGCGGCAAGTGTGCAAAGCCTGAATCTGTGGTGGTTCTCTATGAGGCGGACGATTCCTATCACTTTCGACATCGTCTACCAACTCATTTTTCGGGAGGCACGTTACGGTGCTTCCAATAAATGGGAGCCCTGGAGTCTTCAACCTGAAGACCCTGACAGGCTCACGATCATGCTGGTGAAAATCCTGTACGAATGTACAGCGTCTGGCATCCAACACTCGAACAAAAGGCCAAACGACACAGAGCGCTTCTGCGCAGCTGGCTGGGAAAGCAATGGTATTCAAAACAGCGCAATCTACCTCTATGACCACGCTGCTCTTGAGAAACTTATCTGGAAAATCATGAGGAGCAAGACTGTCCTCCTCGATTCACGAATCAATTTCGTTGTTCGACTTTCCCGCCATTCTTCCTTTGGGGCCACTGTATGGGGATGTCCAGACTACGATGATGTCAACAGCAATGCCGACGTAGATGAGATCGTCATTGAGTGCAACATTGCTCAACTGATCCGATTTGCACAATGTGTTATTAAAGCACATTCAACTCCTGCAGATGATGGCAAGACTCGCATGACGAACCAGGCGAAAGGATATGGTCGCGCTCGTGATTACGATGACGCTCGTGCAAACCTTGAACGCCATCCTGTGTATAGGAAAGTAATCCTCGTTACAAGGAGGCATCAGAGCAGTGGCATCGACAATGTTAGCGTTTCACCAAGTGGCTCCCAATCGGAAGCGATCTGCTCGTTACTCGAGAATAAGAACGGAACGCTGCTATGGCAAGAACTCGCCGTTCAACTCGATACAATCCTGCAGGCCGAAACATCGATGACTTCCGCGGATGCTCACAAATGGCTCGCCGATCATCGAGCCTTTCCATTCAACTGGAGTGAGACTGGCGATCTTTATAACAGAATGTTCAAGCAGGATGTGGCGGGACCTATCATTGACGAGCTTCTTAGTAAGTTTTTTCTGAGCTCACATCTCGCTGATGGGGAAGACTGTAGAAAGTGGTTCATGGATGAATTAAAAAGAAGAAATCCTGGCCAAACAATTAGGATATCTTTTGATCGAGATGGATCGGAATGGGGAGATTCCCTCCCATAATGTAGCCACACTTTCCGAGCTACTTCAAGACTAAGGCGGTCGGGCCTATGTTTGTTGGTAGCAGTGGTGGAAGGCAAGATCCTGAAAAGGCAGCATGAAGCTTGGGGAGATGAAGAGTAGGTACCTAGCGTAGGTAGCTAACAATTTTTTTAACCCTAGTGCGAGAAGTTTGACGATTATGAGTTTGCCCTTAAACACAAAGACTCTTTTCCCGATGCGGCAAATCCCGACTATGAGTACCTAATGACCCTTATAGTGACCTTCTAGAAGGTTATTATGGGGGTCTTCACCTTTTGCTACCTCTAAGGTAATCTCCTTCGACTAACGCAACAGAAACAAAAAAAACCTAGACAGGCAGCGATGAAAGACAAATAACATAACGAGCGATATGGATGGATACATATACTCATCCAGTTACTAGGTAGCATGGTGCGGATTCTTCTCAATTCTCGTCTTCCACCTCACTCGGTTGCGTCTCGCATTCTCCATCTGAGCTGTCCTCTTCCTCCGCCCGTGTGTCCTGCGAAGTAGCGATGTACTTTGCTATGGCTATCAAGCCAATCGCTCCCTCTGCATCAGGCTGGAGCTCCTCCTCATCAGAGCCCGGGTGTGGTGGGCGGTCCCAATCCTCATCTAGATGGTGGCCTGCTTCTTGCGACATGGCCACTAACATGGCGCGATGGAGATACCGGCCCTTGGTAGCCCACATTCTCTTGCCAATCTGGTCCTTCTGGACTGCCTCAGGCTTTCTCCTATTTTTGTGATCCCAGGCTTTTTTCAGAAGGGCTGAGACAAAAAGGAAATAGAGATACCGAGCCCTCGGGCGGTGGTCGGAAGTTTCACGGAACTGGAGCGGCTTGCCGTCGAGTTCTCTGACCATGATAATGGACTCTGGGTGGTCGGGCTTGACCCAGCAGTTCTCCTCCAAAAGCTTCGCGTCATTGTCCATGACCTTCCACTTGTATCCGCGTGGGCGGCTGGATTCCCACTTCTCCCACTCTTCCTCCTTTGCATCTTCGGCGAGATCCGGGACAATTGCGATGAGGCCGAGGTCGAGGGCTTTTTCGACATTTTTGTGGAGGAGAAGGCCATTGCGAGGGGAGTACATCTCAGCTTCGGCTTCCTTACCAAACAATGTAACCATAATATCAGTGCCGAGAGAACGTGGCACTAGATGTGCCGCAACCATAAGGCCTACGGGTTGATACAGCCCTGTTGCGACGTCAAACAACACGTCGTGTACCAATTTCTTCCCCGGCCGAGGTCGACCCGCGTCGTAGGCCTTAATGAGCGCCTTTCTAAAGTTATTCTGTTCGCTTCTTGCCTTCTTACCCTCACCAGTCTTGCCAGCGTTAATACCGATATAACTAGTGTTGAACAAGGCCCTAAAGCATCGTCGAATCGGTCCGGCCTTTTCGATCCGCTTCTCCTGCTGCTTGTAGAGATCTTTTTCTGATTGAGGACCGAGGTTACCTCCCGCATTTTGTTAGCCAGAATTGTCGCTGCTTCTTCAGTTCGCCACCATGACAACATACCTATTCTCTTTGTTGGGCTGCAACGCCATCGCGTAGTGCACGAGTCTCGGATTGGGCAGCGTTGAACTTCATCGCATCCAACACATCCATTGACCGCCGAGTTCCAAACTTCCAATAATGTTGATTGAAGGACGTCGAGAGAAGCGCATCCCGCGGGAAAGTACCTCTAGTGATCCTTGGGATCCAGGTAGTAGGAGAGGACATCCCCCTTTTGACGGAACCAATAGCGGTTTTGTACACTTTGGATTTCGTTTTTGCCGCTCTTCGACAGGTAACCGGACTTTGCGACCTCCTCCACATTCTCGCAGAGGTATGTATGCCTTCGTCATCTCGAGCTCCTTTTTCTCCGCATTCTCCTCTTCTGAACGTGTAAGGGGTCGCTTTCTGGATGCCTGCGCAGGGTGGCCTTCCGGCTTCGAGTTTGACGACATTGTTGTTGTCCGTATCAAGAATGAGTGGTAGAGGTGGATGTGGTTCTCGCCGAAGTCAATAGTCGGGATTCAGAGTGTGTAGAAACAAGGCGTAAATAGGGGAAGGGGTGTTAAACCATACGGAAGGGAGTGATCACGGTGAACGACATTTTGATGGTGAAAGTCTTGATTGATTGAAGAGAAGGAAATATAAGGTGAGAAGGAGGATAAAGTCCAACTTCTATAGGATACAGGACAGCCATGCGTGGATCGTATCCGATTGTGCCAAGAGAATGCCAAGAATTGGTGATGGCTTCAACAAGGGGGAAATGTGTGCTCTAAGGGAGGAGAAGAGAAAGTGTAAAATTGATTATGGGAGGGGGACAAGATATACTCAGTAGGACTTGGCATGGAATCACAGGGAGTTCAAGTGCTGACGAGTAGATGGATGGTAATCGCTTCATTCTGGGAAGCTACCTAGAGGTACCTTATGCTGGTAATGCTAAATTTGGTAAAGGAAGGAGTGTATCTGGATAGGAGGCCTATACTACCTGCCTTAAGTGCCGCAGGTTGAGCCAGTCCGAAATGAACATGAGGTAGGTACCTTCTAGGTAGAGAATGGGAAGGAAGGGGGTAAGAGGAAAGAAAAGCTCGTTTTTGCAATTGGGGCATTTCAAAGTAGAGGTACCTAGGTACCTACCTCTACTCGACTTGACTCCTCCTGCCAGTCAAGACCAACAAGTCGATCCTGTCTCTTGAGTCTACAAACCTGCAGCCAGTTCATCCTCTAACATTTCTCATCAAATCATCCTCTTCAGACAAGAAGTCCCAAGAACTAAGGCTATCATCGCTCCCCTCTTCCTCCTCGTCCTCATCGTCATCATCATCTACTCGTTCTTCTCCCCCCATCACCTTCTCCATCACCTTCTCCATCATCCTCTCCACCATCTCGTCATTACTAAACTCCCAGTAGGGTAAACGACGACTGTTCCAATCGAATTCGTCTTCTTCATCTCTCAGCTCTTCCTCTCCTACTTCTTCCGACGCTTCTTCTTCCAATCTTGTCTGCCGAATCTCAATCGCTCTAGTAAGCGCCAGCAAAGCAATCTCTACCATTTCTTGAGTTTTTCCAATGTCGATAACGAGCGTGAACCACGATGGAGTATTCATATTGAACATGTTGAGATCGTCCTTGCCGCCGGGGGTGGTGAGTTCTCTTCCTAATAAAACCACAAACAGTGCCTGATGCAGATACAAGAACTGTAATTCCCTAGTCCAAAGGGTCTTTGGCATAAACCTGTGGAGGATTCCTATTATTCCAAGTTGTTCCGCCCGGCTACTACCACTTTGACATGACCGCCGCCACCCCGCCCTGAGCACAGAAAGTATAAAAGCAAAGAAGAGCAACCGCGAGCTTGGACGATGATTCGCACCACCCGGCCGGAAGTGCAATTGCTTCCCGTCCAGTTCTCGGACTGTCCTCCATTCCGTTTGATTGTTACCTCTACCAGGCTGGGACCTCGGTACGAAGGTGGGCGCATCCAGATAATGTTCCGCCTGTTCGTCGATGACTATCCACTTGTATTCTTTTGGTTCATGCTCTTTCCACTTCGTCAGCGCCTCGGGGCTGTCGTACGCCTCGTCATCGATATTTGGCACAATCGCTAGGGCCCCGTGGTCGAGGGCTTGCGCGACTGGGCGGGGGAGGAGAAGGCCGTTGTCAGGGGAGAAGGGGTTTGGCGGGGTGCCCTCGTGGAATAGCGCGGATAGCGTTTCGTGGCCTAGCTTGCGTGGTACAATATGTACCGCGACCATGAAGCGAGCTTGTTGATACGTGCCGGTGACGGGATCGAAGATGAGGTTAACGTTCTTGCTTCTTCCGGCATCGTATGCGGCGAGAAGGGACTGTCTGAATTTGACACGTTCTGCTCGGGTCATTTGTTGGCCTTTTCCCAGCTTTTCTGTGGTAACATGAACCCCGAGGTAATTTGTCGCCAGGGATACAAATTCCTTGGAAAGCACACCCCCGCCGCGCGCGATCCTGTCGGCTTGCATCTGGTAAAGCTGCTTCTCAAGGCTAGCGGCGCTCATCCTCCCTGTCATGGTGTCGGTCCACCGTACCCGGTCCTCCTCGTCCGGATCATCGTTAGGATCGAGCAATTGGCGTGCCTCCAAGTACTTGGTCTCGGCTTCAAGGGCCTTGATTTTGCAGCCCGCGAGCTCGGCCGCAGTTCTCCAAAACTCGGCGTCAGAAGTGCTAAGCGAATTAAGCTCGCGCCTTGTGTAATCCATTTGTACAGGCCTTATTATGTTGCATTCGGAAAGGAATTGCTCGGATGTTTTGCGAACCGGTTCGTGGAACACAAGGTTGGACTTAACGCTCTTCGGAGTCATTGATGATGGCAGGATCGGGTTTTCTGCTGGTATTGGCTGGGATGAGGTGTCTGACAGTGTGCTAGGTCGTATGGTCTGACCCTGCTTTGGGTATTAGCTTGATTCTTCTATCAAAGGAGGTGTGTAGTACTGTAGTACATACTGATTCTTGCAGTGCGTGAAAGATAGTTTCCGTTTGCCGTGGGAGATAAGTGGCTGGTAGGTCAATGAGAGTAAAGGATGGCTAGAGGGGAGGGAGGTTGACTTTATATAAGTCGAGAATGGCCTGAAGAAATGGTAAAAGCTCCCTAGACGTAGGATATGAGCGCGAACTGCAATAGCGGAGGGTATCAAGAGAAAAGAACCGAGGAGGGGGATAAGATAGCTTTAAATAAGAGCGAATGGAGCATGGTTGAGTCATATGTGTTCTCTGTTGCGTGGCCCAGACGCATCTTTCTGCATTTTCCTGGATTGTAGTACCTCTACATTGCCGCAGAGGCATGCAGGCTGTAAGAATGCCTAATAAATCATGCTTGGAGGCCGAAGGACTACGGACTTCGAGTATGGATGGTCGTTTGCCGCGCTAATGCGTGGAGCTCGAGACTGAGATGGAATCTTATCAGCAAGACTGATTTAATTCCGGTGTGCGAGATAGTGGGATAGCACTAACACGCTGCTTCTACCACAGTGTCGTCGGTAGCGAGCAACATGTCAAGGCAAGAAATGGAGACATAGCTCTTTCCCGTTGCCGTCTCCATGTTCCGGGGGCATAGAATAAAACAGATGTGTCCTTAACAGGATCTCACCTACCTTTCGTGCTAGACTGATAGTGCTCTATTATCGAGGTACAGGCACACCACCATCCGCCCGCACCGGAAGTTACTACCTCTACTGAGACGAAGAACTTCAACACTATTACGGTACCGAAAAATGCCAAGCCGGGGGAGTTGGATCTTTCCGAGTCTATTAAGACGGGTATTTCATAGATCAGGAAGTTTGTCTGTTTTTTTCTTGGGTTTCTTGTCTGTCCTGCAATCATTTTGTCGGCTTTTTGTCGCTTGCATTCACACTACCTTGTTCACGATTGCTATAACAAACACATTCACTTGGTGATGCCGGGGAAAGCCGGCAGTTGTAGTCGAGCTGTTTCATGGTAGTAAGTAGAGGTAGCTATTATAGTAGAGGTAAATTTCGACAGACCGAGCTAACCGTCCTTGTTGTCGTAGCCCCATCGGAGTCAAGTATAGAAGAGCATGTTTCCTGGCATTGTGATAACGGTCGACCATACATAAATCTTTGATTCGGCACATTATTCCCTTCCTGACTGTGACATCGACTCGGGTCAATTATCACGCCCATATATACCTACCAAAGTTCTCAAAATCTATTGTTCTGTCCGAGTGTTGCTCCGATTTCACGGCGCAATCAAGCGAAGAAAAGGTCAAAGGGTTGGCCGTGAAAATACCGGTCAGGGTACCTAGCCGTCGACCTTCATGACGGTCATTAGTAGATGGAAGGAAGGACCATTAAACGTTCAACAGCCAGCAGAGGCCATCGGCAGCACGCAATCATAAGTCGCAGCCGACTTTCTGGACTCACACCAGCAGCTGCCCGAAATTGGCCCAGCCCAAACCCGTCCTACCACCACAGACTATCTCCTTCAAGGAGCGACTCGCATTCTTCGAGAGCCAACTAGCCCCGCGAGGTTCCTCGTCAACAGCTTCCTTCCACACAGCACGGACGCACCAGCCCAAGTCTGGAAGTGGCGGTATCCCGTCAGATACGTTATCGACCCCGTCGTCGTCGTCGTCGTCGTCGTCGTCGTTGTCGTTCGTTACCGCTAGAACCCATCAGAGCGACAGCGACACGATCCCAGAGGAAGGTGCTTCAACACTCTCGTCTTCCTTGAGCAGCAGTACAAAGGCGCAATACTCGCGGAGTGCCTACTCGGAACGATGGGACGAATTCCTCGCGCACGGTTCGTTGGGTCTGCCGTCGAAGTACACGGGGCCGGGATTCAGGTATCGCTTTTGTGGATGTTCGAGCTGTGTATGGGCGAAGACGAGCGAGTGGAAGAGGGGTGAGTAGGTGTTTATCTACCTCTAGGTATCTTGCAAAGGGTTGGTTGTTAGTCTGGGATGATGGATGTGAGGAAAAGGAATTGAAAGGGAAGAAAAAATGGAAGAGGTCGAGAGAAGTTGGTGGGCTCAAGCTGGCGCCTGGAAATGGAGACGGACCGGATGAACGCTGGGGCACGTTAGGGAAGGGACGATGCGCTGTAGTTTAGCGGTTGCAACAAAAGCTGATTAGCGCTTCGAGGCCCTGTAGTAATTGTGACGGACTGTAAAATGAGTCCACCCGCCGGTGACGTTGCTATTTGTGAAGGAGTTGCTACATTTGAAAAGGCAATGCTAATGGCAGTTGACTGGGTAGAGGTGGGAATTGTGAACAAGCCAGGGCGAAGTGGGCTGAGAGATTGTTCAAACACGGGATGCATTAGTGCACTATCATCGTCACACCATACTTGGGAGTTATCCAGATAGCGCGTCATCTCATTCTATGCCCCAAAAGTGTCGTCGTCGTCAACAATTGCATTTGCTGTTTGCCATCACAAACACCATGGCGTTCAATCTTGCTTTCCTCTATCAATCCTTTCATGCTCTATGGTACGGAAGATATCTCTGGTATTCTTAATATCACTCCTCCCCCCATCTAAAGCAAGACTCAGGTCCTACCGCTCCTGGGCCACCACTCCTCGTTGCCGTCCGGTTCGAGCTTGGTTCGACCACTGTGATCATCTTCCTTTACAATCATCATTATTGCATGGTCTGCCTATGCACTTCCAAGTTCTTCAGCTCATTTACATAGCTCAATCGAGTGTTATCGACTAAATCCCAGCCGCAACCCCCAGCCGATGTACCAGCCCGGGACCAGTGTCTCACTGACGCTGGAATTGTTCGAGCGGCGATCTGGCCCGCCAATTTCTTGCTAAAGGGCGCCTCCGACTTATGTCGAGGACCGTTGAACATGCCCAACCCAATCAATTGACTTGCAATGAGCCCTCAAGCCAGCAAGCCAACGGCTAGTAATACCCAGACTCCTACCCCGAGCAATTTCGTCCTGCCAATGTTTGAACTTGCCGCGTTGTCCTTTACTTGCCCGCCACTAATAAAGCTCTGAACGCCGCCCTTCTCCATAACACATTGTCTCATGGCGGAAAGAACCTCGCCCGTCTCGCCCTTCTTCCCATCTTTGTCTTTGAGGACAGAATCGGGAATCAAGCACCACAAGACGCATTCTTCAAATCCTGGCCCGCCACTAACATGCACCTCGTTGGGCGCACAACATGCCGTCATGCCCACGAACGATTCATTCCAGTTGGGAATTACCCAAACGCTACGGTCCATGGGTAGACCGGGGATGGCTTTGAGGTCGGGGAGGGCATCGTGGGAGCAAGTGCGGTTGACGGACATTTTGATTGCTAATGACTGAAGATCTTACTTCGTTGTTAGTACCTCTAGCTATTGTGAAAAATTTGGATTACCGAACATACCGGCGATGTGTGTGTGACTGCAGATCAGCTGAAGAGGGCAGTCTTTACTCAAGTTGACGGATCGTGAAGGGGGTGGTGAAGCAAACGGCGTTGGGTTGGGAAGGAAAATGATGAAAGGTGTGGCAGGTTTATCCGGAAAAGTCGAACCTATAAAAGAATCACAATGTACTCAACCTGAGGGAGTGATGCTGGGCTGAGTACTGGTGAAATAGGCAAATAGGAGCTTCACAAGTTGGGAGTCTCGACCGGTGGCTGGTTCGCTTGTGGTGTCCTTTCGACTATGTAACACACAGCCCCATGGGGTATCTGCGGCACGGATCTGCCCCTAGCCAAACAACAGACCCGGCCGCCTGGAACCGAATGACTGAAGCACTTGGCGCCACACAAGCCCCGGGCTGACGGCCAGAAGGACGGAGCGATATCACCCAAGGTCAACTGACCGAACATGTCTCCAAGGGTCAACGTCCATTAGGCGCGCGGGGTTATGCCTATTTCTTGTCGCGGGTAAACCTATAGGGAAGCATGTGCTGAGAATAACCGTATCTCCACGAACTGGATGTTCGCCAACCTGAACCTCGGGTGTTGTTGTCTTTAGTACACACTGTGCCCCGGGCAGAGAATAAAATGTGTGGTGAGATAGCATCCACATGGGTGCAGGTGCTACGGTGTCAAGTCGTGTAGGAACCCAAACTCAACCTGCCCGCCAAGCATCATATTACGACCCAAATCATCAATAACGCAACTCGCCAAGCAAAATACTGTAGCTAGCTTGCTACTTTTTCCATGCTGTTTCAATGGGGAAAAGACAGTTGCCTGGTGACGCTAGGAAAATGTCGGCGATTGGGGAATTCAACAACGAAAGAGGAGCGACATGTTCTGCGACTACACCGACATCCTAATCCAAAGCTCCCGTTCCGTAAGAGCCCAGACGACCTGCGGTCAGCCGTTGATGACCCTAACCGAGATCCAATTCGGCTTCTGTCCAGCATGCCGTGAGCGCTATCACGACTATCTCTGTGCTGCCAGCGTGGGCATGAACACAGAGGAGGAGAATTACGAAGCAACCCAATCTTGCAGAGTTTAAAGGAGGCGAAGCGAGTTGAGAAAGCCAAATAGCGAGCTAGACAGGAGAGACGGCCGAGGAGGGAGGGAGCGCAGGAAGAAGGTAGAGGAGAAAGCAGCGCGGAAGAACAACACCTCGACGAAGGATGTCACATCGGACAACACCTCGGACGACACCTCGGACAACACAGCTGACGACAAAACGAATTATATAAATGACAACAACAAAGATGAAAAGGTCGATGGATAACGGAGTGCAAATCCCATCAAAGGGATGAAGAAGGGGATGAATTCAAAGAAGGGACAATCGGACCTAGCCGTGGAAAAGTAAAGTAAAGGGAAGAGGCAAAGGATCACCGGGAGAGGCAGTCGTCGGAAACCCAGCAAAATGCGTCTCTACCTCCGCCAGGAGACAAGCGCCCAGGGCTCGTCCATGACGGTCGCCGCGATGTCGCTCCCATCACAAAGACAAACACTTTGCCACCTCAGACGCCGAAACTGAACCCTTCTCAGCCAACAACCGGTTCGCCCGTGTGGAAAGGGGAGTACGACCCAATGAAGCAATACATGTAGTGCGGGGATCAATCAGCTGCAGTACCTGCAAAAGGGTTAACAAAGGAAAGCAGTGGGAGACGGGATTTCGGAGCCAAAGAAAACTCGGCAAGATTCGTGGGATTGCCTGGTAGAATGACTGGACCTGTAGTGACACAGGATAGGATCATCGGAAGTTTTGGGGTCTGGGGCAAAGTGGGTTGGGAATGAAGGGTAAAGGGGCTTTACCAATGGAGGAAAACACGTACCTACCTGTAAATTCCCGTCGCGAAAGTGAACCGTGGGGTAGGAATGATAGAGCGAGATCATGGTCAAATGAATTGAATAGAAGCGACTGAAGCTTGACTCACGGTGACCGGGCATGCATGAGATATCTGCTCCTGACGTACCAGCGATGGCATTGTTCGGTTTTCGGCGACGGAAGGCGGACTGCGATAGCGGCGATGTCCAGCATGTTATCACACTAACACTCTGGTGGCAAAATTGGGCCCATCTGCGATATCGCATAATCCCATTCCGTTCTTACAGTCATTGAACTTGGAAGCCCTGAATTTCTACCAGGCACGACCAAGCATGGCCAAAAAAAGTAAACATATTGCTCATTGGTATTATTCTTATTACTTCGTGCAAGGAAAATGTACGAGGACGACGAACTCGGATGATTAACATCAAGCGATGTCACGGGAACGGTCCGATTCAAGAAAGTTACTCCACTAACATAGCAATGCTGAAAACTGTAGCGTCTGCGATAGGGTCGCATCTCGGCCCATGTTGAGTGACCGCCGTATACTCTCGATTGGCAATACCATCAGCGACACCCGTTTTACTTCCTAGGATTGGACTACGAGATTGAAGATGGGCTAGCCTGTAGTACATGGATCTCAAAGCCCATTCGGTATCATCTGTATATATCACTTGGAAGCTGACGCATTTCTATCGCCGAGTGTCTCGGGTGAGTTCATCAACATATATCTTGCATAGTGTTGGTTTCTATTGAGTCTCTTCGGAATTCCGTGTACCAAGTGTAATATCGAAATTTCCAGTGTTACTCTTGCTTCCTAACTTGATGGTCCAATGTGTTTCACCCCTGACCCTTAAAGGAGACCGGTGTTGAACATACTACCCCCATATTCGGCCTTGCTGCCTTAAGAGTTATGTTCATGAACAGTGCTGACGTTCGGCAGAGAGACAGGTCATGAAGCAGATAGCAACACCGGTCACCATGGCGACAGCTCACTGCGACTGTCGACCGGCCTTGACCATGGGGTATATCCCATGGATCTTGTTTGGGAGAGGAATGGTGATGGTCCTCTTCTTGCATCATCATCACAACAGTGAGGACCCAACTTATCCCACGCAACTTTCAACAGCCGACGCTCAAAGCACTGCAACGCCAAAAAACATCTGATATCAACAAGCATATCGATTCCAAACTTGATCGTCATACAAGATGTACAAGTTGCCCAATTGTCACCTCAGCGAGCTTGACGTCGACATCGACGGGGCAAGCTTGGAGGTCCAGCTTCACCGTGATGGTGCCGAGAAGACAAATCATACAGCTAGAAAAGGAAAGAAGCCGCAAGCCAATCAATCTCGGTACCGCCGTCCGACCCCATGCTCAGTTGAGCATTATCGACATGAGGGAGACTCCGGAGCCGGAAATGACTTGAAGTCTTCCGACGACGCGCCGAGAGGCAGGTCTCGGTCGTCAACATTCACGCCAACCCGGAGCCGAGCCCCAACTCCTCATCCACATGCACATGCACACAAGTCTCAGAAGACAAAAATCAACATGACAGTCCGCTTCACAGGTCCATTGGAGCCGCAGTCCCCTGTACAGAAAGGCGAGACAGCAACCGCGCCGCCCAACAGGAAGTCGGCCATGAAGAGAGAGCCAGAGAGCCAGAAGAGGGAAGAAAAGGCGATGGGGAAAGAGAAAGATCGGGCTGGAGAATCTTCAGAAGCTCATGCTGCGCACCATATCAGGGTGGCAGAGACCCCGAAAGATGTTCAGTTCTGTACTTTGCGCCGCAATACTGACAGACGCTCCTCCGTCCCAAGCACAAGACCGAAGTTCGCCGTCTCGAGGTCGAACACAACATCAAGGCCGATCATCGCTCCAGAGCGCCCACCAAGCCCTCTCATCCCCCAAGCCGTCCCGGCCTCGTTGCGCCTCTCCCAGCGCCGGAGCCGAATCCCGACCTTTTCCTCCTCCGCTTCAGCACCTTCAGCTACGGTAAGATATTGCAAAATTCCTTGTGACGGACCACGCTGACCAGAAAAAGACATCAGAGAGTCACGTCCCCACAGCAGCAAGGGACTTTTTGTTCGACGAGCAGCCCGAGATTTTTACCGGCGCCTCCCACTCAGCCCTCAAGAGCCGTCACACTAGCCTGACCAAGGACAGTTTCTCGCCGCCTTCATCAACCTCATACCTGCAGACGAAACCGAAGGGCAACGGCACCATACTCCCTCCGACGGTCAAGACCGAGCGCCGACCGACGTGCAATGAAGATAGCGGCAATATCAAGAAATGTTCCTCGGCCTCTCCTGTTCACACCAGAGAGATCAAACCGACTGCTTCTCCGCCCAAGTCGCCGCTGCCACCGTCCGCTTCTTTCTCATCATTCCATTCGGCCAAATCTTTTTGGGGTGACCTTTACGCCTCTAGTAGTTGTATCGCTGTCGTGTCCGGCGACAGTTCCAAGACTCCTAAGCCGGCGGCTTTGTCTCGCAACCGCGATGGTTTGCCCAAGACCTCAATGACGTCGTCATCGTCATCGTCGCCGTCGTATCGCCCAGCGAAGAATGACGACAAGACTGTCTCTGGTGAGAATGGCAAGATAAACAGCAAGGCGTTATCCTCGAACTCCCTGTCCCGGTTCCACAACCATTCCAAAAACACTGCCACTGGTTCTACAGCAAGCAGCCCCTCAAGCTTCATCACCGCAAAAAGCCACCTCAGCAACACCAATGCTAGCGACACCGATACCGATACCCCAAGCTCAATGGCCGCCAGCTCTACCTCTATGGTGGCCGAATACATCCCATCCCTGCAATCCGAGCTCTGGAACACGATCACGAACTTCTGCCGCTCCGATGCCTCTTCAGTCTCACCAGAAGAGCGATACTGTGACTGCGACGATTGCGTCTGGGGCGAGGAGAGGAATGTTGCGGGCTGCAGCACGGTCGCTAGGGCCGGAGAAGGATATTGTAGGGCGAGGAGGGTGTAGGCGGAATTGGCACCTCGAAAGATTCGAGCACAGGAGATGGTAAAGGAAGAAAGGGAAATACCTCGCGAGCAGGTCGAGAGCCAGAAGGGGATATGAGATGCGCAGAATGCCTGCCAGTGTTAGCGCAGGGTCACACAGGCTCCGGCCGCTGTACATACCTCTTCTATAGATGAAGCCGTTTTTAGGCCGGGAGGAATTTGTAGTCTTTGATGTAGTTTCGAATGACGATGCTTGGGGTAGCCTCCTCTTACTCTGTGTAAATTTTCGAATGTGATCTCACGGGCGTAGTGATGACAGTGATGATGTCGGTCTTGGTTGAGGGTGATCCAATCGCGTGCCCTTAACGGACTGTTACCTCACTAACAGGAAGTCACAGAAAAAGGCAGCACGCAAGTTAGGTATACATCTTACTCACTTTAGCTGTCCAACCATCCATGCCGTTGCGACAACCAGTTTCACTGCCCGGAAAAAGGAGACGAGCATCAATGGACTCGAAGCTGGGATATATGAATCGAACAGGACATCTTTATCTTTTACATCCGTCACAAGTTAAGCCGAAGTCTTTCTCTCAACGAGTGTCTTCTCCCGTGCCTATTTCGCGACTGTATAACAGGTTTATTGAACACTTTTTGAGCATTGTTCTGATCTTTCCTGTTCTTTTACCACTCGGAGATATTAGTAACACCTTCATGTTTGCGATAATTTCTGTCCTTCAACAGTGGTGGGAGTCGACGGTCACTGTTGTCCGCGAACTCTGATGTTCATGAACCGTGTTGCTGTTCAGAGCTGTTCACCATTCTAGGCAAACAAAACCACCAGTCGCCATGGAGACGAACGTTGTTCAGAGGAGGCGACCACGGTCAACGGTGGTGACAGTCAACCTTGGCCATGGGATATATCCCATTGATTCGTAGGTGTGAGGGACGGTGATTGTTCTCTTTTTGCATCATCGTCATCGCAATCCGACAAATGATCGAACGCGCCTTGCTCAGCCACGACCACAACATCGCAACATTACTACACCATAACAAGGTAGCCGTCTTCTCAGCATCAAGATAGTGTTAAGTCCACGAGATGCTAAGAAGTACCAGATGTCTACCTCCAATCACTTTGACGAGCTGCGCACAGCGCGCAAGGAGGGTGTTCAGCCCCTGCACCGATCGGACACCTCGGACAAGAAGCCAGATCGCTTCCACGAACTGCGAACCGCACGTCGGGAAGGTCAACCCCTGCCTCAGCCGAACACCTCGAAGAAAAGAGACGGCACAACGGAAGGGTCACATGCATACCCCGGATCTCGGTACAGACGTCCGACTCCGCACCAGATCGAGCACCACCGCCAAGATGATGTCGCCGAAGCCTACCCAAAGGGCGACAGCCCCTTGATCGACGACCTGAGAAGGAGGATCAGATCCCCTCCCCCTCCCCGGACAACACCACATCCTCGTGCTTCGGCGCGGCGCATAACGAAGAAGACGGTACGATGGGCAGATCCTCTTGAACAGCCGACTCCGGAAAGGATCAGATCGGAAGAAAAGAGGAGGGACTTGGAGAAACCGAAGAGCGACGAGGAGAAGTGTCCGGAGGAAGGCCAGCCTTGTACTATCCGCCGTTACAAACCCTCAAGCATACCACGACCTAAGCGCCGCGGTTCAGGTGCTCAAATCACCCAGCCATCCTGTTCCGACCGTCGCCAAACCCCGAGCTTCACCATCGAGTTGGTACTAGCGCCTCAAGCTGGCCAGTCTCCTCAACGCCCCTTAAGTCCCCTCATCCCACAGGCAATGCCGGCGCCATTGCGAATTTCGCCCCTCAAGTCGTCAACGCGCCGTACCGCAAACACCATTCCCCCTTCTGTTTCCGCTCGAGGATTCCAGGTAAGATAACACTGATCAACGAAGATGATTGACCACGCTGACTTTTAGATATCAGGCCAAACCACCAACCAGGAGTTTTTCCTTCCAGGGCCAACCCGAGGTCACTACCCTCAGTCCAGGTCGTCGCCTCTCCCGCCAGAAACATGCCCCCTCGACCGTCCAAGAGAAACTTTCCTCCTCTCAGCCTGCAACCACCTTTTTGAAGGAAAGGCCCAAGCGTCGAGGTACCGTCCGCCCACCCCAGTCCGAGACCAAGCCCGCTTCCGCCGCGGGCAAGACCGAGAGCAACACACCATCGCTCTCCTCCTCCTCCTCCTCGACATCTTCCTTCCACACTGCGAAGAGTTTCTGGAGTGAAGTCAGCGATGACGATAGCAAGAATCGCCACTCTTCTCCTCTGAAGTCCTTGTCTCCCACCAAGCCAAGCCCAGCTGATGTGACTGTCGATCGTACTTCCAGTAGTTCATCCAAGACTATTGTTTCCAAGATCCCGGGCCCCGGCTCGGCATCAAGCTCCTCCTTCCATGCCGCCAAGAAATTTTGGGCTGGAATAAGTAGCAGTAGCAGCTGTGGTGCCATCGTTGATGGTGCAGAGGATGTGAAGATCCCTTGTGGTCCCTCTGCTGCAGCTCACCGCGCGGAGGTGTGCAAGACTTCCAAGGTGGCGGAGTTGGCGCGGTACACGGTCAATAGACCCGTGATGGAGACTGCCCAAAACAGCATTTCCAGGATCCCCGTCTCGCGCTCCGAAAGTGCTTCCGCTGGTCGTAATCAAGCCAAGTACATGTCTAGGATACCGGTATCTTCTACACCGTCGTATCATGTAACAAACACTCAGCAGAGCCGATATACCCCCCTTCGTGCTGTTAGTGGCGTGGCTGCTTCCCGGTTCCAGTCCAGCTTGAAGTCTCCTGATGGTGGTGGTTCGACCATGAGCAGCTCTTCCAGCTCCTTATCCTATCAAACGGCACAAAGCCATCCCAGCGTCGGCAGCGACAGTGCTAGCCGCAAGATGAAGAGCGCAGCCATCACTGCCTCCGATCTTCCAAGCAACGACTCAGTCCCAGCTGAATCTACACTCTCCATCCAAGCGCAGCTGTGGCACGACGTACTGAAGCTCTGTACTTCTGGGCTGTCTTCTTGCCCGCCACTCTGCGACTGCAACGATTGTATCTGGTCCAGTCAAGAGGAAATTGATCGCTGCAGCATGGTAGCGCACGTGGACGATGGAGAGTGTCATGAGCGGTAGAAAACGATCGATGTGTGGAAGACGATGTGTGGAAGACGAAGCGCGGCGGACAGGGACAAAGCTGGAGAAGAAACAGGAATCGGTAATGGTGTGGAATCCCGGTCGGTGGTGGTCTAGGGAGTCGTGGTTCGACGTTTCGGTCGTTGAGTGGCCATGAAGTCGGTCGCGCGAGTCGTGGACAGCCGCGTTGGGAGGATTTGCTTGTCTGGAAATGGGCAAATGTTAGCAGTTTGGAGATGGAGAGAGAGGAAAAAACAAGGAGGATTGGCAACGGAAGAGTGTAAAGTTGTGTAAAGTACCTTCTTTGGGCGGGAGGAATGAGATGCAGTAATGCCTGCCGGTGATGACGAGGGGGGCCAAGAAGGAAGGAACTCCAGGCGGCACGGATCCGGCAACGGTCCACGACCGAAGCTGGCGGGAACTTGGTTCATGTCCGGATGGAAAGAATGAGAATTTTAAAGGTTACAGATAATGAGTTTCGGAATGAGATCTCCAGTGTTATGCCCATGGCTGTGTTGGTTGTGATTTGATGTGATCGCTTGCTTCGAAATTCTGTTACTCCACTAACAGAAGTTCGCCGAAACGTGCCCAACTGCTGATAGTATTGTATCTTATTCCCACCGTATCCTGCTCAATGGACCGCACGTACTTCCTCCCGTGCGTCCACAATGGCCGTCGTGAAAAACACGAATGTTTGCTCCTGCTCAACATTTCGCGACATATCACCTTTATCTCCGTTACATCTACATTTGCTATTTTCTATCCTAAACAACATAGCTGCTTTCCTCATTCATTTTTTTCCTTCTCGACTTGGGAACCCATCCATGGCATTTCCAGGTCCAATACATCTGTGACTCCGACTGACGTGATCGGTAGACTCACCCATGTTTTCAGGCCGCCATGCTTAAAAGCCTAGTTTTCTACACCATCTATACCATTTCCTTCCCCATGTCTCCCTATTCAAGCCTATCACCACCAAAATGTGCCAGGAGAGGTTGGAGGGAAGGCATGTCAAATTCAACTTTGGGTTGATGTATGAAGAGAGGCAGTGGGAGGGCAATCAAGAGACGAAAGGTATTGGGAATGTGTGGGGTTGTTTGGGAGGAGGTAGGAGGGGGTGGATGTGGGATGAAGCACTGCAGCCTCCGTTGCTCTGGATTCTGGAATCATATATACCCCGTGCTTGTCACAAATCCCCAGTAGGTCGACCAACTGCCCGCTCCACGAATGACAGCAGCATGCTCAGATCTTTCACTTTAGCAGTTGATCGTCCGCCTATCGTGGGTCAACGACTCAACATGCCGCCGGTGTATCATCTCAAGTGACGGCGATGCTCAAGGTTCATCAACATCAGAACACTAACGGCCGCAACGGGCGTAAGGGGGGGGTCAAACTGGCAACAATGCGTTTGCAATCATACACAGAGGCTCAAGACAATTCACTCGCTGGTGAAGGCCAGCCTTTGATCGGGATGGGAGTATGACGCAGGGAACCAAGGTGCAATATCCTGTGACCCGACTTCAATCCTTCTGCTATAAACCCACCACATCCGATCATCACCACCGGTATCGTTGTCCCAAAACAACGATTTTCGCTGAAAATCTTCAACCAACACACTGCAAGAGCATCGCTTGACACCCAGAGAACACTTTACATTATACCTACCCAAGATGTGCTTCTCCATCGAGAAAACCTACACCATCTGTGGCCACAGGTCAACCAAGAGGTGGATCTGCAGGGCGTTCTCCCGCAGGGAATTCCACAACAAGTACGGGTTCCGAGTTACAAAGATCACTCGAAAGTCCACTTGTTTACCTAGGAACAAAAGCGGAATCGAGTTCGGTTTTTGTCCTGATTGTGTGAAAGCTCGCAATCGTTAGAAGGCAGCCAGTGATGTGCTAAACAAGGTAAACTTCTCGTATAATGAACGCTTTTTTGAAAAAGGAGGCAATAAGAGGGATTCTAACCGCATCGACAGCGATTTGGATCGGTCGACACTACACTAGACACACAATAAGCACAGGGGCACTGAGGGCGGTTGCGACGATCAGACACCATGAGAAACCTCGTCAACACACTCAAACCTCGCTCCATCAACCATTAAAAACCCAACAAAAAAGCGACGTTCAGCGTCAACAAGCGCAACATCATACACAGGCTCCCACCTACGATCACGAAGCCATGGAACAACTACGCACATGAACCCGAAGAAATAGGCACCTGGAGGTGCCGATACTTAAAGATCAC
The DNA here is from genome assembly GCF_000182925.2 of Neurospora crassa OR74A. Lineage (NCBI taxonomy): Eukaryota > Fungi > Ascomycota > Sordariomycetes > Sordariales > Sordariaceae > Neurospora > Neurospora crassa. The sequence continues at coordinate 4,977,815 of NC_026503.1, read as the reverse complement.
TTTGGACAACGAAAGCGGTGCATCTCCACCGACCAAACTCCAATGAACAAGATTCGTTGGCGGAAGCCGAAAATATCACGACCAAGGGTCCGGCATTTTTCCACGGCAAGGGATTTGGGACGGCGACTCCGATACTGTCGTGCGCGGAGCATCGAAATCCTAGCAGGGACGAGCAGACTCCTCACACTAGATTGTTGTCCAGGCGGGGTGAGAGCAGGAATCTGAATGCCGTTGTGTCGATGGGAGGCGGCGGGGGCGTCGCAGATTCCGGTGCCGGATGGTGAGTCCTACGGGATTAACACAGAAACCAGGGATAAAATCAATGAGTTGACAACGATGGGCGAACCGTACGAAACTCTGCATACAACATGGTGAGAAGCAGGTGCAGATAGAGGTACCTATCTTTAAGGAAACAGACAATGGAAAATAAACCGTGGACAGCATGATTTATGATGGTGATGGTATACCTTCGTGCACATCCGACTTCCCAAACGACGCAGACATTGTTCCTTTCTGACACACCTACAGCAGAACCTTGAGAAATCCAGGCCGGAACATGGAGAAAGGTTTTTTTTATCATCAGGCATATGCCCGATTACTTCTACAGCACATGCGCTGACATATAAGCACGTCCAGTTGGTTAGATCACTGAAACTTGCGTGCGTTGAAATGGACATAGCATATTTTCCTCCCTCCGCTCTCGAAAGCGTTGCATCTATTTACCTGCAATTCAACCTCCGCAAAAATTCATTAGACGGACTTCCAAACGAAGCCCTTCGGTGTTGATGTCCATGCCGCTGTCATATTTCCATGCTGAGATCGAAAACAACTAACCGCTGGGCCCTCTGACCTACGCTACGGAAGGCGATCCTGTTCAGTGTTCAAGCGGGGAAGGCGAGAACAGAACCTTGATTCTGCACTTTCCTGTGCTGAGCAAATATGCGACCTGGAGTTTTATCCGTTTATTCCATTCACCGGCAGGCGACAGTAAACCTGATAAAATCGATCTGGCGACGACGATTTAAAGTCGAAACCTCCACTCGAGCTTCCTACTTCATCCCTTTCTGAACCACAACTTACCTTCCTCAGGAACATTGGAACCAACCCGTCTTTTCCCAACACATTGAACCATTTCTTTATCCAAAAAAAGAAAAAAGAAAAAAAAAACCATCCTCGCCAACGATGTCGCCTCCCGAGAAATCACAACCGAGCGCCCGCTGGGCTGCTACTCTACAGAGAGCCCGCCTTGAGCTTGAGATATTGTCCGGCGAGGTCAGCGAGCATCCCAGACCCCTCGTCGTTTGTCGGCAGTGCAGGGAAACTAACCCCAAGAGGAAAACAGACATTCACCCTCCCCAGTTCCCCCAAGCAGGCCGCGTTGCCCTTTACGACGTCATCCTCGACAGATTCCGACGAGATTCCCTGGTCGGTTGTCGTGAGAAAGAAGGGAAAGAAGGGCAAGAGAAAGGGCAGGAACAATGTCGGCATCAGGGATTCACCCGCCAAGGTCAGTGAGCATCTTGTTGTCAAGGACCTCCGTAGCAGTCAACTGACTTCGACACGGCAAATAGTCTCCTTCCTTCTCAATCTGCGGCTCCTTCGAGAAACCCGTGAGCTGGAGTACCAGGGAGGTAATGAAGGCAAGGACGGAGTGGAAGCACAAGAAGCAGCGGGTGTACACCTACACCCCCTTGCCCAAGGACTTCCAGGTCTACGAGGACACCAAGGCCCTATCAAAGAGCAAAAGGCGTCGCATCATCGGCGCTCACCGATTCCACCCACAGCACGGACTAGAGTCGATCAACGAGAACAACGAGCTCTTGCTACTGAAGGTCAGGTTGCCCAGGGTCGATCCGATCCCACACCAGCGACTGGGTCCCGTGGCGGTTGTCCCTGCGCCCATCCAGGCCAAGACACCCTCGTGGTCACAGGTGGCTATCAGGCCAGCCGTGCCAGTCGTGCCAGTCGTGCCAGTCGTGCCAGTTGTGCCCAAAGTGCCGGTTAAACCATCCTTCACCAGAGTATCGGTTACGCCACCCGTGACCAAGCCGGCCGTGCCCGGGGTCCCGGCGGCCAAGGCACCCGTCGCGCTCAAGAAGGAGAAGAAGTCCCAGCCTCAAGCCCAGCGTCCAGCAAGCCAAGTATCTCCAAGGGCAGTGTCACCCGCGACACCCAAGTTGCGAAAGTCGCCCGTCGACTCGACCCTCCGTGGGCAGGGCTCTAAATCAGTCGAGATGGAAAAACCAACCCCAACTCCGATTAGGACGCTCTCGTGGTCGCAAGTAGCAGCCAAACCGGCCGTGCCCAAAGTTCCGATTAAGCGCTGAATGACCGATCAATCTGAAGTGCAAACCAACCCTGCGATGCTAGAGCCTGTGGTCCCGATTGATGTCATGGACAATAAGGAAGACGATGAAGCCGACGAGACTCTCCATCACCCGCTTTCCACAAGTCAAGTCATTCGGTCATAGCCAGGTGGCTATCAATCCCGCCGTGCGTGCCTGAAGTGTCGCCGATCAATCCGCCGACCAAGCGCGAGCTCAACAGGTCACATACTCTGGATCATCAAAGCGTAGAGGTATTCAGGGGTTGTTTCACCAGCGACACTCAAAGTCGGGCCAATCTCTTTGCAGCCATAGTCCAACAATGCGATCCCTTCGGTGAAACCCGCCCGCTTCAAGGGGTTGCAACTTTGGAGAGCCAGATAATGTTGGTGCATAAACTTTGGGAGATGGAAGACGCGGATGCCTCGGCATTTGACTGGACCCTTCCATCGGAGGGTTTCGGAGTACGGGGTACCGTTACCGAAAATGCTCGATAGATAGGAGGTTGCTTGATGGATTAGGTATTATTGTTGGGGTTGCAGAAAGGATAAGGTACCGAGGGGAAGTGGGAAGAAGCAACGAAAAAGGTTATTTGGGCCGGTTGGTGACTTGGTGGTAGGGTAAGGTAGCAAGGATTGGTGGTATTTTCGGATCTGCTGCGTGGCTTTTTCGGCATACAATGTCGTAGTAGTAGCACAGGCAGGGTATGGTAGTAGTTATAGCGCTGGGTTGCGGTACTGAACAGGCGGGAGAAGAAAAAAAGAAGGAAAAAAAAAACGAACGAGAATGAATTGAAGCGAGTTTTCGAGTCCGGTTCAACTACCCATTATGGCTTGCAGACAGGATTTCGTCATCATGTGTCATCAATGTCATTCAACGGGACGTCTATTATTTCCTATGATTTCCCCTATGTTCTTTCCTGGGTGCCGTTGTAAAATGGTACAGCAATGGACGGTAAGTAGGTAAGGTAGTAGTGGAAGGAGATTACTAGCTAAGGTAGTATCGCACTGTGCTGCCTTGCATTCCATCATGTTCATCGTTCCATGATACAGTACAGTACTACCTACTACGTACCTCGGCCTTCCAAACACCGACCCTTCGATCCCACGTAGCAGTCGACACCATGTCAAATCGACATCGACACCCAAGTGGAAGTCAAAGTGGATGTCGTCGTCGTCGTCCGCATTGTTGTTGCGCCCCGTACACTAGTAACTAAGGGTGGGTACGGGCTTTTCCCCAATGTGTATCATGGATTAAGTATTCTATTCCATTTGCGGAAATCATGTTCTTTCAAGAGGCCCATCTCTCTAGCGTACTGTGGCCGAAATTGCATGGTGGGTCTGGAATCGCACTGTGTTTTTCCCCTGACTTCAGTTGCCTTATCGGTCTCGCTTCCCACAAAAAAAGTTGGTTTCTCACCAGGTCCAGGACCCGACTCCAAACACTGGCAACACCTCCAGAGTAATATGGACTAGACTGAGTAAAGTTAGATATTCTGCAAGTCCTCTTGATAGTGTGAAACGGGTTTCAGAAAAGTCAATGCGTTGTGGGAGTCCAACCATCGCCGTGTTGTTACTTACCTACCTAGGTACCTAGCTGAAGAAGAAGAAGGCCTTTCGTTGTGAGGATCTGCTATCTTGATGTAAGCGAGCCGTTGGACTTTGACAGACACTCTTCATTTCTGACGAATCGTAAGATGGCTCTTTGATGAGTAATGATCCTAATGCAGAAATCGTATCACTCAAGAAATCACCTCATCGTCCTCTTTCGGTTAAACCTTCTATCGTTGTCGACGCGGTGATTTGCCCAAATACCTACCGAACTTCCAAAAAGATCGATCGACGACTCCAACCGTCCACCTCCCCACACCGACATGGAACTTTCCACAACCCATGGAAGCAGCCATCGAACCCCCCCCACATGTCAAGAACTGGAGGATGTGTTGCTATGCCGCCGTTCCCCGTACTATTGATCAGGCAAATTGGCCGGATCGACAGGGGACATTTCCGCTTCCAGTCTCCTCTATTTTTGGCTCCCGGCTTCCCGCTCGCTTATCCCGACCGTGATCTCGGTAACTCGGTAGACGTCCCCTCAGCCTCCCAAAATATCTCGCCTGTCGTTATATTACACCTGGCCCGTCCCCATTTCATGATCTCGCCCTACAAATGTGTACATGCCCCCTATGCCTGCCCGTTATCTCCGGTCCGGCAGCCCTACATATTCCCGCTGATCACCTCATGTCTCGAGCTGCTGCCGGTGCAATGCCAACCATCAGACTTGCTACTGCTACTGCTACTGCTACTGCTACTGCTACTGCTGCTGCAACTACCACCACCACACGGGCGCCGAACAACAGGAGGAATGCCATCACCAAGCACCACGACAGGGACAACGAGAACATGATAGCGACAGAAAAGACGACCGTCACAGAGGCAGTCATACCGGCGACCATACTACTTTGTTTGCCACCATGAAGATAACTGTCGACCATATACCCAACAACAACAACAAAACACCAACAACAACACAATAACACATTCCTTTACAACTATACAACAACAAAAACAATCCCGGCAACCCACGGTCATCCGGGCCTTCGCGATGGGTCGTGGCGGAGGATTGGTCTTCACGGGCATGCCGCGGAGGAGAGAGGTCCTCGGAACCGGAATCATTCGATGGGAAAAGGTTATCAACCCGGATGGGTCGGTGACTTGGCAAGAGGCCCAACCCACTACAGCATCGGTCAATTCCAAGAAGGAAGAGAAGGGCACAAAGGCTGAGAAGCAAAAGCTCGAAAGACCAAGCTGGATTGAAACCAAGAAGGAGGCCACCACCACCAACACGAAGCGGCCTGCCAAGGAAGTGGAGGACCTCACAGCACAGAAGGAGCCGAAGGTAGAAGCGGCGAGACCCAGACGTGCTTTCAGCTTCCACCAGACAGAGGAGAAGAAGACCGAACGGGCGGAGAAGACCACCACCCACGTCGAGGAAATCCGTTTCAGCGCGCCGATCCGGAAGGACGACGAAAAGAAGGGGGGTTTTGTCGCTGGACTCGCCACCAAGTTCGGCAGCACGAAGAAAGCAGAGGATATGCCCAACCCGAAGAAGGACGTACCCCTACAAGTTGAGATTCAACCTACCTCGGCCTCTACCTCTACGCACCACACTTTCCTCCACTTACCCACCGAGGAGAAACTCAACACACCACCACCCCCTCTCAGCCCACCAACGACACAAGAGAAGAAAATCAACCCCATTGCCGACGACTACTTCTCTCACTCCCACTGGTCAATCCGCGACGATAGCAAGCAAGAATCCGACGCCGAACTCGCCCAGCGCCTCGCCAACACCGAAAAGATCTTTCGCCAACAAGAACAAAAGATCCAAGCCGCTCTCGACAGGATTCGCGATCTGGAACGCCAACTTGCCTCGGGCTTCACAACTGCAACTGCAACCGGCGAAAAGGATGATGATGAAGAAGTCCAAACAGAAACCGGCACCACCAAAACATGGGACAACGAGTCCATCGCAGCCGGCGGGCGCGAATCCGGGCCACACTTTAGACAGTTGCAGCATGGCAACTCCTCTTCAAAAGGTCCGCTCCCCTGTTTCTCTGGTGATGAACCGCCCTTCCATTATCGGGTTTTGACCGTCAACAGCCACAAGCCCCAAGTGATCAACAACAACAACATGAACGTCCGAGAGCAGCGACACCACCTTCATCACGAGGACATCGTCATCGACAACAGCGACAGCGACGACAACAACAGCAGGACACCCAGTCCCATAGCAGTCACTTTCAACATCCCTGCACCACCACCACCAAAGCCGGCAGCTGCTAGTCTCAACCCTCCTCCTCCTCCTTCCAAAAGACAACAACAGCTTCCCACCAAGACCGCCTTTTCTTTGGATCCCATAACCAAAAGCCCTCAATCCTTTGTCCTCCAAAGTCTCAAACATGAACCCACCCCATCTTCAGTTAAGACAACAACAACCAGAACAAATACAAAAAAACATAAACCGCTTCCTCTCCTCCCCACCGACGCCCGCGCCATCCATGTTGTACGACCCAGTCTGCGATCCCCCTTATCACCTTCATCACCTTCTTCTTCATCCACATTATCCCCCACAACCCCTACATTCCCCCCAACACCGACATCACCATCACCAACAACAACAACCCCCACCAAACCCTCCTTCTGCATCCCCCCCTCTCCTCATCCTCATCCATATCCTCCAAACTCAAGCGCCAACAGACCCCCAAGCAGACCAACCTACCACCGCTCCGTCTCCAACTTTAAAAACAAACTCAAGCTTCGTCCGCTTACGCCCATCCCTGAGGAACCGTGTCCGTTGAAACGCAGACCGCGGGTGAGGATGCGGAGGAGCATGTCGCGGAGCATGTCGTTGTCAATGGCGGGGGATTGTGATGCGAGAAGACCTTCGTCAGGGTCGGTGTCGGTGTCGGGGTCGGGGAATAATAACATGAAGAGTTTTGGTGAAGAGGGACGGGAACATGAAGGTGGTTGCGCTAGGTTGAAAAGGGAGGAGAAGTGGAAAAGAGAGGGGTGGAGGTTGTTGGAGCGGGTTTGGACTAATTGAGGGGAATAATATGAGGAATAAAGAGGGGAGAACTTGAGGGTTGGTTATAAAGAGCAGGAAGGGACTCGGAAGGGAGAGAGGATTGGGTTGTTTGTAGGAGGGCGGTCGTTCCGGGATCGCGGGCTGCCGAAAATGGGGGAGACACGCGAGTTGTGTAACCATTATTGTAACATCTGTGAAAAAAGAAAAAAGGAACTGTAAAATAGGAACAAGGAGATTATTAAAAAAAAATTGGGAAACTTGCATTGCTGTGAGTATGTGCCAGCACGGCCAGAGAGTCGTCTGTGGTGTCAATCACGCGGTCAACGTGTATTTGTTTTGGGTATCATAGCGGAGATCAAGCTCCCAAATGTCCGTTAACTGTGTTTATTGCCGAACTTGGTTGTAAATTCCACCATGACACCTGGATCGACGTGCAGATGTTGTGTGAACCCTTCCCTCGTGCCTTGCAGATGCCAGCAATCCCGTACACGATCCTTCCCATGATCTCTTGAATTCCACCCCGGCCCCCATGCTCCGCCCTTTCCATTTCAGTATTTAATACTTCTCTTTCTCTACTCCTGCCATGACAAATCCACGTCCCTATTACACCCACCGTGGTCGCTGTTCACAAACCCGGTCGAAGCGCTGCCACACTCCCACTCTCGCCTCCATCACCCTCACGACATGCGGCAACGTTCAAAACCAGGCCGGGCCATTTGTTAGGATGCCGGGTATTGATCCGTGACTGAGCTACAAACAGTATCACATCTCGCAGGTTACCAGCCGGAATACAATGTTTCTCGGCCGAGATAGGTGCCTGCCGGAGCCTCCGTGGCCGATGTGCATCGTTCGGTTGGTGAGTCCAATTCATCGTACGCGTGCAAAGTGATGGCTTTCCTTCGATGGAGCACAACGTGCGGTGGGACCGGAGGTGGTTGGTCGTCCGTATCTGGCTTGGAACCGTTTTCGTCTGGGATTGGCGGCAACGGGCGGTGCAGCGGGTGTCGACCGGTGAGGATCGGCTTATAGGACATCGGCAGGAGAGGTATTGCATCTTGGAGCCGGTGGAAGAACTGCTCTCCAGTTGCTTCCTGGACCTTTCGATTTGTATGTTTATCGACTTCCTGGAGGACGAGAGGTGCGCAGGCTGTTTGTCCGCGAGTATCAAAGCTACCGAGAGCTGGGTGTAATGTCGGTAAGGAATTCGGTTGACGTAGGCGCAACCTTCTTCCGTCGCCTCTACGCGCAGAAGTGGTAACAGTCAAGAATTTCCAGTCCTCTCTGGTGGTGTGATGAGCTGTCGGCAAGTCCCTCGGTCTACGCAGTCCCACTCTTCTCTCGTTGTCTCTTGACACAGGCTTGGTGACAGCGCTGAGAGTCCAGCTCTCTTTGATGGTTGAAGGCGATCCCGGAAAGGCCCTCGGACCATGTAAAGCCCTCCTCTCTTTGCTTATTTCCGAGTTCTTGGACTTGTTATCGAGCTCCTCTTTGTTGACTCTCGGAAGATGAATGTGATGGAAAACCTCGCTCTTGGAGCCGACTGCTAGGCCAGACCGCGTACCCTTGTTGCCATGTTGCTCCTTTGCATCCGGCGTCTTGCTACTTTTAGCCATGCTCGCCTCCCAGTTCTTCGTCCGGCATTGTGTGCAGATTCCTTGCTTCGTACACTGGAGATATATTGGGGTCTTTCTGCAGAGCTCATGTCTGTTGTTCTCGTGGAGGATGGGTGGACTGCAGCGAGCGCCGCGGCATTCTGTGTGGCCACACATCCTGAATGCTGTTCTGGTGAATGTACACATGTCGGCTAGGAGGCGCAAACCGAAGCGCAAAGCTTGACAATGGCTTGTTGGTGTTTGGTTTGACGGTCTTGACAAGTTTGGTCGAATGGAAAGCAGTTCTCGCTGATATGAATGTGTTGGTGGACGCTGCTTTGGGTGCCGTGTTGTGATGTTGATGCAGGGTGGATGAATCGTAAGGATGCCATTTTATTCATGCTGAAGTCCTCGGTCCGTCGCTATCGAAAGTCGCCGAATAAAGTCGGTCTTCTGGTATATACTGTCAGTTGTCGTTGCCATGTTGACGTCGGCGGCCATCCAGGTTCTGAACAGTGATATTGTTCATCGCAGAGAGCGGCAACACCGTAACGATGGCAACCATATGTTTACCCTCATGGAATAGTCCACGGTCACCACCAGGCGACAGTCGACCTGGAGTGCCTTAGATATACCGTATTGAGCATCGAAATAGACTTGACCCTCCTCTTATCTTCCATCATCACATATCATCATCCGAGCCGGACTCGTTCACGCACGCCAGCAGTGATATTCCACAACCACACATCTTGCAATCATATTTCTGATAGCACCCATCTCAAGCCATCTCTTCTGTGTCAGCAAAACTTCGTGAGTGTCCCCCGTCCTCCCATTGAAGATGTGCTTCGACAGGACGAAGTTGTACGAGGCCTGTGGGCACATAGAGTTCCGCCGGTTTATATGCAATCCGGCGCCCACCAATAATGATAGCGCCCAGTCGGATATTGATAGCGATGGCAAGATATACATCAAGAGCCGCTTCGCTTGTAGCGAGCAGCCGCAACACGCGAACGAAGTCGAGCGAGGCGTCTGCGGTCGTTGCCGTAAATTAAGGGGCCAGGGTAAAGGGGCGCAGCGGAAGAGCGAGGTTCTTGAAATAGATCAATACCACCAACAGCCAGGGCTTCGAATCTCTGTACCGGTAAGTGGAAGGGGCCATAACTTTGCCAATACCCTCGATTTGTTGATGGTGTATGTGGAGAAGTTGGATGCCAACAAGTCCAAGGATGACCCCGAGCAGCTAATGATCCAATGGTTCTTGCCGAGGGGTGGAAAAAACGATAACTCTGCCGACATCGAAGAGTTGCTGATAGTCGTTTTCCAGAATCGCTGCATCGACGAGATCAAGCATGGCGCGGAGCCCGATAAGGTCGATATGGTTACCGCAGACGCCACAAAGGATTGGATCCTGTTCAAGTCGGAGATCAAGGAGGCGATAGAGGAATGTCGGCAAATACGTGAGGAGTACCAGACCGCGCAGTGTCAGGTTAGTCGCATGTTGGAGGCCCTCGACAATCAAGGAGAGCATCGCCCGGTGGACATCAGTGACCAAGTCGAAGTTCTACCCACCAGCATCGAACCCAAGAAGCCAGAACAACCACGACATGCAAAGCAAGCAACAACTCACCTGCTCTTCTCTCACTCCAACACACGCCCATTCTCGCATTCGGCGACCAAAGTCCGTCGGGATCTCCCTGCCGCAAAGGGTCGAGTCCGGTCCATGATTCAGGCCATCAACGGCAACAGTGAAGCCAGCCACACAGTCACCCCCATGGCCAACACCATCAACCATCACCGCGGGTCGTACCACGCAGCAAAACTACAGCCTTCCGTCGTCCGTAAAAAGGAGTCAGCAATCCAGCCTATGCGGCCTCTGCCATGTCCCGAACCTCCAACTCTGACCAAGTCGGCAAAGCTAAAGGTCCTCACCCAGCACAGCTTTCACAGACTACCGCCCATTCCGGAGGAGCCCGATTCCAAAGCCTTGATCGTCGCGAATTCAGCCGCAAATACGGTCGTCCTCCGCCGCGCCAAGGCCATCCAGGTTCGAAATCTCAACGCCTTCCACTGCCCGGTTAGGCAACCGCGCTTCGGGCTCAAGCGGGCGGTGTTGGCTCCGCCTGTCCCCAGGCACTCGACGCCGCCAGTTACTGTACCCTGCTCGAAATTCGCGGATCTTGGGCGGCGCAGAGTGTCAAAACTGAAGTGGTGTTTTGGGACCTAGTTGGCTGGATCTATCGGCGCTCGTGGTCGTTCGTGGTCGCTCGTCGGTCACGTCAGGGTTTCTTTATCTCTTCGGAGTTTGAACGGTCGAGGTCTCATGGAGGAAAATATTTGAGCGCGGAGTCTCGCAAGGTCTTGCTCGTCGCGCAATTGGAACTCCGGCTTGGGAGAATGTTTGCGGGTGAACCACGGAAGATGAACCAGAGATCTAGACGACGGGCATCTTTGATAGGTTGAGGAGGACGTCGTGAGGAGCGAGAATGGCGCGGGTCGGTCGTGTTCGGCTCAAGCGAAGCCGTTAGCAGGAAAATACGATTGGGTGTCTGGATTGAAAACATGAAAGGAGAAGGATATGGAGCGCAGTTGGAGGGGAAGGCGGACGCCGCGGACCGGAGAAACTTGCAAAACGGGGACACTTGCGGCCGGCAATGTCAGTGAAAGATACTGGAGGGAAGTTTCGTGACGAGTACTGTATTGATAAGGGGACACATCAGATGAGGAAAGACCTAACTGCCCTCCACAGTCTCATCGCGCTGATCAAACGAACACTGACAAGCCACTAAATGATCCCTATTCAGTGTCATCTCTGTCTTCAAACGCCCCAGCAACAGGTTTCTTGGAGCAAAGTATTAGTCAAAAAGGAAAACATGTCCTCCTGCCAAACCTCATTCCACAACCTATCAATCCCCAATCACTCACAATCACTCCCAATCCCCCGGAAGCCTGCCTCTTGAGTCTGGAGTGGTAATGGAGGCGATAAAACGGCAGTCGTCTGGTTTGTAATTTGGGCCCGTCATTTTTCATTGTAAAAGGCGGTCACTCTCACTGGGCTTGGGAAGGGAATAGAGAAGAGAAATTGGAAGCAGGATAAGGCTGAAGGTGGAATGTGACGGTCATCCAACAGTGAATGCTCTCCCTGATTCTTGTGAATACGTTCTCAATACAAACCGCATTTTGATTTGACTCACAAGTGGTAGTGACTCCTCCATCTCCAAATGTAACAACAGCAAGTGATAGCATGTGTATCAGTGAGGCTTAAAAGGACAGCTACTTTACCTCCACCAACATCAAGCAGCAATTCATCCTTCCTCCTGAACACTCCAGTCCTTCATCACTACCACGGTTAGGTAACTCCCCCATTACACCATCACTCCCCTTCCCATCTACCCGACCTCAAACCAATAGGTAAAAGCTAAAAATGGCCCCCTCCCGGACCTACACCACCGCAACCGATCACGACCAATGCCTCTCTTCCGTCTCTCGAAGGCGTACCAACGGTACCAACGGCACAAACGGTAACCCCCCTCCTCCCCCCTCCTCATCCTCCTCATCCACCTCAAACTTGTTCACTTCTAGTAGCCCCAACGACCCCTTCACCACCTCTTCTACCACCACCAATACCACCAACGGCACCACCAACGGCACCAACAACGCCACCAACAACGCCACCGGCACCAGCACTCTAGGCGGCATCCTAGTAACCACCACCACAACCACCACCACGCGCAACGCCAACTCCCCTCTGACACCCATCCCACACGGTCCGGTAATCACTGGGCCCAGTCCCAGTCCCTTAAGTCTGGGGTCACCTGCCTTGCAACCGATGTCGCCTACCAGAAGTAGGGGGAGCAGTAGCGATTATGCTAGAGGAAGCAGTAGAGGTAGAGGTTATGATAGTGCTAGAAGTAGAGCAAGAGGCAGGATAATGATGAATGGGAACATAAGAGGTGCCAGAGCGACTCCCAGAGGTGGGCACAGCACACATAATGGTTCATCCCTTGGTTCACCCCCTGGTAGCAATGGTGGGGATAGTGGACATTACTACAATAACTACCCCCCCATAAACCACCTGTACGGCTCAGGTTCAACGCACCATGGCCGATCATCACGTGGAATCGCTAGGGGTAGAGGTCATGGAGTTATTGCGTACAGCGGATATGCTGGTTTTTCGGATGGCTCTACGAATGGGGTCAATGGCGTTCATGGATCTCAGGGCGGTCACAGCCCTCGTGGCTCTCGTGGCTCCTCTAATGTCGTCAACGGCGTCAATGGCGTCAACAACCCTAATTACAGTTCCAACGGCGGCAGAAGGCCAGGGGAAACCGCAAGTGAAAGAGCAACAGCAATAGCCCCCCCATCCTACTCCATCTACACTCAACGAGCCATGGCTGCTGCTGCTGCTGCTGCTGCCGCTGCAGGTCGCGGTACAGGTACAGGTAGAGGTGGACCAGGACCAGGACCAAGTAACAACGTAGCGCCCCCCGTCGTTTCGGTAGGTTTACCTGATAGTTATTGGGCAGATGGTAATAGTGCAATGACTACGGGTGTGGATCCAAGTTCGAGTTCCGGTTCAAGGTTGAGTTTGAGTTTGAGTTCTGGTGGTGATGCTGGGGTTGTGATTGGGGGAGGAGGGGGAGGATCTGGAGGAGGTGGAGGGGGAGCTGGGGCTGGGGCTGGGCAGGTAACGGGAACAGAAACTGAAAGGGGGCCAGAACGGGGAGGTTAGAAGCGTGACCATTCAATACGGAAGCTAGAAGTAAAATAGAAATTGATGAACTTGTTTGTACCTCTGCTGCGGTAATGAACATGCCCTCTGCTAGATCACCGCCTGAACCGAACCAGTGACTGTGTATACCGGCTAGTGTTCACCAACAATGCCAGGCCATATCTCGGCTGAAATGTAGTTCGCTCCTCATCCTCCGTTGCTCCGTGTACTCTGGTCCCATTATAACATGCGCCATCACTACACGTAATGCCATTCCCCTCCTTCAATTCAGTCATTCCTTCGGCATCGGCAGAAATAGATACAACCTTTGTCTGATCATCGAGTTTGTCCTCCCCAATTCTGAGCAATGGTCCTGAGCCCAGAAGGATAGGTGGCCCTAGTCATTGTACCAGAACCCCGACCCTTTGCTCCAGCTATCAATGGAATCTCACAAGCTGTTCCATTCCTATGCGACCGACGCTGATCCTGAGGAAGTCCGACAGGCGTTGAGGTGCATGAACAGTTCCTTTCTCGATCTGAAGACTTGATGACACCTACGGCAGGTTTGTTCGGAGGTCGAGGCCGGCACTGGCAGCTTGGACTTGGGGGGTTTTCCTTGAACGGGTTTTGTCGGAGTATTTCTGGTCTTTTTCTTGTGTTTCGGCCTTTTTCGCTTTTGCTCGATGGGGTCAGAGGATGCAACCGTATGAACCGGAGAAATCGCAAGAGCCGTCGTAGGACTTGTCTTTCGGTAAAAGTTGTTGAGCACTCTCTTGACAAAGCGGTAGCCAGGAATCCAATCTTGAACGTAGTCAAGTAGGGTTCCAAGCATCGTGGGCAGCCCTGGGCCGATCGTGTTGTGGACTTTTGCCGTCTCGTTTAACTTGATCTCTTTCTTCTTTTCCGTTGTGAGGGCGTCTTCTGACGGCGGGATGAGATTGAGAAGGGGAGCTCTGATCTGGCCGAGGGGCTGGCCGCACGCGTGACAGGTCGGCGACATGTTTGTCGTTGGTTCGATGAACGGTACGGTTGCGGTCCTGGTCGCTGTTCGTTGGGTTGCGTTATTGAGATCTGAGTACTCGGCATAAATCAGCAAGCACCTGACAAGGCAAGTCAAGGCAAGTACTTATCAAGTTCTGGAAGGGGAAAAGAGGCCCGGAATGCAAGTGAACAAGGCAAGTATACGTAATTGTTGCAAGTCGAGGAGGGATGGGCAGTCGCCTGGTTCCGTCACGAGTTGAGGCGGGAAACACGCCCAATACTTGGTGATGAGGCTCGCCATTGCTGAAGTTGACCTCGGCGCTTGCTTCAGTGTTTCGTTTTGATGCGAAGATTGCGCTTTCCAGTTGTTGGCCGCATCGATTGGAGTCCGAGTGCAGTGGTGAGAACCTTGATGGCCATGTCGTGGGAGGGGTCGGAAGATTGTTGTCTACAAACCTCACACTGTGCTCAGTCTTCAATCCGCAGCCTCCCTCGAACCCCCTTGATTGATAGTCATTCAAGCTGGACGTGCCCCAAGGGTCTTTGGAGACATTTGGAATTGATTAATAAACATTGTTTTCCGTCTTTGATGTGACGTTTGAAGCCACGGCACTCAGTGTTCTTTTCCAAATACTTAACCCGCCATCACGAGTGGGGTTGTCCAACATCGATGATGTCACCAATGTTTACACGTCGGTTCCTCTTTCGAGCCATTCTTGCCCAATTCAACGGTCATTGCAGCTCGACAGGAACAAATCCTCCTGTGAATTCGTTAAGTTGTCCCCATCTCGATGGATGATGTGAGCCCCACGTAAACGTCATACGCCCTTTCTCCTAAAAATGGCCCATAAAGCCTTCTTCCTCTCCGTCTTCGAAACCACTACTAATTCTAGACCTCCATCAACAAACACCACACCACACATCATAACCCAATTCACAGTCACCACACCAAACTACACCAAAATAACCCCCCCGTCTTCTCTCCTCCACCATGAAGATCGCCATCACCGGAGCCCGCGGCACCGTAGGCCAAGAAGTCGTCCGCCTCTGCGCCAACCAAGGCCACGCAACCGTACAAATCAACCGCACCCCACAAGACCCCGACCCGTCCACCCCCAAGACCGAAATGCGCACCGCCGACGCCGCCAGCGACTACGACGCCGTTCTGAAAGCCTTTGAGGGGTGCGACGCCGTCATCCACCTGGCCGCCATCCCCGACCCCGTCGACAAGGACGACCACAAAGTGCACTCCAACAACGTCTGTGCCGCCTTCAACGGCATGCGCGCCGCCGCCGAGCTGGGCATCCAAAAGTTCTGCTATGCTTCGTCCGTCAACGCCATCGGCCTCGTCTACTCGAACCAGCCGCTGGAATTTGATTACTTCCCGATTGACGAGGAAATCACCCAGAAGCCGACGGACGCGTACGCGCTCGCCAAGGAGGAGGCCGAGATGCAGGCCAGGACGATCGCGAGGTGGTTCCCCGGCATGAAGATTGCGTGCTTGAGGATTCACCAGGTGGCGCCCAAGAAGGAGGTGGAGGAGGATTATGCGGGGAACAACGAAAAGGCCGTCAAGCAGCTTTGGGGGTGGGTGCATCCGCAGGCAACGGCGAGGGCGTGTTTGGCGGCGGTGCAGAACGCGGATAAGTTTGAGGGAGCCGAGATTTTCAACGTGGTTAGTCCCGAGAGGTGTGTGGTGGGCGAGGATGCCAAGCTGAGCAATGAGGAGCTGGTCAAGAAGTATTGGCCGGGCACAAAGATCAAGGGGGATATGTCCGGGAACAAGGGCTTCTGGAGTGTGGAAAAGATTGAGCGGGTGCTGGGGTGGAAGCACGAGGAGAAGGAGTGACTGCCGTTGGGGAGCAAGTTGTGATGATGCATTTATGAATAATGATATTTGACATTTCTGTCAGCTCGGCGATGGCTCAAAGCTTTGTCATTTACGATGGTTGGGTTGTATTTCCGCTGAGTGATCGTGAACCGCCGGCGGCATTCGACTTTCATGGTTAACATTTTGGCTGTTATGCTGAAGGTAGGCAAGGCCACCAATTCAATTGATTGCAAACTAGTCCTGCTCATCCATCTTTCCCCCCAGCGGTTGGCAGCTGACTTGGCCTCTGTGAACTCGTAGAGTTCCGTCCTGTTGTTTTTAACCACTTGATGACCCAATCAAGCTACTCGAGCAACCCGAGCATCGCTACATATTCGTATGGCATCATCATTTTACATTCGCTGTGCCAGTCCGTTTCGGGATAAGAGTTGCAGGAAAAAAAAAATAAAAATAAAAAATAATAATCATTACTTTGTTGTAAGTCTCGAAAAGCAGCTTTGGTGCCAATTCGGAACCCCTTTGGAGGCCCAGTTTCCGTGTCTGCCTTTCTTGAAGCCAGGTACAACACTGTGAAGATATTGTGTGCAGATATTAATAAGGAATGACGGCTGTGGACAGTAGGTAATTCAAGAGAGAAAAGATATCCCGACTTTTGGCATCATGGTATGTATGTATGTATCCCTTCTTTCCCTTTTTTTGAGATGGAAAAAACTTCTCCCGTCGGGTGTACCGAGCGGGTATAGGTAAGTACCTATAATCTGCGAGACTTTCGATGTGGCCTAGGTATTTCTGGCCCACAAGAGTTAAGGTTGTATCATGGAAAGCTGAGTGTTTTTCCATATAACCCAGTGCAGTGCAGTGCAAAGACACGAGTATCGTGCGTGCACTCCCAGTCGTAATGTTGTTCTACTTCAAGTACGTAGGTAGTTACTCTCCCGATTAATTTCACTAGCCCGGTTATGTTGATTCAAAAAAAAAAAAAAAAAGAAAGAAATGAAAATATTCGAAATCTCTTATAACGAGAAAAAAAAAAAAAAAGTGAGCAAGCAAATAGCATTTGCAAAAATATTGCGAAAGGGGAAGGAAAAAAAAAAGAATCACACTCCCTCGGTAAGGATCGAACTTACAGCCTCCAGATTAACAGTCTGACGCGCTAGCCAATTGCGCCACGAGGGATGGATAGATGGTCTAACCTTGATTTTGACGATTCTGATAGTGGGTTTATTAAGCCTTGGAATTACGCGTCCCCACATGGAAAACTTTGCCCATAACCCGCATGATGATGATGATGATGAGGAGGGGGGGGGGCAGTCGTCACGCGAATTTTGAGTGTATATGTAAAGAATTAAGAATGGCAAAAAGAACGAGACCAGCAGAGCATGTGCATGGTATATGCCATTTCCCCTTTTCACTTTTGGTAACGAAGTATATATATAATACAATGCGGCGATGAGAGTGAACGAACCACCTTAGCAACGAGATTCGACGCGATCCACCGAGAAGTGACCACAAACAGAACCCCTTGTTTCCTGAGTAAGGTAGGTACCATCTGCGGTAGACACAAGATAGCTGAGATAACAATGGAATGATTGAACGAAAAAAAAGCTGGTGGTGGTTGATTGATATGATATATTCTCTTCTGATATCGGCTTGTTTGTTCGATTGTTCCCCTGTCTGCGCCAACGCCAACGCCGCCGCCTCCATTGCGAATTTCCTTTGTCGCGGCGACCAAACTTCGTTTTCGTGTGTGTCTGTCTGTCTGTCTGTCTGTCTGTCTGTTGTGATGAGAAACCAAACCATTTTTTCGGTCTTCTTCCGCCCTCGTTCAGATTCTCTCCTACGCGTCGTCCTCCTACCACCACCACCACGTAATGTCCACCCACCAAATGGTGTCCTCCCAACTGATGTCCACCACCTGGCTGATGATATCGATAGTAGATTCCACGCTTCAGATGATGATGATGATGATGATGATTCGCGTCGCCGCTTAAGCCTGGCTGCTGTGTCTGGGGCGCTTGCGAGCGCTGCCGGTACCAGGGTGCATCTTTTCGTTGCGCTCGCGCTTGAGCTTTTCGTCGAGGACGCGGGCTGTGATTTTCTTTGTCAGCTTTCATCATCCCACCCACCACCACCACCACCACCAAAATATCCAGACAAGAAAAGAAAAAAGAACGTACTAAGCACATCGTAACCGAACTGGGGAAACTCCAAGCACAAGTTCCTGAACTCGTCCTCGGCCTCGGCGCGGAGGGTATGCGACCGCGTCGCCCAAAAGTTGGCCACGGGCGCGCGAATGGTGGTGTCGTCCTTGGACGTGAACTCGTACACGTAGCGCGCGTACGCAATCTCGCCCTTGGCCGTCGAGTTGACGCAGTGGATCTTGGACGAGGCCAGGTTCTTGAGGTTGGTGAGCCCGAACTTCTCGGCAATCGTGTAGACGCGCGCGTGCTTGAGCAGCTGCTCGCCCGTCAGGTCGACCTCGGGGATCGACGGGTCCTTCTCGAGCGCGCGCTGGCCGGGAACCTTTTTGGGGAAGTAGTCGCCTGTATACAAAAACTCGAGGAAGCAGCCCATGGCGTCGATGTCGTCGTTAGGGAGCTCGATCTGGCGGGGCTAGTTTGCATCAATTCATTCCACTTGGTTAGCTTGAGACTGTCTGTCCGACTCAGGGTATGGGAAAACATACGCTGCCATCATCGGTAAAGTCGGCGCAGGCCTCGGCGAACCAGGGGCTCTGGACGAGGAGGGACTGATGGGCCGTGAGGACGGTCTCCTGGTCTCCGGTGCCGACGATCAAGGTGACGATGGGGCTCGAAAGGTACTGCAGGAAGGTGACGCGAGGAGGAGGGGGCGAGTCGGCCGACTCCTCAGCAAAGGGGAGCTCGTCCTTGTTGGCGGGCGCGTCCTCCGCGCTGGCGCCCTCGGCAACACCACCACCCTCGGTCATCTCGACATCGCCAGAGGGAGCGGCGGGAGAGTCCTCGATGATGTCTTCGTTGAAGCTCTCAGACATGGTGGGCTAACGATACGGGAGGTGCCGTTAAGGATATAAATCTAAGAGAGAGAGGGTGGTGAGAAAGATGTCAGTTTGGGACTGCCGGTTGACCTTGCGCGCGCGCGTCGAGGGTGTGTGTGTGTGGGGGAGTGTGGATTTTGGGACTAGGCGCGCGATGCAACACCCACAAGCTATCACAATGGTAAACAATACGTACTATGCTGCGTATCAGAACTTACGATGAATTGGAAATAAGAGAGAAGACAAGCCAATAGATAGCGACGCACTCCAGCTCCGTTGTGGGGAGAAAACGAGATGTTGGACCGGACGGGCAGATGGCAGAGACACGAGAGGCAGCTGGTAAAAATGGGTGGTTGGACGGGGAAGGGGAAGCTTTGACAGTTCAGTCTCCGTCGCGCTCCCAGTTTGTGTCGTCTGTGGAGTACTTAGGTAGGTACTGTAGCTGCAGGTCCAATGCTATCCAAGCTTGAGTTGTAATTGGTTACACTGGCGTTACGTACAACCGTACCATTTCAATTTCCTACACAATTGGTGAAGCTGAGGGTAGCAGAGAAGAAATACTGAGAACATCCAACGCTTGCGGGAGCTCGAGCTGAGCTTGAGAAAGCTTCCCCCGATTGGGATGAGACAGTCTCAGTTCTTTCCATCCGCAACCGTCGATGCTCCAGCTGTTTTCGAAAGTTTCAGACCACGAGAACGGCAAGAAATGTACGTACTGTACTGATACGGAAGTGGTCTGTGCATTGAGTCCGGAAAGGTAAGTATTCTGGAGATGCTCTGGAGATGCTCTGGAGATGAGTGCTCGCTGGAAACATCGGCGACAACAATTCCACGGTCAACATTTCACAATGGTGTCAACATGTTCCGTGTAGAGTATGGCCTGCTCGAACACAGCTCAATTGACGCCTACGCTAAATATGCTGTTACCCATATATTTCTAATTCATCGCCCTACGATTACCACCAAGCGCTGGCTTTCATCTTTCCATCCATCCCGTCGACTGCACCCACATTGTCCATCGCAGTCAAAAAACCCATTACCCATCTCTCATATCGCCATACCCATCCATGATCATTGCCATCAAAAGTCCAACTCACAATCAGCAAGCTTGGCACTGACCCTCCTCGCCCTTCCACTCCGCCTCAATCCCAACGCAGCCGCCTCCGCCACCTCGTCCTTCTTCGTCATAATCACAGGCGTCGGCACCGTACTTCTAACCTGGACCTTGACCTTTTTGCGAACAGCGAACCGTTCCTGGACGTATTGTCCTTGACTCTGCTCCTGCTTTGCTGACTGCTCATTCTTTTCCCCAGCAGGAGTTCCCTTGGTAGAAGGGGCCGAAGAACCCTGCTTGCCTTTGCTCCCCATCCTCTCTCTCCAATAAACCCTCCCTCTCGCTCTCGCCTCCTCCTCTGCAGTCAGGAACCGATTGATCATTCTATGATCCAGGATGCGCTCCTCCTTGTCGTTGGGCCCATATTTCTCCGTCTTGGGCCACATGTAGCCGTACAGCTTGGAGTGTCGCTCGCACCGGGGGCAGGTGGACTTGGTCAGATAGGCGTTCTTTTGGACAAAGGCCGAGGCGCAGTGGGTGCACATGATCCACGCCGTTTCGGGCTCAGAGAGCAGGAGGGGCGTGAGGGTATAATCATGGGGAACGCGACCGCGGGGCGCTGTTGATACGGGCATGTGGTGTTGTGGCAAGGCGGCGGCTTGCGCCTTGGGTTTCGATGGGGTGCATGATTTTGTTGTAGTTTGAACTTGTGTGATTTTCTCGACTTGGCCAACGGTGGGCTTGATGGGGCTCTCGGTCTTGACAACCGGGGCCTCCTTTTGTACGGCCGCTGTAACCGTCTGTAAAGTGCTGATTGTAGCTGTCTGATCTGTCTTTTGAAGTTGCAGAGTCTGAGGCTTTGGCCTATGCGTTGTCACCTCTGCTACCGAGAAAACCACAGGCGGAGCGGGACTCGAGGGGCCTGAAATGAGGTTGGCTATGCTCATCCTATCTCGCGCAGCCAAACGCTCAAATGCAGGGCGAACCATCGGCGGCTCTTCCTCTGTTGGCTGACTAGGTGGCGGAGTGAACGCTTCCGGGACCTGCTGAACGGCCACCTCGTTGACGCCCTCTTCCTGCTTCAACAGACCTATCGCCTGTTTAATAGGAGTGGGTTCTGGTGAGAGAATGATGGGTCCCGGGCTTTCACTGCCCTGGGATGTGGCGTCCGTAACGTTATCATTGGTCGTGCTGAACGAGAGAGGACTTTTGCTCGTCTCATTGTCCGAACTTCCTCTAGAGGGCGCTGTCGAAAGAGCAATCGGGACAACCGGATACTGCGTGGTCTTTTGCTTCTTGGTGGGCGTAAAAGGGGGCGTACCCATTTCCAACGCTCGCTTGCGGCTCTGACCATCTGCTCCTGCTCCCTGAGCAGCCGAATCCGTGGTCGATGTCCTCTCACCCAGCATCATCTGGCTCTGTGACTTGCGCAGAACGCGCGGGCGCATGTCGGGCGTTACTGAAGGAGTGCGCGAAGCCTGAAGAGCGGTACTCCCATATCGCCTCTTCCTCCGGAATGAATAAGGCGTTGATGACTCGGTCGGCTGCTCGTCCTCGATACTCTTCTGGACCGCCGCTTCTCCGTCCACCGGCCTCCAGCCGTTCCTCAGGTTGCTCTCACACGTCGCACACAAGCAGTCGCAGTTGTTCTCGCCAAAGTAGCTCTCGCTGTACGTCACCGTAATCTCCTCGCCCACCTCAATGTTCCTGCACGCAATGATCTCGATGCCTGCCTGCCCTCTGGTAATGAGCCTGGCATTGGCATTGCAGTCATGGTTGGCAAACCGCGCCGGGCCCATGAACAAGCTGGTGGACTTGCTCCGGCTGCTCACAATCAGACTAAAGTCCTTTTTGCGCAACGACATTTCCAATTCCTCCTCGGGCGTGATCACCACCTGAATGCCAGCCAGATACTTGATGGTCTCGTTGCGCTGAATGAAGCGGCGGGCCGTGATGCTGGCCTCGTACGTGACAATGGTGTAGCGGTTGGTCGCGTTGACCTCAAAGGGGCAGTCGGGGAGGTAGATGGACATGTATCGGCGGAGGTGCGCTTTGAAGTCATTTTGTTCTCGGGGGGTCTTGAGCGTGTTGCAGAACCTCTTGAGTCCGTCGGTGGCAAGCAGTTTCTCTTCGGCGGTCGCAATGTCGGGATCGACGATCAGGTGGTTCTGGATGATTTTCGTAATCTCCTCCTCCTTGATGCCTCTAGATGGGTGGTAGGATGTGCGGTTCTTGGGAATGGTGGTCCAGTAATACGCCTGCATTGGAGGGAGCCAGGTTAGTGATCAGTTCGCATGCGCACAGCAGCCAGCAACCACCAAAAATCCGATCACAAACACGGACACCGCAAAATACTCACATGGTCAACGAGCGCGTCCGTCAAGATATCATCGTAGGCAGCCAGCTGAGCGAGCGTCAACTGGTTCTTCTTCTTCCCACCCGTACCCTGGGGTTTCGTCATGGTGCAAGGTCGGCCACCGACTGCTGCGACAAGGACAGTGTTTGTGTCCGCGGATGAATCAAAGCGTGTTGAAAGTTCTCGGTTTGTTGGTTTGTTAAAATAATGATGTGGTGTTGGTTGAGTGAGGAGGGGAAAAGGCAATTCCCGGTCGACGTCTGCAAACAGAAAGAGCGGATGCGATATGCGCCAAAGGAAGTGGTCAGATCAATACTGTAAGTGTCGAATCGGCGAAGGAGCGAACAAAGGCACACTCTTGTTTCCGTCAGCAATTGAGAGCTGAAGCTGACCGCAAAGTGAATGAATAGTGCACTCTCTCGGCCTCAGGTCTCACGATGTGTGTCTGCAACGAAGCCAAGTGCAGCCAATGCGACTCGACAGTGGCTGACAATGACAGGCGCAGTCAAGTGATGGTGGTGGTGGTAGTGGTGACAGCCAAGGTCACAAAGTATTGAAATTCAAGCTGAAGCTGCAGCTTTGATCGAAAGGGACAGACTTGTTGTTGTTGTGGGTGGTGGTTGACGGGAGGACAAGGACGTGGTCGCGAATGAGGTTGCAAAGAAGGGCGGGCGGGCGGCCGAACCCTTGAGAAAGCTGAAGAGCTGAGTGGGAATGACTGGGGATGGAGGTCAAGCTTGGGTGAGGGTCCTTTTGCGGTCCGAGTCTTGTTGGTGGTTGGTCGGACTCGGGGGGAAATGGAGTTGGAGTGGTCCGGCGAGGCGGGTTGCCGTCATATGTATTCTTGTACTTGTTGTCTGTCTATGAATTCCTGAACTCAAGTGTGAAAGTGCGAGGAAACTGCAAGGTGGTGCGGGCTTCTTGCTTTTGGCTGCAGGGATATGAGGCAATAGCCTTGTTTGAGGGCCTTGCTATTTTACCTGGAGCTGTAACAGGAAGAACAGCAACAAACCGTTTGGTGGCAGTGAAGCTGAGGTGAGAATAAGCTGAAGCTCAAGGTAAAACTGCTCAAATCGATTGGAGAACAGGGAAAAAGGGGACGAGCAGAAACAAAACAAAAGGGGGCCCGGCATTGCAAATCTTCGCCTCTTTACTCCTCTTTTCACGATCCCACCTGTTGCCGTGGTAGCGGTGGTCTAGCCAAATTCCGAAAGACACAATTGGAGAATCAGCCGACGGGGGAGCGGGGACTTGGGGGAGAGTGGGAGACACCATCCTGGCTGGAGCTTGGTTGCGCCGAGGTTGTCATTGGTGGTTTGGGTCAGGGCTGATGGAATGTTTCTAACCAGATGGGGATGTTGCTAGCAATGGACGACTTGAGTCTCAACGATCATCTGGGGTACGCTTTCAGAGATGGGTACTGTATGTATATCGCTGTCTAACTTGCCTCTGGAGTCGTCGGGTAGAGATACTATGACAAGCTGTTTGCAAGCTGACTTGAGATGGTACATGCCCGGGCTAGCTGTCTGATTGTGTCCAGAATGGCCGCACTCATTATCTTCCTTGACAAATACAGACGATTCAACAGTTCATTGTCCAATAATGACTTCTCATAAAATGTGCTCATTGTTAAAC
This sequence comes from Neurospora crassa OR74A, assembly GCF_000182925.2. Taxonomy (NCBI): domain Eukaryota; kingdom Fungi; phylum Ascomycota; class Sordariomycetes; order Sordariales; family Sordariaceae; genus Neurospora; species Neurospora crassa. Next base: position 4,953,734 of record NC_026503.1, on the reverse strand, counting down.
TCTTCTTAACATCAACTACGGTCATTGAGTCCTCACATGTTCTGTTGCTGATGCCTCAGACTCTCACACTTTCAGAGCTTCAACTACAGCTACTTCCCGAAAGCGTTAGTGTAGTCAAAAAAGCAGCTATGTAAAGAGCATGCATGAGACACCCCTCCCGACTGGCTCCACACTCTTCGTCCAAGTTTTGGCGCGTCCCCTTCTTCTCTCTTTTCTCGCGTTACTTAGGAGCCTGCTTACCTAATGCAGGGTACGTACCTCTAACCTGGCATCCCCGTCCCGCAAACAATTTTCGATGGGGTCCCCGCGTCCGGCGGGCACGACGGACAGCAGCCGGCCGGCCGGTCATCAATCAATCAATCAATCGATCGATACGCGGCGTCAACCGTGGAATCCCCATTCAGTTGCCGGGTTTCGGTCCTCTCGACAGCCAACTAACTTCAGCCACTACTCGCTCGGTAACAGGGACAGAGTAACCGGTTGCCCAAGATGATTCAACTAAAGGTTTGTTTTTTTTTCTTCTTCCCTTGCTGTCGAACGAAAGCAAAAAGAGTTTGGTTGCTAACGAACCATGCGAACTGCAAACAGACGATGCTCAACTGCATCGACAACTCGGGTGCTGCCCTGGTGGAATGCGCCATGGTTGTCGGCCAAAAGAGGCATGCTTCGATTGGTATGCTTTCGAATTCCCTTTCGATTTCCGTTATACACCCACGAACCCATCGTCGACTCGAGCATATCATATCTACACGAACTACCCGATCCCTCTTTCGTACCCCAACACCAACACCGTCGTCGCCGTTCATACCCGTCCCATCCCGTCCGATTCTTCTCGTCCGACCAAGGAACATCTGGTCTTATACACATATCATACTTGCCTCTTGCCCCTCTTGTTCCTCCCTCCCCCTTCTTTCCCCCCTCTTGTCCCCCTCCCCCTTCTTTCCCCCCTTCTTTCCCCTCCTCATACCTCAACTAACAGAAGAAAGGCGACCGCATAGTAGTAGTCGTCCAAAAACAGCGCGGCGCCGACTCGGCCGGCATGGCCGCCTCTTCGGCCGCCACCAAGGTGAAGCGCGGCGACATCCGCCACGCCGTGGTAGTGCGCACCAAGCAAAAAGTCCAGCGCCGCGACGGTTCGGTCGTCCGGTTCGACGACAACGCCTGTGTCTTGATCAACAAGGCCGGCGACCCGATCGGATCGCGCATCAATGGTGTGGTGGGCCAGGAACTGCGAAAGAAAAAGTGGAGCAAGATATTGAGTATGGCGCCTATGCAGGCTTAGCTAGGCTTGATTGATCGATCAGGGAGGATATATGTACGATGGATGTAGCGGGAGAATCAAGATGGAATGAAATATGAATACCCGTAAAGAAAAAGAGTTGAGTTTGTTGGGGTGGGATGTGGCGTGACGCTCCTTGAAGTGAAGAGGAGTATGCTCGGTGGGATGTGTCATTGCGGTGACTTGGTGACTCTCGTGGGGGGTTTGGGTGTCGGCTCAGCTTGGGTTGGCTGTGTTGAGGTAATGACTGACGATGAGCGCTACGGAACATCACTTTGTTGATATCTGACGGAACTGTGGTTTGTGTGTCTACGGATTTCCAGGATGGACTTGGGATGGCCTGGCGTATACGGGTTTGAGACTGCGACGTTGTTCTCAAGGTACGACGGCTTCACACACCGGACATCACACCAAAATATGGTCTCATCGAACGGCCTTTCTTCAAGCGCCATTTTGGGTAACGATCAGCCAGCAGCAGCCGTCACATCAGTCGATTAGGTTTACCAGTCACTTCAGTTCGGGACATCAAGCGTGCCGTCCTAATCTGTGTATACTACTGTACATTACATGTCATGTCAAGCAAAACAACATCACCATTGCATATCACACGAAACAGTTTATAACGTTATCCACGAGATTCATGGAAAGACCATTTCTAAACCAGTGTCCTGCCAAAGCATGAAAAAGAAAACCAAACGCCCTAAACCGCGGTCCTTTTGAGTTAACCGTGTACAAACGCCACTGTAATGCAACTCATCATGACCCCCTGATCTTTATTAATCAACCTGTGATTTTTTCCGACCGCCCGCCTGTCCGCCTATAACAAGGATCGATCTGGCCCTATTCCTTCCGAGTGAAGAGTGAATCCCCCACTACTGGTAAATATTACCACAATCGCAGCAGACGTAGAAAAGTTTCTGAAAGTAACGTTGTTAACCCATGACTCTGGTGAGCCCCTCCCAGGCAGGTGAGTGAGTCTTACCATTCCGGTTTCCGAAGTACGCTGCTGTGACTGGAAGAAGACAGCTTCCGGGTGGTGGCAGGCAGGGCATTCCTTGATGGCTCTTGGGAGCTAGATAGCAAACGAAAGAAGAAAAAGAAGAGATTAGTCTCGATGCAAGCCAGAGCAAATGACAAGAACAAGCCAAATCCAGGTCATCGCCTCGCGGACCAGACCCCGCCACCAGACGGACGGAGACTTTTGGGTATGCGCTGTGCTATGCTATGCCGTGCTGTGTGCCAGTCGTGTCGTGTGTCGGGTGCTGTAATCCCGAAGGTGGGCGAACAACCGCGCCGCCATGATTATAGATGTATTATAATCCTGATGTAATGGGTATGCCGTAACCGTAATCGCTGTGACCGTAAAATCAAAAAGTCGTAACCTCGTGAGAGCGGGAGATGCGTCGTCTGCCGGTCATGTCCTAAGCTGCCGGGACTTGAACAGGCAGTTGGCTTGATGCCGCCAACTCCGTGTCGGTGTCGTCGAGCTCCATGTTTTCAGACTCGATGGAGTCCTCCTCTTCTTCGTAGTCCTCAAAGGCGACCAAGTTGTAAAAGTACTCTTCGGCACGGACCCTGCCCATGGCCTCCCTCTCGCTGCTGTTGGAAGCCCAGACATGACTGTTATCGCTCATGTCGATCGTGGTGGCGGCCATCTGGTCGTACAGGGACTCGCAATCGCTGCCGGCTTCGGAGTCGGAGGGAGGGGCGGCAAAGTGGTTCGAACACAGCTCGATGACGCCACAGCACTGGCAGTAGATGTAGGTCGAACCGTCGGCGGGTCGGGGCAAGGTCGACGCAGGCGAGGCGACACCATCACCAACAGCAGCAGAAGAAACAGAAGAGACAACACCCACCGTGGGATCAGAGGCGACATCCTGCGTGACACCAGCCGTCTCGCCGGCAGCGTTGTTGAGGATGTTGCGGTAGATGCACGTCGACGTGGCGGGCTCGGAAAAGTTGCAGGTGCGGCAGGTGAAGAGCAGCTTGTTCTCGTCCTCGGCCTCGCGGGGGTACAGCATGTTGCTGCATTCGGAGCAGAAGCGGAACGTGATCTGCTCAAGGGGCTTCTTCTCCTTGGCGCCACCGGTGCTAGAAGGGGCGGGCGACGACATTTTGGTTGATATGTGTTGTGTGTGTTTTGTGTGTGTATTTGTGTGTGTGGGTGTAATAATAGTTGAAAGAGAAGGCGAAAGGAAGCAGAAAGGTTGTTGTGCCCGTTCCTTTGTGTGGGTGTGTGTTGATGGTGGTTGGTGTTGTTGGGTGAATGGTAGAAATGGATGGATGGATGGATGGATGGACGGATCGCTAATTGAATGCTTGACGATCCCAAGGATGGGCTTGGTTGGCTTTCCTTGTCGGGTGGCGGAAGGATGCAAAAAACTGCTAGTGTAGTGTAGTCAAGTGGAAGTTGAATACTAAGTAGTAGTAAGCTAGTAACAGCAATTGGATCTGATACTTGTCAGCAGTTCAGAGTTAGGTGTTGCTAAAGAGGAAGAAGTTCGTCCGTGGGAAAATGAGAGTCCCAAGATGATTTTAAAAGATGGTGGAAAGAGCCGGAGGTGGAAAATGGAAAATGGAAAATGGAAAATAAAAAAGGCACTGCAGGTGAAGTGGAAGGCCAGCCGAGGAAATGACCAAGAAAGGCGTGGGTGAGGCACGACAACTCCCTCCCACCGACTGCAATGAGTGCTGTGCTGCAGTGAGCAGTCACGTTCGGTCGGGGAGGGATCCATCCAAGTGTCCAGGTGCCAACTGTAATTGCCCTGCCGGCCGGAGCAAAACAGCCCTGGGACCTTGGAAAATCGGGGCCCAAGGAGGGTGACAAGGATGGCTGCCACTGCCAAACCCCTTCACCGCCTTGCCGCTTTGGGTGAAGTCACGGTCAGGGGCAGAACACTGGACAGGCGGGACTCCAGGCTGCAAGTAACAGGCCAGTCAGACCGAAAAGTGTTGCTTGTTGCAGACCATTATTTGGCAAAGCCTCGATTTGGATGCCCGGTTTCGCATGAGCCATGATTCGTTGTGTTTTTATTGCCGACGGAGACCCGAGTGTATCAAACCGCCTCGATCCAAACTTGTCAAGTTCAATTCACTGGAGCGCCATGCATGCTTCCCTCCCCAAAGTGTCTTGTTCTTGGTGTCCTGTCTCGAGTAAACGGGCGAGGACAAGACGCAGTCAACAGGGACCGATACACCATTACAGCGCATCAGGGGCTTCAGGTCTCACACAAAATGACAAGAGAGTACACACTACTGGAATCCACAACGACGTCATGGAGTTGACCACGAGCACCTGTCTGTTAAATGTCATGAGGCTTCAGAGGGGATGGACGCCTTTGTAAATATTTATCATCGTATGTAATATGGATAGTCTTTTGTTGAAAAATTCATCTCGATGTGCCAAATCCTCTCTCTCCTCCCGCCCACCCGTGACCCCAATATTCAAGGGCACAGCAAGTCCGTGTGTGGCACCCACTCTATGCACGGAGAATCACGAGGCCCCAAGGAACTGTTGCGTGGGGTGTCCCGATGCAGCAGCAACTGACGACGGATCGAGAAAGTGTGGATGGCTCATGAGAGGGCGACGAGGATCATGGTGCTCATCCGATGCTACACAGCACACGACCGGGCTGCAGGTTCGCAGCTTTGGTTCCTGTTGTCGAGAACCAACGGGCCGGTACTTCAAGTCTTTCATGTTTGGTGAGGTGTGACCTTTTTGATGAAAACAAAGTATAAAAAACCAGCATGAATTGTTAGTACAACTGGTATCAGTTCAAGTGGCTTCCATAACTCAACCTAATTCATCTCAAATAGAGAACTAAATGAGGCCATCAAGGTGATAAAGAATACTAGAGGTAAGCAAGCAGCCTCAAGCTGACCAAGCAACAACTCGGAGGATGGCAGTGGCACCCACACGAGGACATGTCGACAAGGACAAGAACCTGCTGGGCTTGCCACACCATCCCACTAACAAGATGGTGCCCCTGACAGCTCCGTCCCCGCGAACGAATCCCCAATCGCGGAAAACACAACGGGCGGTACTATGGTACCTATGTACCTGTCCCCTTGCCCGACCCCGCTCCCCCAGAGAAAGTCCCCGCTTTTTGTGCCTTGTGAGGTGTGGAGCCGCCGACAAGCTGACGTCCCTGACGACGGAGAGCTCCATTGCCTAGAACCGGGAGAGTCTTGGCCGGAGTGGTGCTGGATGTTTCTCTGCCTGTTCCTCCTTCCCCCCCCGCCGTTGCCAGGTGATCTAAAAAGTTCAATTCTCCCTTTGTCAATTTCTCCTTCTGTTTTCCATCTCTCCTTTTTGTAGTCGCTTTCTAATTCTCATTGTCGAAGCTCTACCGGCGCAACTCAAGGTACGTCACCATGCCCCTCGCTGGTTGATCACGCGAGTCGCAATTGCGCCTGAACCTCCTTCTCCCCGTTGACATCGCGACCGCCACAAGGCTATCCGCCTACAGTACTCGAGGACTAAGCTACTTACTGACCGCGAACCGCATCGTGCTCTCACAGAACCGACCTACGAACCAATCACCACTACAACCACCACCAAAACCGTCATAATGTCCAACGCAAGTCAACCCACCACTCGCAACATCCAGAACAACAGAGCTGACCCCCCCCCTTCCCCCCTTCCCAGACCATCGAGACCGGTCTCCCCGAAGACTGGGAAGTCCGCCACTCGCAATCCAAGAACCTGCCCTACTACTTCAACAGCGCCACCAAGACCTCTCGCTGGGAGCCACCCTCGGGCACCGACGTCGACAAGCTCAAGATCTACATGGCCAAGTACCACTCGCCCACGAGTCAACAGCAGCAACAACAACAGCAGCAACAACCACAGGGAAAGATCAGGTGTGCGCATTTGCTGGTCAAGCACAACCAGAGCAGGAGGCCCAGTTCTTGGCGCGAGGTGAGTCCCCTTCCCGTTGTCCATTTCAAGTTGCGTCCGGAGTGCCTGGTGTTTGTTGTTGCCTCCGGCGGCCCCTCCGGGGAGGCTCCTTCGGAGGGCTGCTCGCTGCGCTCGTTTTGTTTTTCTTTCTCTCTTTCTGACCGTCGCTAACCACCAATGACAGTCCGAGATTACCCGCACCAAGCAAGAAGCCCTCACTACCCTGCAAGGATTCGAACAGCGCATCAAGTCCGGCTCCATTTCCCTCGGCGAGCTGGCCCTGACCGAGTCCGACTGCTCCTCTGCTCGGAAGCGGGGTGACCTCGGCTACTTTGGACGCGGCGACATGCAAAAGGAGTTTGAGGATGCCGCTTTTGCGTTGAAGCCTGGCGAGATCAGCGGCATCGTGGACACGGCTAGTGGGTTGCATTTGATTGAACGGTTAGTCGACATTTCTTTTCCTCGAAGAATCAGAAGAAGGAAGAGAAGAAGAAGGAGGGTACGGAGAGTATATTGGAGGTGGACGTGTGTTGCGGTTATCTGGTGGTGTGTGGTGACGGCCGCCGCTACTACCGAGTGACACCAGTCGCTGGCAAGACGGACATCATTCGTGAACGAACAAAAGTTTGCTGACGACGACATTGGGGAATGGTACAGGCTCGAGTAGGATCCCGATACGCCACGACGATCAATAATGACCACTGCCTCTGATAAAGAGGAACATCAAAGGGCGCTGAGAGCGTGCATGATAGTATAGGGAAGACGAATTAGGGATTTTGCTTCGAGCGCGGCGCTTTGCGATGGTACGAAGGAGAGGAGGAATTCGAGGGATGAGACCGGGAACACAACTCTTTATATCGGAAACCCAAAAGATGATGGCCGCGATGACGCATTACGCCATTATGCGGTCACTGGAACTTTGATATTGTCGGATTACTGTACGTAGTACGAAAAAGGCAACAAAAGGCTAGGTAGAAATATCTGGGTTCTCCTGGCTCAAGTGCGGATAGGGGGGAAACCCAAAGGAAAACAGCCGGATAGGAACAAAAAGAATAAAAAATAAAAAGCAGACAAAATAAAACATTTCACATTTCGAGACACACACACAATACACAACGGGGACCTAACATGGTCCAATGCCCCAAGTAACTAAGCGACGGCCAGGCAAGCACCCCAAGTGATTCCTAGCTTGAGTACTAGCTATTTACTTAGATTACCTCCGATCCCCTCTCTATGTGGCTGGCTGGGGTTCGAGACCTAGGAAGATGGAAAGACAGAATCGACATGTCTGGAGCTATTTTACACTATTATTAACTAAGGTAAGGTAGAAGAAACAGCGTTAAAGTTAAAGGGAGAATACGTATCAATCAATGAGCAACTAACTAACTACGTACTTACTAGTCTAGTCTAGTCTACCTGAGCAAGCTGCGTGCATCATCCATGTATGCGTGTGCGTGATCCGTACCTCTCTCTACCTACTTAGGTACCTAAGGTCCCTACCCTACCTACCTAAGGTCCCTACCTAGGTAGGTACCTACATTATGCCCTTGTTGACTACCAAGTCCTCCTACATATGATAACATTAGGGCTTTTCATTAGCTACCTAGAGGTAAGTAAGTAGCCGAGTGTTAACATTCTTCTAAGAAGACTTTGATATCTGGATGACAGTCTTTGTTCTTTTTTTCCCTCTTTTTTTTTTCCCGCTGGAATTCTGCTGAGGGACTGAGGGAAGAAAAGAAAAAAAAAAAAAATACACCAAAGATGAGGCTCCGAAGGAGAAGAGAGCTAAGTAGCTAGCGGGTTTCATTCATTCTCATCAAGTCCATATTGAGCAGAGAACTAACTGATCTGAAGTAAAATACTATGTCGCGGAGGACTGCCGTACATGTATGCATGATATGCCCATTGATGGTGATCAAAATGCTAGGATACTTGGTTTATTTCTATACTCTAACAAGCTGAAATATTATGTATGTCTTTCTCTTGGTAAACTCTTTCTTGTGTCTTGATCGAGATATAGAGATTCCAGAGATTCGAGGGAGGACAGCAGCCACCACCGAGAAGAAAGACCTGATCTGTGTGTGTTCACCCCCCGATCCAGTATCCAGGGCAGCGAAAAGAGGAAGAACTGCTAGCAGCCTCGACAAACTCCAGAATACCGCGGCGCACCAGACCAGATTTTGATGTCATCAGTCCGAAATCGGGGTGAACCTTGAACTCCATGGCCCCCTTGACCCTTCATTGACTTTGACCCATCTGATTGTGTCCTGGAAGTACCTAGGTAAGGACAGAGGAAAATTGATGACGAAGAATGACCCGCGACGAAAAAGAAAAAAAACCGCGGGAGCCAGTGCTCGACCGCAAAGAGTTCTAAGAAATGGGGTATATAATATGATAGTCAGCGCACACGTAGAAACCGTGACGACCGACTGACTGGCCGAAAAACCAAAGGGGAAAAAAAGAAGAAGCGAACCAAAACGCCATTTGTGTCCCCGAAACCAAGTAAAGGAAAAGTGTGATCCGACCATAGTCGTTATCGTGAGCATCAGAGCATGATTCGTAACCATGACTTTCGTTCCTTGTCGTACCCTTTACACTCCTTTCTGTCCCCATTGTCCGTTGTGATCGATATGTTGTTGGCTTTTGCCGAATGATCTTTTTTGCAGTTCTGAGCTGGCCAGGTTGCCTTGCTGGCTGCTTTTCTGTCCCTTTCCTTGTCACATGCGGCGGCGGTGACTGTCCTGTTAAACCAGTGCTTCCACCCCGTTTGATGATGCTCTTGTTCCCATCCGAACGATGCAACGGGGGTGGTAGGTATGTACAACTAGGAAAACTTGGAGAGAAATGTGCGGGGAAATGAGAAGAGGGTGCTCGACTCGCTCAACGAGGAGCTTTTGTATGTAAGGTTATTTGAGTTATATCGATGGAGTTCTTTTGTTCGCTTATTTCCGTGTATCTGGTGTCGTTGTTGCTGGCCATATTGTAGATCGTGTCCATGGGTATTCATGTGTTCTTAGGTCTCGTGTCGGTATGTAGTTGTCGAGTTCTAGGTCGTGTAGGTAGTAAGATCATGGCATAGTCCCGCCCACGCTTGCCACTACCCACTCCGCCAACGGCATGATACTTGCAAACCCGACCGTCATGACTCCCAAGGCCATCATCGACAGAGCCGAGTATGGTGCCGCTTCGCTTCCCACCTCATACAAGTATGCAGTTCCCATTGCGGCCGAGTTGATGCCGATTGTCAGACCAGCCGCTACCGTATGCGGGTCGTTCATCCCCTCGCCTTGTGCGGGTGAAGCTATGGCAGGCGCTGTCGTGCGGGTCCGTTGAGCGGCCTCGAGGTCAAATGATCGCCGAACGGGCACAGTGAGCAGCTCAGCCTGGCTCGCCTTAGGTTCAGTCTTAGCTTCTGCTTCTGGCTTCTCCTCGGGCTGTTCGGGTGAGGTATTGACTGTTGCATCTTGCTGCGTGACGAAGCACGAGAAAATCGTCCGTTCCAACCAGCTACCAAGCCCAAATCCCAATCCCATCTGGAAGATGATCCCACTAATGACCACCATGGTCGCGTTGAGGCTAGCATCGCCTCCCATGGTAATCATGACCGGGGCGCCCATCGCAATGGTGACGCTGCGAGCAGTGTAGGCGATGTTGCGGGAGGCGGGGCCGAGGCCAATGGCGCGAGTGAGTAGAGGACCCAAGGCGACGTTACCGATGGCGAGAATGGAGGAAACTATGAGAACGGTCAACCCGGCGCGGGAAAGTAACTGGCGCCGGTACTCATACAGTTTGAGGCCCCAGGCCACCAAACCGGCATTCAAGATGGACTGGGCGATATCGCCTGCGGCCATGGATACGTTGAGCTTGTTTCCCTCGGCATCGACCCCGCCATTGACACTATGAAGAAGGAGGTGGGAGAGGGTTGTCTTAGTCTGCAAGGTGTCCAGCATCTTGCCCAAGGCTCGATCACTAATCGCAGCGTCAATGTAAATGTAACCCATCATGACGAGGGAAGTCCATAGTACCGCGTTGAGAGAACCGGTCAGGGTGATTCGGATCCAGGGAGCGAACCCTTCGGCACTTTTAACGGCTCTTTGGACTTCCAGCATAGTGAACCAAGTGGCGAAGAGGAGAAAGGTCGCAAGAGGGGCGTCACGATGCACCGCATATCGTAGGGGAATCCCAACGGTGAAAGTCAGGAACCAACACAGGACCAATATCGGGTTTCGGCTAAGCCATCCTCGGAATCCTGTCCTCGGTGTCTCTTGTACCACTGTAGGCGGGGTATTTTCGAGGGAAGTCGGAGGTCGGGTCCCTTCGCAAGCGCTCTCTTCGCCAGAACAAGACACACCGAAGTTAAAACTGCTCGCCAAGGAATTGGGCTCGAATATTATCTTCGAAGACATCCAGCTCCACCTTTCTCTATGGCCTTCAATCACTTCCATATTATCCGACTCGCGGGGGAGAGTGCATGATCGTGTCCAGCGGACCATCAACGAGTGAATTGGTAAAGCCAGAGAGTATGTCAATACCGCGTTAATAATTCCCGTAAGCACTTGTCTGTGTTAGCATAACCCCCACATGATTTCCAATGTGAGCGTCTTACCGAAGCAAGCGATAACAAGCCCCACGGTACGGGCATCAGCAAGTGGTCCTCGACATATCATGACAAAAGGGATGGTGAAGCCGATGGACATGTGTCGGTTGAGAAGATTGGTCTGCCCATGTTAGTATGGGGAGGCCAAAGCGTTCCGTCAGTTCAGTCCGGGGTAAGACACGTACCGCGCGGCTCAGGTGCTTTTGATAAAACTCCTCCAGTCTGGGCAGAACACACCCGCAAGCGGACAAGACGACGAAGACGGCGACCATTGCCAATATCGAAGGGGGAAAGTCCACGCTATGGTTGTCCAGCATCAGATCGATGCCGGCTATGGCAAGCTGTGCCATACATATCAATAGAGTTGCTACCACGCCGTCCCATAGCTGTGTGTGCTTGTGCAAGTAGTGCCGCAGCCTTGCGTAACGCTGCCTCGCTGTTGTTGAGGTGAATAGGCACATGGCGAATGTAGGTGTTGCCGAAGGAAGTGCCGATGGTAAAGTAGAAGCCATGGTAGACCCAAGGGTGTGGAGTCGCGTGAAGAGTCGTGTGAAGGGTTATAGGGAAAGTCAACCTGAGCATATGCCAGGCGGTGTGAGACATGGGCCAAAAAGGAGAGGAAGTGGCAGGCGGCGTTGGTCTTGATAAAGGGCTTTTTCGGGGTTCGCTCTTGACATTTGCAGACACCTCGTGGTGTCTAGGACAACGACTGCCTGCAAGAATAGGCCTGGAACAACAGTACTGTAGGGTTTTCCCATGGACAGGCGTGGAGTACATGGGAAAGATAGAGGACGGGTTTATCGTTTGTCCTCCCCCACGCCATGTGGTTCGGCGGCGGCGGTCAAGAAAGCCACTTGGCACGGATGGTGTTTGGCATTGCTTGGTTATGGATCTCTTGCTTTCCGCGAAGACTTTCTGTGGATGTGGTCCCGGGTTTGCAGGGGCTGGCTGAGTGAATGGTTTGGACGGAGGGTCCTTAGGTTCGGAATAAGATATGCCGGTGTTTAGTGACGTCGTGCCAGACAGTGAAAATCACAGAGGGGGAACCAACTGAAGTCAACAAGCCGGCAGAGCTTGATCCAACAACCAGGAAACGGAATCTTGACGGCGATACAGATCCCTGAAGTAAAGGGTGAAGAGGGAAAGAAGGAAGGGATCCCTGTGGTTGATGGAAAAAAGGGAAAGGGTAGACGAGTTAGGCGAAAGAACCCTCGCCGCGATAGTTTCACGACAGGATCCACGAGAGCCCATCCCCTTTACGATCGAACGAATAGGCCATGCCGGTGAACTGTGAAGGGGGCATCTATGGGATGGGAACCTGGAAGATGTGCCAGAAGGGTGAAGGGAATGAACGTTTGATGGGAGTTCTTGTCCACCCACGTCTACTTCCATGATACTCGGGCCCTGTTGCTCCTTCTGTGAATAGAATCCTTCAAGGTTTTCATGACTGAGTGGATGAAAAATCCAAGGCAGGTATGTGAACCTTGACGACGACGACGACGACGACGACACAAAAAACAACCGAAGGACGAAGGAGCCTCACACAGTTCCGAATAAGAGAGAGGGAGCGAGGGGACAGGAGGTACTATTCGTGGCCCGTGATCCGTGTTGCCGCCGGTCAGTGTGTGTCTGTCTGTCCAAGTCGCCGCGAGCCAAACCCGTTTCCAGTCCCGTCCATTTCCATCATGTCCATCCGTGTCCATGTCCATCATGATACGCACCGTTATCAATTGGCACCCTGTCACCGTGGTGACCTTTGGTACAATTACTTGCTTGCTTGCTTGCTTGCTTCTTGCGTGCAATCCCGGGAGGCCAGTGTTGTGGGTGATGCAAAGGAGCGACACGTCAACAAGTCGGTGTGTCAATTGTTTTCGTCGTTGACACTCGTATGGCACTTGTTGACAGCAGAGAATGAGCTCAGTGAAAGGAGGCTTGCCTGGTTGTACCATCCCATGTTCGACGGTACTACTTGGTTGTTGCTGGTTCCTGGCTTAGGTCTGCGATTAAGAACGAGCATCTAGCCGCGGCCCGCCTGCGATGGCCTGCAGATTTGAGGTCAAACGAAGGAGGGACAAAATCACGCCATGACCAGTAGATTTTGGAGCGTCAAAGTCCAGGGCGTCTTGGGGCGTTTCTAGGGGGGCGTCGTCTCTGCCGTTGTCCTTGTCAATGTCCGTATCTGCTGCTCGTCGTCGGAAATATTGTCCCAATTCATCATTTGGGTCCCGTCATCTCTTGAACGGCATTGGGAGCGGCCCGGGAGCGGGAGGCAGGCAGGCAGGGGAGGGGAGAGGACTGAAGTCAGATCCGCGGATGCGCGGCGTTTCTTTGGCTGAACGGTAAGTACTTCGTTATCGCCCATCCATTTGAGGAACTTCACTTGCGGTGGTGGTGGCTGTTGACTGTTGTTGTTCGTCGTTTCTTTTCTTTTTCTTGGTCAAAGCGTTTGATGAAAATCTCTTCGATGACGAAACATGTGAGTGTCAGAGATTGAACATTGTCCCTTCCTGTTTGATCCGAGTTGAGTTTCCAGTCTTTCCCGTGCCTTCCGCCGTTGAATCGCCCGGTTCCTGGATCGGACTGGAGGCGTCATGAGGCGCTCCCTCCTCTTCCTCAATGTGGGAGATTCGGGGCAGCGTTGGGGGTCAGTGGGGTCTCAATCGGGCTTAGCGCCGCAGCCACCACTGGTACTGGCGGCCGATCATTTCTGGGCTGTGGAGAAGAGAAAGCGGGAAGGAGACATGGATAGGATGCACTAACAGAGATGCCCCTGTTTCCAGCTTTTATCTGTTAACGCGGGGAAGAAGGCCCCTGTCATCCGCCAAACAGTCTTCGTTCAGTTGCATTTCCTCATCTCCATCTCCATTCAGGTCTCTTGCCGCTCACATCAGCACCGAATAACAATCACCTCAGCTTTCTGCCGTGTTTCCTCGTGTGCAGCAACAGCCTGAACTAGGTGCCCGACTTGTAGGTACCCTTTCAGGCCTCTGACCCGGGTTGCCCAAACGAGGGAAGTGTTCGGGGTCCTTTCACCCCCCCCCCCCCCCTCCCCCCCAACGAACCCCTCATCAGGATGGCAATATATCCAATCCATGCATTCGACCAGATCCAGACTGCCAGGTTATCATCGCCGTCCTGCTTGTCTCAAGTTCAGGCATGATTCCAAGCATCTCCTCAAACATCAACATGGGAAACGAGTTGGTCTCTTGATGTCGGTCTCAGGTCGGTTCGTGTGCCTTGCATTGCCACCTTTTCCCCATTGACTTGGAATTTCATCATAATCCCATCACCATTTTCTTCAACGGGAGCTGATGTTGTTCATCACGGATTTCTTTCCAATATTGGGCATATAATGTTTGCTTTCAGATGTAATTTTGTGGGGGTCCATCCGGTCTTCGGAGTCTCGGAATCAAGCAATGGGATGAGAATAGGACACTTATAAACTTGACAGCAGCTGGAAGCCGTCCGCTTCTCCATGTTCCTCCATCCTTCCACCCACTTCAGTACCACGGTCTTTATATCTTGTACGGGAATAGAAACAGACGGGATACTCAAGCTAGCATAGACCATGATGGAAAGGCCCGTCTTATTGCCCGTTATCCACTTCTTCCCGTCCCTTCATTCCATCTTTCCGCCTCGCCGTTTCCCCGTCCCTCTTCCCGGCTCCATCTACCCTAGTTCTCCACCACTTATCTCTCCGTGTTGCCGCTTATATGACCGACCAGGAAATATCATCAAGGAGCCTGGACAAATTCCCGAGGCCTAGGTCTTGGGACGCGGCACAACGCAGTCAGTTACTCAACCACTCCGCTTTTTTGTTTTTTTTTTGTTTTTCCAGTCTCCAATTGTTTCTGTCGTGGTCCAACCGGAACGGGGTTTCTAGGGGGATGGCAAAAAGATGTCGGGATCAAAAGTGTCCGAAAGCAGTGTATCTGTCTGTGTGGAAAGAAAAGATGAAAATTGTTGGACACACAACCTAAAATTGTCGTCCGAGTTGTACATTGTCCGACTTGATTACCTAGGTATCAGGTATCTCAGCAGGACTCTACAAGTGAGTAACTCAAGGGGGGTAAGGGGCAGGTAGTTACTCTCTTGTCTATACATTATTCTTCAAGGTGGATTTTTCTCATGAAAGACCCGAGGTTTGTCAACCTTGTGAATCTTCGTGATGGGTTACCGAAAGTTCTGCTTGGACGAAAGCCGCGAGGGGCAAAAGTTTCAAACTTTTTGTTCGTCACTCCCACTACGTATCCAAGAAAATGTCACGGTTTCTAGGTAAGTAGATTCGGATGTGAGATTGCGGCTAAGCTGGCGTCGTTCGTAGCGGGTAGTAATATATGGAGAACTCACTCAAGCCAACAGGAGGTTTGTTGCAACCGGCAAGCCCATCTCTCGCTCTCAGTCAAACAAAGCCGCGGCCGCGCCACCGCCACCACCATCGGCGCCATGGCCGTGAACCGGCGACACGGGTTTCTAACCCTCAAATCCGTAAGACTCGCCATTTTCATATAAAAGATATGAGGTATAAGGCGCCGCGTCACCTAGAATCACCACAAAAACTTCAGGGTCCAAGCGAAACACACACTCAAGCCAAATCAGGCAACTGTTAAATTGGAGGGCTTGAAAGGTACCTTAGTAGTATTGGTCAACTTGGTTACCTACCTGTTACCATCCTCTACCGGTTGCATACTACATACTAGACTATAGGCGCGTTGCTGCAGTCGGTCGGTATGTACTATGTAGGTAAGTATGCAGGCCCAAAGATGCATTGCATAATTGGGTGCATCAGGAATTACTTATACCCGCCAGTCACCATGCTGGAAAAGTAAAACATTTCCATGACAAGCAAGCAAGCCAGCCAGCAGAACGAAAGCATAACGTTCAATACGCATGGGTGACCCATGACTTTAGTTCCCTTCGTCTATCAACCTGTCCTGTGGCAAGAAAGACATGACATGCATGTGCCCGCTGGCCGGACGCCGAAAAGTAACGGTTGCCCGCGGATCGAGCCGCGCCAGTTGGCCCACGCTGGCGAGGGCAACGAAGCTGGCGAAACGGAGCATGTTTTTCTCCCTTCCTCTCTTTTGTCGATAATATAGGTAGCGGGAGTGGCAACGGACGGACGGCTTCAATTGTGATAAGCTTAAGAAAGTCTAGACAAGTGTAAACACTACCTACTACTAACATCTTGGTCATGCCTTGTGGTGCTTTCAATGATGTTTTTGTCACTTGTTGCGACGGACTTGTAGGAGAGAAAGTGATGTCGTGGACTTGGCCTAGGGAATAGGAAACGTTCCCCTCCCGTTGTGTTTCCTCGAGGTTGAGTTTTGACGAAACGAAGCTATATTTACGTGGATGGGCAGTTCGCATACAGGTTCAGGCCAGCAGAAGACGATCGCATATTTTCACACACCAAACCGGAACTCGAACTCATGATAGGAACATGCCGCTGAATAGGACAAAAAGTACTAGGTAGACAAACGAGCTAAACCCAATTCGTCGCAAGAGTGATTATCTTCACGGCCGAGTTGAGGTTTTGCAGACATGGACATGTCCAATGAAGGCAAGTTTCATTTCGCGAAAACCCCGGTTCATGCTTCAGATGTGCTGCGAGAGTGCTGCGACAGACTGCGAGGGTGCTGCGTAAGCGCCATGTTGTGCACTCCTTCGTTTTTTATCATCCATCATGGTTCGCATTGCCAACGAACAGTTTCGAGACATTGCTCGACTACCTAGGTAGCCAAGTAAACAGGATGGATGGATGTTCTTACTTTGGTGTAGTACAGTTGAGATGATGGCCCGAGCGGTTGACAAGGTCTTCTTGGCTTTTGTTTTTTGAGGGGCATCCGAGGACACAGCAGCGACTTCGGACCAAAAAAAGAAGAGGAGTCAGGCGATGATTGATGGTGATTCAAAAGACAGGAAGACAGCGGAATCGAAGCTTAGCCCGCCGGCATGGAATGAGGGTCTGGGGGAAAGAGGAAGGAAGAGGGGGAGGTCGGAATCAGTTGGCGTATTCCATTTCTCGATGGTCTACGTTCCCTTCCATGGTCTACGGGCGTAAAGAAACAAGCCACAATGCCGGACTCCTCCCCGGCACGTCGTCTCTCCTTCCCCGTGTGGAGTAAGCATCCACATTTGGGGAAGTAGCAAGGGCCGGGGATGGGAAAGGGGAAGGGAAAGAGGAAAGAGGATTGGGGGAATACAAGGAACTTGCACACAAAAAGGTACTTACACTATGAGTGTAGATACTTGTCGGTACAATGAATTGCTGCACATAAAAAGAGAGCAAGTGGTGAAAACCAGCCACGCACCCGTCACCCGTTCAATTGTCGCGTTGAAACAAGGTCGTCGTCCAGCTGTCAACCAAGTGAGGGCGTCTGCCCCATTTGAATGGGTTATGCACACTAAATTCGCTGCAGGATGGATGCCTGGCGCCTGTCACTCACTGCCACTGCCAAATTGAATTCTTCCAAAATCCAATACCGGCCTCCAACTGCCGTCCTCCGAGAAATATGATTTCCATATGCCGCTGTCTACCGCCGTCAGCCGTTCACTGTCTCTCCATCTCCGCCGAAACGGCGCCGCGGCCTTTCCTTTTCAAGCAATTCGAGGAGACAGGACGTTTGGGGTTGCAATGCCCGGCATATCTAAACCGATTCTCAAATCATCAAATGGCAAAATGACGGGCATCATGACTCGCGTGCAAGTCGAGAACATCCACTGACTTGGGGTGAGGTGGGTTTCAGTGGGGCTTCAACGGGCTGCGGTGGGGTCATGGTGGGGTTTTCCCCGACCTTTGTGGTGGAGTACATTTGGAGGGCTCCAGAAATCCACTACGACAAGGCATTTACTTGGCCAATTCTTGATGCTTTTCTGTAGGAGATGCCATGTACGTAAGGCGGGGAAGAGCCCGATCCGCTTCAGAGGCGGGGCAACAGAGGGAGGCTGTTCCTGGACTGACCTTCTCTTTTTGGAGCGAGTCAACTTTATTCCCCCAAATGCAGGAACCGCCTTCATGATCCAACAATCACCCACCGATGCCTCGTGTCAAGGTATTCAATATCATCTCGACCATTCCGAGACAGACATGGAAAACACTTGACATTCCATAACAGTTTTTTTTTTGCTAGCAAGCCGATGATCGGGCCTCCTCTCACACCTCCACCATCAGATTCACCTTCCATCACCACTCACTTCCACACCACGATTCAGACAGACCCTTCCTTGGTGCTGATCAGCCTCTTACATATACAACACCAGGCTTCCCTGACTATCGTCCAAGCCCCCTTCGTCCACACCATACACTCCGAGACTCCATCCTTCCCCATCAAGATCATGGCCTCACAACAGCAATCACTAACAACCTCGTTCCCGGCCAACGTGGACGACGTGGTCTCGGACCCTGAGTCTCTCATCCGCCTCCTGCGCGCCTACGACCCTGCCTTTGATGGCGCACAGGCGGTGAGAGCTGCCTACGAGGACGCTCTTGTTCGGCACCACAATGACATGATGGACCATGATCTGGATGACACCGATGACCATGACCACAGTCAAGCCACCTTCAGTCGCGGCCTCACGGGGAACGCCCTCGTCGACTGGGTTACCACCCATATCAGCTCAGACACTTTGCTCTCTGTCGACGAGATGGACCAGTAAGGCGCCTTATCCTGGACGCCACAGTCCCAGATACTGTATCCAACACTACTAATACCGACATCCAGGTACGCCGCCCTCGAACGGGCCGGGCTCCTGCCACACTTGGAAGCCACCCTTGCCCAGTCTGGTCTGAAACCCAGCGATCCGTCCAAAATCCCTCCCCTCAGCGATCACCAGATCAGAGCGGCCACCCAGGAACTCATGCGATCAACTAGTCTCATCACCCGCCAGACCGAGGCCCTGCGTGAGCAACAGGACCACCTCGACCGGCTCGTTGCCGAGCACAAGAGGGATACCCAAGCCAGGGCCGCCTTGGAGGTTCAGCAGCTCAAGGGGCTGGAGGAGCGGCAGAGGGATTTGGTCCAGTCGGTGAGTTTTACTTTTTATCATGATGTCACCATAAACACGTTTCGATCCATCCGAGATCTTCAGGGTCCTGATGACTTTAAACTATCTTCCGTCCATCGGGTTGACTCCGCCACTCACCGACTGACTGAGTAACAGGTGGTGGAACTAGCCCTGTTCCTGGGCGACAAGGTTGATGAGCTGGAGGCCCAGAATGAAGAACGGAAAGCCGACGTCGAAACGCTGGTCGATGGCATGTTTCACTCGGATGACCATGTCTTGTCAAGTCTTCAGAAATTAGGGGACCAGTTGAGTAGGTCTTGTTCTGGCGAGGACGCCAGCAAGGCGGAGGAAGACATGGTCAATAGTTTGCGTGACATTTGCGCCAGGTGAGTACACTTGTCCTTGACGTGATACATCAGGGTCTGGCACAGCAGGGAAGCTAATCTGCTGCGAGATAGAATGATCAAGTTCCACGTGGAAGGGATCAGAACGAGGTTGGATAGAATCTACCTCGAGACCCTTCATGCCGCGGTAGAGTCGGGGGCGGGGGATCATGGTAGCACCGTCACGGTGGAGGATGTCGCCGCTGTCCAGCGAGAGTTGGAGGAACTCTACACCGAGATCCTTCCAGTCGGTCAGATGTCAATCGAGCACCAGTTCTTGCGACCTGCTCTTGATGATCTAGCAGCCAAGAACGGTCGCAGACTTGAGCAGTCGACACATGCAGCGCATTACGTGGGTTATCCGTACTTACCTCTTGTCAAGCCAAGCTAACATGTCCAGATCGACGAATGCCTCGATTACCTGCTCGACCGCATCACCACCATCCGCGCGTGTCTCCAAGAGTATCTGTCTCATCAACAAGCCGTCGCCGAGTTTGCCAAACTCGCACGACCAGAACTTAATACCAACGGCCTCCTCCCCAAAGAGTCGCCGGACTTAACATCAGCATCCCATCACCGCCGACACTCCTCGTTTCCCCGCCAACTCCCTGCTGACTCACTATCCCCGGAACTTAAATCCATCCTCCAAACCCTCGGCATTTCCATCCCAGTGGCAGATCCATCACTCCAATCCCACCTTTCCGCTCTTCAATCAGCTCTCGACTCCACCCTAACAGACCGCCAACAAAAGCGCGACGAACTCTTGTCCACTGCGCAATCAAGCTTTGAAGACGCGGTAACGAAGCACATAGGTGATGCAAAGGCTGCACTTGCCATGCTGAGGGACTCGGTGTTGGCGGACAGTCCGTGGGGAGCGGTGAGGTTGGTCGATGAGGAGTTGGAGGGGAGTGTGGAGGTTATACGACAGGAGCTGGAAAAGATAGAAGAATGGAGGGGAGATATTGATGGGGCTGTCAAGGCCTCGAATGCTGATGCAAAGAGGGAGCAGTTTTTGAAAAGATGGGGGGAGAGGCTATAACGTTTCTGGGAAGAGATGGTTTGATGGACATGATAATGAACAACAAACTGGTATGTCGACG